>NC_091338.1:26262604-26342604 GCF_038502225.1 Cherax quadricarinatus
GTAGCAGCCCAAGCACTGACTAACTCATTCGCCCTATGCAAGGGATGAGGGTGCGTGATCTACCCAGTTCTGTTACCCTTAATTCTATTTATGTCCCTCCATGCCCGGCTAAGTGGGGTGTGAGCATTGAGACCATTGACAAATTGTTCCCAGTCTGTTTGCCGCAGCTCTGTCATACGCTCTCTGGCAGCAGCAAGGGCAGTTTGGAAGAGGCTCAGCATTTCAGGGGTATGATGGTTTCTATAGGCTAGGCCTAGTCTGCGAGCAGTACGTTTCAATGTTCGAAGTTTAGAATCATTGTAATAGGTATGATTTTTATAAGACTTATGATTATTATGGAAGTCATTTGGATTTAGAGTAGTAGGAGGTTTCAGAGGCGGCTCTAAGAAGTTCTGAATACTGCTCACAAGGTCATTGTTAAAAGTCTCGACAGAGGTACACTCATAGGAATTATACCAGTCAGTCACATGTGCAACAAAGTCATCATGTTGATCAGGGGAAACATTAAGACGTTTCCGTTTGAATATCCCACCAGGGAGAATAGTATTACCAATATATAGAGAGGTTAGCCTTGGGAAATGATCAGACGCTATATCTGTTACAATGGAAGACTCACAGCTGGCAGAAGTAATGTTGAAGCCAAGACACAGATCAAGGACACCTCCATAGATATGTGTGGGTTCAAGGTCACCTACAATTTGCACATTATCATGACTGTTTAAGAGTGACAACAGTTGATTGCCATTACGATTACCAAACTGAGAGTTTCCAATGCTTTTGTGTCTTGCATTATAATCACCAATAATGAGAGTAGGTTCAGACTGAGCACAAGTTGGGAGCTCCAAGTAATTAAACTTATCAGCAGGAGCGTACAAGTTAAATATGTTGAGAGCAGAGTTCCCAATATAAATCCTAACACCGTGATACTGTAGCCCCTCTGTTTTCTTATGTGCAAGAAGTTGATGGGGAAGTGATTTTTTAATATATAGAACACAAGAATTAGTAGATTTGAGGTTATATGCAACAAACGATGGCAATTTAGGGGGTTGGGATTTTTCAGGGACTCTGCACTCTTGTAGACACACAATATCAATGGATTCAGTGGTTACTTTATGATGCAGGTCAGAAAATCTTTTTCTAAGTGACGCAATATTCCAACTTAAAATGGATAGTTTATACAACTTTGGTTCCATTATAAAAGTCCAGGGATAGTATTCAATTTCTCAGCAAAATGAAAAAACTTACTAAATAACAAACAGACATAATCAATATCAATATCATCAGTATTATCCTTATCCATGAGTCTCCTAAGTGCACTTCCATTAGTGAGACCTCTTGCGAGTCTTTGTACACAGAGGTCACTGCGCTCTTTGTCTGATTATTATTATTATAATCAAGGGGGAAGCGCTAAACCCGGAGGATTATACAGCGCCTGGGGGGGGATGTGGAAGGCATTCAGGCTTAATTCGGGGAACTGGAGCACAGATCCAATTCCCTAAATCAAGAGCCCCTCACCAACATCAAGGAACCTTCCTTGAGGGGCTCTTTGTCTGAATGTATGGAAGGTGACACTATCCCTCGCACTCAACTCTCCGCTTTTATTACACTCATCACTATCATCACATGTATCACTTCCCTCATCATTATGACCAGTGATACATACACCATTATCAACAACCGGGCCATCTCCACACTCGGTATCTATCAATACATTACACTCATCAGGTTGACTATCATGATGGCCTTCACTGCCCTTATCATCTTCACTGTGATTGTAAACACCACTATCAGATTCATCGTTTTTGTGATTATTAACACCACTGCAATCATCAGTTTGTTCATCATCACCACACTCATTTTCATAATGGCTGACTATCTGTGGGTTGATGTACTCATTTGCAACCTTTGTAAGTTTTTCCTCGTGGTGCTCAAGTTGTTGTTTCAAACACCATTGTTGCTTCTCCAGTACTGTTATGCGCAGCTGCATGTTGTGTACCACCCCAGCAAGACTAGCGTCATCAGGAAGTATGAAGTCCCGATCAGCTGAGTCAGGTGGCTGACTGACAGCTGACTCAGCCAGACAGATGGTGTCAACACCAGCAGCATTACTAGTGTTGATAGCAGACGTGATCGTGCTCTGTTGATGTACTCCCAGAGTGACTCGCTCAACCATATTGTCTGAGTTCAGGCATGGGTCAGTATTCAGACATGAAGTATCTGGTAGGCCTATTGCCTCATCATGGGGGGTGATGGGTGAGGCGGGAGCTTTGCGGCTGGTGATGTGGGCAGCTTTCGCTCTGCAGTCAGCATGAGCATTATTATTATAATCAAGGGGGAAGCGCTAAACCCGGAGGATTATACAGCGCCTGGGGGGGGGATACGTGGAAGGCATTCAGGCTTAATTCGGGGAACTGGAGCACAGATCCAATTCCCTAAATCAAGAGCCCCTCACCAACATCAAGGAACCTTCCTTGAGGGGCTGTCAGCATGAGCAGCTGTGACTCCTGGAGTCTTACAATTGATACATTCTAATGCAATGGTCTGGTGTTTCTTGATCATATCATAGCACTGGTGAGAAGGATGGGCCTTGGCACACACTGCACACCAGTGTGACTTAGATGAGCATTTCCAAGCAATGTGACCCCAGCGCTGACACTTGTAGCATCTACGGTGAGGTGCTTTGTACAAAGCTATTTTGTAACTCCTGTTAAGCACTGCACGAGAGTAGATATATGATGGTGGAGTCCCTTGACCAATCCACTCAGCCAATATCAGATCATTTGGAAGTCGACGAGGGTTTGCAACTTGATCTGACAACAGGAATTTAGGATCCATGTACTTATTGACATTGTGGATAACACTAAGTACTTTAGGTGATCTTGGTGGGGCAGCTTGGAGTTGGATGTTAGCATATTTATGAGTAAGAAGTTTTTCTATGAATGTTGGGTCGTTAGTAACAAAAACGTAATTATCCTCGTCATGACGAAAGCGAATCCGAAGGTTTTTTTCTGGGTTGTCTAATGAAGCTTCGTAAAACCATCTAAACTTGACCTCAAACTCAGTGTTAGCAGGGAAATCAAGCCTAACCGTTCTGCAATGGTTGTTGTTGCTCTCGTTGTTTCTTGCAGCAAGTCTCCTTTGAAATCCTCTTTCTTTTTTCAAAGCTCCCTTACTTCTAAAACGTACGAATTCGCCTTCACCATCATTTACTTCGTTCACATCCATAGGTCACTTTTAATTCAGCTGCTTGAGATGGAAGAGTTAGTCTGTTACTTTTGGGTCAGTGAAACCGCCTTTATTCCATTAGAGAGAAGGGTTTTTTTAGTTAGTTTAATATGTTTATTATGCACCCCATACCCATCCTGTGGGCGGTAGTCAAAAGATTACAGAGGTACATAATTGGTCCAGGGACTGGACTCCAAAGTTTTGATAGCTGAGCAAGTTACAGAGGTAATGAACTCACAATTTACAAAGGTAATGAACTCACAATTTACAAAGGTAATGAAGTCACAATTTACAAAGGTAATGAACTCCAGGTAAGTTTGGTCACAATCATGACAAGTTACAAAGGTATTTACAGATTACAGAGGTACGTAATGGGTCCAGGGACTGGGCCCCCAAAGTTTTGATAGCTGAACTAGGTACAAAGGTAATGAGCTCACAAGTTACAAAGGTAATGAATTCTGTAGAATGGTTACTTACGTTTATACTTTGGCTACAATCATGAACAAATTATAGAGTAATGAGCAATTCACACTTCCACACCCGGTCACAATTGTAATGAGTTATTGGTGCAAATATTGATTGTTGAGTCACACACCACACACACACACACACACACACACACACACACACACACACACACACACACACACACACACACACTTTAGTTTAATATCTTTATGCACCCCATACCCATCCTGTGGGCGGTAGTCAAAAGATTACAAAGGTACATAATGGGTCCAGTGACTGGACCCCAAAGTTATGATAGCTGAACTAGTTACAAAGGTAATGAACTCCAGGTAGATCTGGTCACTAATCATGGCAAGTTACAGAGGTAATGAATCAGCTTCACTCCTATACATGGTTACAGTCAAGAACAAATTACAAAGTAATGAACCACTGATACGTCCACACCTGGTCACAATTGTAATGAGTTATAAATACAAATATTAAGTGGATCATACACCCACACTAGTGCGCGCGCGCACATACACACACGAGGGCGCACGCACGGACATGTGCACACGAGCGTACAAATATATGCATACACACAAGGACGCACACCCACACACACACACCCACACACACACACCAACACCCACACACACACACCCTCACACACACCCACACACACACCCTCACACACACCCACACACACACACACCCTCACACACACCCGCACACACACCCTCACACACACCCACACACACGCACGCACACACACACACACACACACACACACACACACACACACACACACACACACACACACACACACACACACACACACACCCTCACACACACCCACCCACACACACACACACACACACACACACACACACACACACACACACACACACACACACACACACACACACACACATGCACACATGTGGTAATGCTTTATTTACAGCTAGCAAAGTCAGGGTATTTCTCCAGAATGGTCTGCAATATACCACTGTGGATAAAATACTTAGCCATTTCTTGAACACTTCTGAGTGAGTTGTTTCTAAATTCATTAATTTGATCACACTCCAGTACATAATGACGCAATGTGTGACAATAGTCCATCTGGCAAAGTTTACATTTCGTTTGGTCTACATCTGGTGGTGGTGATTTAACCTGCCAAAGATACTTGTAACCCAGCCGGAGCCGGGCAGTAGTGACATCCAAGAGTCTACTTATCTTGTTGGATGCACCATAGACATGTGGCTCCTCCTGCATGATGGAATGATGATATATGGACTGACTTGTGTCAATCTCCCTAAGTCTTAAGTCAATAAAGTTCATTTGAAGTTCTTTTCGTATTATTGTTCTCAAACTGCTAAATGACAACCCAAGATTGTAATCTACCCCCTCTTTGAAAGCATACAGCTTAGCCAATTTATCAGTTCTATCATGCATCTGAAGACCAATGTGAGATGGAATCCACAGCATGTGCACTCTGACTCCACTGTCCACAATCTTACCATATCTATGTCTGGCTTCTGACAAAAGCATGCCACAATTTATACTTAATGAGTTGAGAGCATTTATGGATGACAGAGAATCAGTTACAATTAAAGTGTCAACCTTAGATACATGGACACATTTGAGTGCAAGGAGTATGGCAAACAGTTCTGTTTGAAGGGTAGAGGCCCAGTTATTGATGCGTGCTCCAATTTCTTTATGAGAGCCATCACTCTGTGTGACAACAGCAGCACTACCAGCTGCACCAGTGGACTGGTGAACAGAACCATCGACGTAAATAATTTGTGAAAGATTGTTCTCTGTGACTAAGTTATCAATACAGCTTAAGGCAGTGCGATTTTCAAGGTCATTCACTGGGCCCACAGTCGTCTCGATGCCTGATCACATAATTTACATTTAGTTTGATCATCATCTGTGTGTCTCCCAAACTGCCAGAAGTACTTGTAACCAAGCCTAAGCCTGGCCACTACAACATCAGTCAGTCTGTTCACATTGCAAGTTGCTCCATAAACATACTTATCTACGTTCATGTTATCATAGAGGGTTATAGATCTACTCAGGCTTCTAACTGCATTCCTATAACAATCATCTTCATTATTTACTTCTCTCCTAATATTATTCCTAATGCTAGACACAGTTATACCAAAGTTATATTCTACATTCTCCTTCTGGATACTCTTCTTGGCTAACATATCAACTTTATCATGAAGGAGTAATCCAATGTGTGATGGGATCCATAGCAATTGTACATTAATAGCCCTTGTGGCTTAGCGCTTCTTTTTGATTATAATAATAATAATAATTGTACATTAATTCCTTTGTCCCTAATTTTTGAGTATCTATACCTGGCTTCCCCAATGAGCATGTTGTTGGAGTCATTATATGAGCCAAGAGCCTTCAATGATGACATAGAATCAGTAATGATGATAGAGTCAAGCTCAGTGTCATAGGTTAGCTTTAGCGCCATTAGGATTGCAAACAATTCAGTTTGCAGTGTAGACGCCCAGTTGTTAATTTTTATGCCTAACTCAACAAATTTATTATCGTTCTTAACTAGGGAGGTGGCAACAAGAGCAGATGCAGCCCTGCCAGAAGACTCCTGTTTAGATCCATCAGTGTATATAACGTGATAACTTATTACTACCAGCTAGGCGAAAAATTTCTTCTTGAGCAGTTGCTCTAGCAAGAGATTTAAGGAAGGGATTACTAGCAATGAGCTTCTTGGGAGGGACTTGTAGGTATGTGATATTAAATGAACACATCTTCCATGGAGGGGTGAAATGCTCTTGTTGCCTACAGTGATACAGTTCATGCAGGTTATAAAACTTAATGCAATTGCACGTTTTCACAATCCATTTAGATCTGTGTGTATTTACCTCTAGACACTTGGTAAGATTCACTGTGACAGTGTCTGGTTCGTTTCTCAACATTCTAATACCGAGTACAGTGTTAATTTCAACAATCCTATCACTGATACTATAAATACCAAGCTCCTTCCTCATGTTAAGAACTTTTGTAGATCTGGGACAGCCAAGAATAGTCCTGAGAGCTTCATTTTGCATTAACTCCAAGGGTCGGAGGGAACTTTCTCTAGCTAATATCAACATGGGAGCAGCATAATCAATTAAGGACCTAACATAGGCTATGTACATCATTCTCACGATTCTCACATTAGCACCATAGTTGGGATTGTAGCCAGCAACAGCTTTGAGAGCATTTAGCCTAGCTTTACATTTCTTGTTTAGTTGTGGTATAGTGGATTTGTTAAAGGGTACATCTATACCAAGATATCTGTAAGTTTTAACGTATCTAATGATTTCACCCTGCAAATAGATGGGTGGGGGATGTCGTTTGCTTGTTAATGTCTTTGTTTTAGAGGAAGATATTATGAGGCCTAGTCGATTACAAATTGCTTGAACTTCATTAAGAATGGTATTCATCTTCTTATGCCCTGTTGTATGGATCATGATATCATCAGCATAGCTTATAGCTATATGTTTAGGTGAGGCAGGTAGAGCATTTAGGAGAGCATTAATCAGAATATTAAATAGCATGGGACTAAGAACTCCTCCCTGCGGTGTACCTAAAGACATTTCTTTAGAATCACTTCTGAAGCCTTGGTAAAGGACAGAGGATACTCTATTTGACAGGTATCCTATTATCCAGCAGAGTAAGCTACCACCAATATTCATTTTGGCTAGTTCATGTAGTATAACGGTTCTGTTTGCAATATCAAATGCAGATTTTAGATCAAGAAAAGTGGTAAAACTAGTAGAGGTGTGTGCAGTGAGAAAGGTGGAAATACAGTTCTGCACACTTTTACCTTTCATGAACCCATAGAGGTAGGGGGAAAGTTGATGTCTGATTCTGTAGTACAATCTGTTAAGCATCATTCTTTCAAAAGTTTTGCAAAGACAACTAGTTAAGGAGATCGGCCTAAATGTATCAGGCTGTTGGGGCTTAGGGATAGGCACAATGAGACTATTGGTCCAGGAAGTAGGAAGAATGCCCTCAATGTAACTGAGATTATACAGTGCCAACAAAGGGTTATCAGGCACGTGCCTTAGAGTTCTGAGAATATCATAGGTTATACCATCCTCTCCAGGAGCAGTTGATCGACCTTTGGTTAATGCATTATCTAATTCATACTCTGTAAAGAGGCAATCACTCTCATCAATATTTTGGCTCATAAAATTAATCAGTTTCAACATTTCTTCAGAAGTACTCTCTAAATTTTTTCTAATATGAGATGGAAGGCTTTCATGCCTGGATGTTTTGGACCAGTCATTTATGAGGTCATTTGCTTTTTCAAGAGGAAAGGGATGAGCAACATTGCCAGTCTTTTTCCTGGTTATTTTATTTATACCTTTCCAAGCCAAACTCAAAGGGGTGGACCTATTTAATCCACTAACAAACTGTTCCCATTCCTGTTGCCTAAGTTCTTCCTTTCTATTCCTTGCATTTGTTAGTGCAGCTTGGAACGTTCTGAGCAGGTCTGGGGTTCTACATTCACGGTATGCTTTACCAATCCTCCTAGCTGCATGTGTTAGATTGCGCAGCTGTGGATCATTATAGTATTTACATTGGTTTTTATTGTTATTTATAGTGGAGGGTCTTTGTTTCCTATTCCTGCCCACTTGATCTGTGAGAACACTCTCAATAGTGGTAATTAAATCATCATTAAATTTTTGTGTGCCAGTGGGCTCGTAATTCTTATACCATTGATCCAAGTGGTTAATAAAGTTGTCTCTGTGTTCTGGTTTGAGAATAAGTTTCCTTCTTCTGTATTTAGCTCCTTGATTGCTGGAGATGTGATCAAGATTGACAGTTGTTAGTCTTGGGAAGTGATCAGATAGAAGATCATCAACTATGACAGAGTCATGCATCGTATATGATGTATTAAATCCAAGACACAGATCTAGTATGCCACCATATATGTGAGTAGGCTCAGTAGTGCCCACAATTCGAACATTATCATGCTCATTCAGCAATCTCACTAGTTTAGTTCCATTGATGTTTGTAATAGACCCACCAATATTCTTCTGTCTGGCATTAAAATCTCCAAGAATGATGGTAGGTTCACTATTGATGCGATCTGGTAAAGCATCAGGTCGAAGCTGGTTCGCTGGGGCATAGATATTAAAAATGTTTATGGAAAAATCGCCTGCATATACTTTGACACCATGATACTGCATGTTAACTCGACTCTGCAAGGAAAGGAGTGAATGTGGCAAGTTCTTTCTGACATACTTCACACAACAGTTGGTTGACCATAGGTTATAAGCTGCATATCCAGGCAAGTTTGGTGGAGGTGCTCCATCTTTCAATCTACATTCCTGCAAACAGATGACATCAATATTCTTGGTTGCACTAATATGATGTAAGTCAGGCAACCGCTTCCTGATGGAAGCAATGTTCCATGAAAAGATTTGTAATGTATCCATTGTAGTGAGTTATTACAATCTCTTGCTCATAAGATGGTAAAACTATTATGCTTTGACTGCAGTGTGCAGACACTTAAGAGCAAATAGCATAGTTTGTACGTCTTTATCTTCAGAATCTTTATTTTTAAGCATTTTTCGGCATTTTGGCAGCCAGTTATGAGGCAAGTTTTGAAGGCAAGAGTTATGGGCTTCTTTCTCACAAATTGCTGGAAGCTGAACGGAGATTGCTGCACTTTTGACATCATCACCATGCTCAAGAGCATCATCCTGATTACATATATTTATTAAACTTGTCAGGATCTGTTCAAGATGCTCAATTTTTTTTCTGGAAATTTGTTATAATATGAGGAAGGTCAGGCGAATCCAATGCCTCTCCGGAGGATGGCACTTCTGGGTTAGTGCTTCCTTTAACACCTATCACCTTAACAGGCACCATGGTTACATTAGTGTTCTCTGTTTCATCATTCATTGCAGGTAGGTCCTGTGCATCTGACTCATCTCCAATTTCCAGGGAGGTTACCTGTGTGGTGTCCGTCTGACTGTTGTAGTTGTGTGTATTGGGAGAAATGACAAACTCATCCCCATATTCAGGTGTAGCCGTAGGTATCTGTAGTGGCAGACCAGTAGTTCCATATGTGCTAGCAGAGATGGCTAGCTCCTCCACAGCTGGTGTGTGTGATGGCATTCTGGTATCACCAGAATCCTTTGCAGTGAGGTGGGGTTCTTGCAAACTTTGCAGAGGTTCAGTCTCAGATCTGGCTGTGGTAGACTGGATGGCCCCATCCTCAGTTATCATTAAAGGACTGTTATCAGGTTTACCTCGAAGGTTGTTTGGGTTCTGACTGCAGTCCTTGTGGGAAACTGTAACCCCAACTTCTTTACAGTTAATACACTTAAATTTTTGGCTGTCAGGGCCTACTGTGCATTCTCTAGTGGAATGTTTCCCAGCACACTTACCACACCAAGAATGTAGTATTCCACAGTCTACTGCAACATGACCATAGTGCTGGCATTTGTAACACCTACGTTTAGGGGGTAGGTGCACTTCGATGTTTAGGAAACGTAAACCATGCACCCAGATATTCCGGGGGAGGGGCACAGGACCCACCCAACTGGCAATAATTTGGGATTTTCCTTTAAGTCTTTTAGGCTTGATGATATGCTCACTTAGAGTCAGATGGGATGGGTCCATGCAGAGAGGGTATCCAAAGATTATGATACTGACCCATTTTTTAAAGTGGTGAGTGTCTGATTGAGGTCGGAGCAGCTTAATATCCCCATAAGGTGTACTAAGTAGATCATTGATCAGCTCTTTATTCTGTTCCACAAACACAAAGTTGTGTGTGTTTTTCCTAAATTGGATCCTTGAGTTAGGATGCTTGTTTACAGCTTCCATTAGCCATGCACACTTAGCAGGCAGCGGGGTGTTGTCAGGGAAGTTCAGCTTAACACATTCTTCCTTTGAAGAAAGACTTCTTGCAGCCTCTGTGCACCAAGGACGTTTAGTATCACATTGTGTACGAGTCAAGTGAGTCTGACTACGTCGACGCTCTAGCCCTTTCTCACTTTTTCTCTTTTGTTTACTTTTAAAGGTCTGGAAGCTATCATCATTTCCATCACCTGCAGAAATAGGTTCCTCTATGGCAGTTGCCATGTTTGCCAGTGATGATATCTGGTGTAAGACTCACAACACAAGAATTCCTCGCTTATCTTTCCCTTATAGCTTATGCAAGAGCAAATATTCACTACAAAGTCAGAAGTCCAAAATAGATCACAAGACACAAGTGCTCAAGTTCAATGAACACCTCCAACCATACTCAACCCAGACCACCACCACTCAATACGACACACACCCCACCAAAAACACACTCAGAGACCTCTTGTATGTGTGTTAATAATATGGTACATATAATGATATAATGGATGGTACAGGCGAGGTCTTACACCATATCACAAATTACAAAGATGAACAGAGAGAGAGAGAGAGAAAGAAGGTAATATTGAGCATAAAATTAGAATTCTGACATACATCACATTAAACATGAGGTTCAAATGATAACTTCCACTTGAGATAGTTCAGGCCGCTGCCACCTAATGTACCTCACTGAAATAATAATATAGCAGACATCACAATGAACGCTGAAGACAACCTCTTACCCCAACCATACCATAGATTGTAAACAGAATTACTAAAAAAAAAAAAAAAAAAAAAAAAAAAAAAAAAAAAAAAAAAAAAAAAATTGGTAATGTTACAATGACAATGAGATAAATCACTCTGGTTGACTTCCTTGGTCCATCCTGGGTAACTCACACATTACTATGTTATACATGTATGCAAGCATAAGTGTGCAGCTGTAGATAGATGAACCAGTACCTAAACAATCTCACTTACACACGCGTTACTATGTATGACAAGTGTTACCAAGTACACCAAGTGTACACTTTATCACTTAGAATACACTTTTGTTGATGTAAATATAGGTGAGAGTGGTACACCGCTGGTCGTAATAAACACACTCAACTTCTCAAGGTCACACACTAGGCCCAGCTTCTGGAGTTACCAGCGTTTTAATGTGTTTATTATGTGTCAGTGCATGTCTGCAGTCATTAAATTTGTGTATCAGAAGTTAAACACTACAATCCAGTTGATCAAATAGTCTAAAACAATTTACACAATGTATAACTAGAAGTATAATGATTGCAAATTGTTACTATTACAATTTTAACTAGGCGCTAAACCCACTAGATGAGATGGCAAGGAACATAGATGTTAACAGGCTGACTCTTGCTTAACACAGTTGAAAGGTAACCGAATTACTCAAGTAAGAAAGTATTCAAGAAACTGAACATTATGCAGCAGTAAGCTTGTTCACAGTAAAAATACAAAGCATAAGTTACACACTCACACCACAGATGAACACTGCAATTTGAAATATTACTGGGAATTTAGCAGTAAAGTTTCAGTCTGAACGAGAAAATGTATTAGAAAACACACAATGACACTAGGACAAGCAACTTAACTATGTAACCGTATTTAATAGTTCAGTTACACTGAGCAGAGCATGTATTACACTGATTTATCAAATGTAAGGAGTCACTACACTGAAGTACACTCTGAGCCTTTTAAAGTCTTAATACAGGCTTACAAATGACAATTAACTGTTGGGAAAAGCAGCACTTAACACTTCTAGCACAAGTATGACAGATGAATGTTCACTGTGTACAAGCCAATCACCACAAGCTTACTATGTTTATAAGTGAACCTCTGGCATGTCCCACTCAAAATGTCAGCACTGCAATGCTCGTCAAATTGTTCTCAAGCCACTACAGGAAACACTGGTATGCCAGCAGCACTGCAGAACGTATACACAGACATGCTGGGCCCTAGGACAGCTATAACTGCAGGCTGCCTTAGCTTGTTCTGGCTAGCTTTTAGTGCTGCCCTCAAGCTTGCTTGACTGTGCTCGCCAAGCCAGCGCCAACCACCCGGACACCTGCTTGCAGCAGGTAGGCAGGCACACAGGAGACACTCGCAAGATGAGCGGAGTGCGGCACAGAGGACACGGGCACTCAAGCACCCATGTGGTCTGGCAAAAAAAAAAACAAAAAAAAAAAAAGACAAAAAAAAAACGCCTCTAGACCACAAGCAAATAGAGGCGAACGGCTGAGTTCCAAATCGAGGAAGGAGAAGGGACAAGGAAGGGATATTCACCTCGCTAGACACAGGCAATATGGGTGTAGTGGCCTGCAGGTCGCAGTGCAATTTTCAAGGTCATTCACTGGGCCCACAGTCGTCTCGAGAGTTACCAACCCTGTACTACTTGTTAACTCCAAACCCGCAGCACTTAACACATCTAGCACACGTGTCTTCGAATGACACAAATTTTCACTACATAAGAACTAGTTCTCACAACACCGAAGGTACGGCCGGAACACTGTAGAACGTTCACAAAGGCATTCTGGGATTCAGAACAGATGTAGCCTTGGCCTTCACTGGCTGGCTTGGAGCGCTGTTTGGCCTGGATCAGCTAAACTCGCCCTTATCCCATATGTAGATAATGGCGACAAGTTAGGAGATACCGGTGAATAGGAAAGTCGAGGAAGGGACATTCACCTCACTAGACACACGCAGTATGGGTGTAAGTGGCATGCGGGTCTTAGAGTGCCATTTTCAAGGTCACCCAGCAGGCCAGACATTCCTCACTCATTTTAAGCCTACGTAGGTACTGATGGTAGCACAATGTCCTAAGTCAGCGTAATCCACTCATGCAAATAGTTACAACAAATCTGCAGCACTTGCGGAACTCACATATTCGAGTACCAGCGGGGCAGCAAAATACACCTCTACACTGCACGTCGTTGATAGAGGCGAACGGCTGAGTTTAAAGGCGGAGAGTTGTAGGTACAGAACAGCAGAGGTAACTGAGCACGCACATTCGCCTTTATTCACATAGTCAATATGGGCGAAAGTCTCAGGCAGATGATGCAGTGCCTCGCTCAAGGTCACAGGCTGAGGCAGACTTCTCAAGAGTTACCAAACAACTGGTGCTTCTTGAAGTACTGAAGATATAGTGTCTGGCAAGACACAACCTGGTAGTCCTCCACAAAATACTTCTGCAATATCAGTTGTTGTTCAAGACACTTACACTGGTGCTTCTTTAAGTACTGAAGATATAGTGTCTGGCAAGACACAACCTGGTAGTCCTCCACATAATACGTCTGTGTTAGACACCACAAACACTGTTTATTGTTCGTTAGGTAAAGGCGATACACTATGTCAACATTAGGGAAGGTTTCTGAGATACCTGCATTTCTTAAATGTTTCAAAGCAGCTGAGGGCGCACATTTTTCAGGTGGAGCTTTAATCTGATTCATATTACCTGGAGTATTACCTGGAGAGAGTTCCGGGGGTCAACGCCCCCGCAGCCCGGTCTGTGACCAGGCCTCCTGGTGGATCAGAGCCTGATCAACCAGGCTGTTGCTGCTGGCTGCACGCAAACCAACATACGAGCCACAGCCTGGCTGGTCAGGAACCGACTTTAGGTGCTTGTCCAGTGCCAGCTTGAAGACTGCCAGGGGTCTGTTGGTAATCCCCCTTATGTATGCTGGGAGGCAGTTGAACAGTCTCGGGCCCCTGACACTTATTGTATGGTCTCTTAACGTGCTAGTGACACCCCTGCTTTTCATTGGGGGGATGTTGCATCGTCTGCCAAGTCTTTTGCTATCGTAGTGAGTGATTTTCGTGTGCAAGTTCGGTACTAGTCCCTCTAGGATTTTCCAGGTGTATATAATCATGTATCTCTCCCGCCTGCATTCCAGGGAATACAGGTTCAGGAACCTCAAGCGCTCCCAGTAATTGAGGTGTTTTATCTCCGTTATGCGCGCCGTGAAGGTTCTCTGTACATTTTCTAGGTCAGCAATTTCACCTGCCTTGAAATGTGCTGTTAGTGTGCAGCAATATTCCAGCCTAGATAGAACAAGTGACCTGAAGAGTGTCATCATGGGCTTGGCCTCCCTAGTTTTGAAGGTTCTCATTATCCATCCTGTCATTTTTCTAGCAGATGCGATTGATACAATGTTATGGTCCTTGAAGGTGAGATCCTCCGACATGATCACTCCCAGGTCTTTGACGTTGGTGTTTCGCTCTATTTTGTGGACAGAATTTGTTTTGTACTCTGATGAAGATTTAATTTCCTCGTGTTTACCATATCTGAGTAATTGAAATTTCTCATCGTTGAACTTCATATTGTTTTCTGCAGCCCACTGAAAGATTCGGTTGATGTCCGCCTGGAGCCTTGCAGTGTCAGCAATGGAAGACACTGTCATGCAGATTCGGGTGTCATCTGCAAAGGAAGACACGGTGCTGTGGCTGACATCCTTGTCTATGTCGGATATGAGGATGAGGAACAAGATGGGAGCGAGTACTGTGCCTTGTGGAACAGAGCTTTTCACCGTAGCTGCCTCGGACTTTACTCTGTTGACGACTACTCTCTGTGTTCTGTTAGTGAGGAAATTATAGATCCATCGACCGACTTTTCCTGTTATTCCTTTAGCACGCATTTTGTGCGCTATTACGCCATGGTCACACTTGTCGAAGGCTTTTGCAAAGTCTGTATATATTACATCTGCATTCTTTTTATCTTCTAGTGCATTTAGGACCTTGTCGTAGTGATCCAATAGTTGAGACAGACAGGAGCGACCTGTTCTAAACCCATGTTGCCCTGGGTTGTGTAACTGATGGGTTTCTAGATGGGTGGTGATCTTGCTTCTTAGGACCCTTTGAAAGATTTTTATGATATGGGATGTTAGTGCTATCGGTCTGTAGTTCTTTGCTGTTGCTTTACTGCCCCCTTTGTGGAGTGGGTAGATATCAATTGTGTCCTGCTTAAGCCAGGTCTCAGTAAGAATAATGCAGGAGAAGGGTGTCTTTAGTGACTCAAGGAGTGCCAGGAGGTCATCACAGTGTTTGCTTAAGGACCTGATGTTGTAGTTAAGAACTGATAGACTTTGAGCAGTGTTCAGGATAGTGCTGGCTTGTGATGCTGTGTAATATTGGCAGTTACTTTCCAATAAGTTTTGATTGTGTGTTAGATTATGGAGGTTTAGATCAAGGTCAACGTGATCATTCATCTTTTAGGTTTAAATAGGGGTTGTTTATATCCTGTATTATTTGGTGAGTTCTAATACTGATTTCTGTAGTGGTGGGAGGTTTGGATAGGTATACCGCTAAAGCACTTTGGTCATATAGAGTATAGTCACTAATAAACATAATGAAATTGATATTGTCTATGTGTTGTGCTAGAATGAGCTAAAGTACAACTAAGTATAAACTAATACTATAAAAAACAAATTACAAGTGGCACCAGACTCACTCTTGTAATTGCACTAAGGTCTAATATAATGAATTTAGTGTTGTCTATGTATTGAGCTAGAATGAGCTAAAGTACAACTAGATATAGTTAGTTTTAGGTGTTATCTAAGTATTGAGCTAGAATGAGCTAAAGTACAACTAGATATAGTTAGTTTAGGTGTTGTCTAAGTATTGAGTTAGAATGAGCTAAAGTACAACTAGATATAGTTAGTTTAGGTGTTATCTAAGTATTGAGCTAGAATGAGCTAAAGTACAACTAGATATAGTTAGTTTAGGTGTTGTCTATGTATTGAGCTAGAATGAGCTAAAGTACAACTAGGTATAAACTTATAATATAAAAATACAAATTAAAATGGTACTTGCAATTGCACTAGGGTCTGATATAGGTTGTTAACAAGATCAAGATTATAACTAGATTTAAATTGACAAAATAAAATTCACAAATTAAAGTACCAAAAGAATAATAAGTAAAAAATAACAATGGCAATGACTTGGTTATAATATGATAGTAAGATGGTAGACAGGTACACAAGTACACAGGTACACGGGTACACAGGTACACAGGTACAAAGGTTAATATAAAGGTTGGAGTTGAATATACAAACTTGAAAATTTGGCAACAAAATGTTATGAAAAGTATAAAATAATGATTAATGTACAAAAGTAAAATTGACTGGTAGTAAATATGGTGTTGTTGAACTATGTGTTGGCTTTACGTGTTTCTCTTTCGAAAATCACCTCTTTCAGGAGACTTTTGGACTACCCATGGGTTCGCCACTCAGTGCGGTCCTGGCGAACCTATACATGGAACATCTAGAAGCCGAACGTTTCTCCACCATTATTCCTTCGTCTGTCACCTGGCTCCGTTATGTTGACGACATTCTCCTCATAACTCCTAAACGCTTCAATGTTAAAGCTCTCCAAGACAAGCTCAACCAGGTCGAGCCTTCAATCCAGTTCACACTTGAAGAAGAAGTCGACAACACTCTTCCTTTCCTTGATGTTCTGATCTGCAAAGCTGACCACGAACTTCGTTTTAAAGTCTATCGAAAACCCACCAACCAAAACGATCTTCTCCACTTTTACTCTCACCACAACACCAAAACCAAACGTGGTGTAATTATAGGCTTCTTCCTACGTGCACTCAGAATCTGCAGCAATGAGTTTCTTGAAGAAGAATGCACGATGATTGAACAAGTATTTTCTAAACTCCACTATCCTCGTCACTTCATCAGAGACTGCAGACGACGGGCATTAAACATCTTCAACACACCCAGAGAAGACACTGCCGAGAAGAGATACATAGTCCTCCCCACCAACTCCATTGCCAAACACGTTTCCAACATCTTTTCCAATACCTCATTTCAAGTATCTACCTCCACAACCACGACCATCAAGGACATTACCAGTGATAGACAGGACAAGCTTCCACCCTCTGCAGGGGTATACATAATCCCTTGTAATGACTGCAACAAGTTATACGTGGGCGAAACATCAAGGGACCTCCAAACACGTATTTCAGAACACTAATACGCAAGCAGGTCTGACGACACAAGGAATGCCTGCGTACAACACCGTAATTCACACAACCACTTGATAAACTACAGAAACTCAAGACTTATCGCCACAGAAGACAACACTCAATACCGAAGAATCCTGGAATCATCACTTATTTCTATATCCGACAACTTCAACCAGAATAGTGGCTTCTATAACATAGCTGAACCACTTGCCAAGAAACTTCTTCATCGCTATCCCACATAAGAACACTGTAGAAGGTCTGGAGTTTACCTGGAGTTTACCTGGAGAGTTCCGGGGGTCAACGCCCCCGCGGCCCGGTCCGTGACCAGGCCTCCTGGTGGATCAGAGCCTGGTCAACCAGGCTGTTGCTGCTGGCTGCACGCAAACCAACGTACGAGCCACAGCCTGGCTGGTCAGGAACCGACTTTAGGTGCTTGTCCAGTGCCAGCTTGAAGACTGCCAGGGGTCTGTTGGTAATCCTCCTTATGTATGCTGGGAGGCAGTTGAACAGTCTCGGGCCCCTGACACTTATTGCATGGTCCCTTAACGTGCTAGTGACACCCCTGCTTTTCATTGGGGGGATGTTGCATCGTCTGCCAAGTCTTTTGCTTTCGTAGTGAGTGATTTTCGTGTGCAAGTTCGGTACTAGTCCCTCTAGGATTTTTCAGGTGTATATAATCATGTATCTCTCCCGCCTGCGTTCCAGGGAATACAGGTTCAGGAACCTCAAGCGCTCCCAGTAATTGAGGTGTTTTATCTCCGTTATGCTCCGGTCTGCTCACAAACTTATCCAATCTCCTTTCCAAGCTACCCAAGTTTTTAGACTCTATAACCCCACTCGGTACATCATCAGATGCAGCTTTCTCCACCTGACCTCAGCATTCTGAACCGGACTATAAATACTCGCGTTCCTTCCACCCCAGGTAGTTCTGTTTGTGACTTGAAAAAGCCCACTGTGTGGGCAAAACGTAGTCAATAAAGGATCACATGTGTGCATATGTGTTTATATTTCCCCATCCTTCTTCCTCCCCATCTTACCCATCCTTCTTCCTTCCCCATCTCACCAAAGCTCTGGTCAGAACCTCGCTACCCCGCAGCTTCCAACGCATCTGTAACAAAAAAAAGGCACAATACCGTGACTGGAACGATACACAAATAACCCGCACATAAAAGAGAGAAGCTTACGACGACGTTTCGGTCCGACTTGGACCATTTACAAAGTCACACTAACCAGAGGTGGAGCAGGACGGCTATATATAGGCAGGAAGAGGTGGTGGTAGTAGTAGTAGTAGTACAAGAATGGTATATAATACCGACAAGATGAAATTAAGACACATGAGCAACACCCGGGCTTCCCCATCGTAGACGTTTCGCCATCCAGCCAACCACTGGATGGCGAAACGTCCACATGTGCGGCGTCTGGATGTCTTTGTGCTGTATAGCCCTTGTGGATTAGCGCTTCTTTTTGATTATAATAATAATAATGGTTGTGATGAATGGTTTGAAAAACCGACAAGTTGAAGATTGAGACACTTATGCAGCATATGGGAATCTTTTCCTGAATAAAGATTCCCATATGCTGCATAAGTGTCTCAATCTTCAATAATGGTTGTGAACATTAAAATGGTATAAAATACCGACAGGTTGTTAGGTAAGACACATATGCAACAGTTAGGTATCTTTATTATGAAACGTTTCGCCTACACAGTAGGCTTCTTCAGTCAAGTACAGAAAAGTTGATAGAAGCAGAAGATACTTGAAGACGATGTAATCAGTCCATCACCCTTAAAGTTTTGAGGTGGTCAGTCCCTCAGTCTGGAGAAGAGCATTGTTCCATAGTATGAAACAATATGGAGAAGAAGTGACAGGATGGAGCTTTTATAGCGCTATAAAAGCTCCATCCTGTCACTTCTTCTCCATATTGTTTCATACTATGGAACAATGCTCTTCTCCAGACTGAGGGACTGACCACCTCAAAACTTTAAGGGTGATGGACTGATTACATCGTCTTCAAGTATCTTCTGCTTCTATCAACTTTTCTGTACTTGACTGAAGAAGCCTACTGTGTAGGCGAAACGTTTCATAATAAAGATACCTAACTGTTGCATATGTGTCTTACCTAACAATAATGGTTGTCTTTGTTGTGGACGTTTCGCCATCCAGTGGCTGGCTGGATGGCGAAACGTCTACGATGGGGATGCCCGGGTGTTGCGCATGTGTCTTAATTTCATCTTGTCGGTATTATATACCATTCTTGTACTACTACTACTACTACCACCACCTCTTCCTGCCTATATATAGCCGTCCTGCTCCACTTCTGGTTCCATTAACATCATTCTCAACTACATCCACATAAACACAAAACAAAGAAACAGGACAGCCCTGGTTGCAAAAGACGTTGAAAAAGCTTTTGACACAGTGTGGCACGAGGGGCTCAAGGACAAACTCTGCACTAACTTCAACCTGCCTCTCAATACTCGTAAACTCCTCTGCAACTTCCTAGACGGCCGTACCATGAGAATCAAATTCCAAGGCTGTTACTCTGACTACTTCACACTAAATGCTGGAGTACCCCAGGGATCTGTCCTTTCCCCTACCCTCTACATTTTATACACTAACGACATTCCAACACCTGTATACCACAACTCCATCACACTAGCCTATGCAGACGACATTACACAACTTATCACTCATGCCAATATAGATACACTCACACACAAAACACAAAATGAGGTTGACAGGATAGCCATCTGGGAACAAAAATGGAGGATCAAAACCAATGCAGCAAAATCCAGCATTACGTATTTTAACTACAGGAAACGTGATCCACCATTACCTGTCGAACTCAGAACAGCTGACACCCGCACTTACTTCCCTATCACACAATCTGTCACTGTCCTTGGCGTTAATCTTGACTACCTTCTTCGTTTACACGGACACATTCACTCAAGGCATGCAATAGCTAGTAAGGCCCTTGCGGGCCTCTACAAGCTGAAACATGCCTCTCAACGCACCAAACTACACCTCTACAAATCCCTAATACGTCCTCTGATAACTTACTCTCCTCTAGCTCTCTCTCTTGCAGCAAAAACAAACTTACTTAAACTGCAGCGTGTCCAGAACAAGGCGCTGCGCTGGGTGCTTGATGTCAGATGGGAGGACTTCGCCACAAGCGAGTCTCTCCATGCCCAGTTAGACGTCCCTGCGCTGAATCTGTACTGGAAGAGGCTCAGTGACAGACATAGACAAACTTGAGACACGACATGACTACTGGACCTCTCTCCTTGACGAAGACATTCGCAGACCCACAAACCAACACAAGCTTTTCTACTCCTTGCATGATCCTGCTCCTAACCCTACTTACAAATAACCTTGGATCCGCTGACAGGTACCTTCTAAGACAGGTACCATTCTCTGACCCACGTTCGCCTTAGCATTTTTGGGTTAAGACATGACTCAGTTCTGCACTCCTCTCTAGCTCTAAACGTCGCAAGTCCCTTACTCCCAGCTCACCCCACCGGAGTCCCAACAGAAGAACCTGAATTTCTCTTTTCAATATCTGTCCCACGATCGCCTTTGCTGCTGGGTTAAGCCCTGGCTCTATTTCTACGACTAAGAACACTCCTCTCCAGCACTATTCTTCGTCTGCCCCGTCTTCTCCGCTCATCCCATTTGGGATCTTACCTGAACTTTCGTTCGTTCGTTCGTTCGTACTTCTGGTTAGTGTGAGTTTGTAAACGGTCCAAGTCGGACCGAAACGTCGTCGTAAGCTTCTCTCTTTTATGTGCGGCTTATTTGTGTAGCATCTGTAAGTATTCGTTCTGCTTCTGACTAATTTATTTTGGGATTGTTTGTCTTAAGAGCTTCACTCTTGTTTTGGGTTTTAGACTTAAGTTATTTCTGCCTTGAGTTGAATTTTCAGTAAAATAATTTGTTTAATCCTCAACATTTCTTTTAAAGGCTGTACGCCTATCTGAGTGATTTATCAAGTGGTGAGTAACTATGTTTTTCATTTTAGCCTTAATTGTGAGCTAGGGTCATCAGGCACATGCAGATATAGTTTGATGGAGTATAGACCCATCTACCTACACTGGTCCGACCCCTACCTTTCCACCTGTAGCCAAAACCCAAACAGCTACACATCATTCTCTAAATCAAGACACCACCACTCCTGGTGTCTTGACTGGTGACTGAGGGGCCTGTAGGGAAATTATTTGCGCGCTTCAAAAAAAAAAAAAAATCGAAAAATTATGGAAATTGATTTATTCATACAGAAAAATAGCTTAACTCTTTGGCAACACAATGGTAAGATAAGATAAGAAAAGATTTCGTTCGGATTTTTAACCCCGGAGGGTTAGCCACCCAGGATAACCCAAGAAAGTCAGTGCGTCATCGAGGACTGTCTAACTTATTTCCATTGGGGTCCTTAATATTGTCCCCCAGGATGCGACCCACACCAATCGACTAACACCCAGGTACCTATTTGCTGCTAGGTGAACAGGACAACAGGTGTAAGGAAACGTGTCGAAATGTTTCCACCCGCCGGGAATCGAACCCGGGCCCTGCGTGTGTGAAGCGGGAGGTCAAGATATCTTATTAATGAAAATAAGATACCAGATATACTAAGTAAATTTCCTAAATTTGCTTGTAACAGATAAGTGAACTATAGATACTATATAGATATAAATCCATATGTATTCTTGTTAACCCTTTGGGGCCTAGTTCCTAGGCCTTTTGTGAATCCATATGCTCTTGCGCTACCGTCCACAGGATTGATATGGGGTGCACAATAAACTAGCCACTTCGGTGGAAAAATCTAAAAAAAAAAAATCTAAAAAGGAACATTTGCAAATTTCCCAAATATTCCTGAGTAATTATACACATGCTAGAACATATATACACTGCAATAGAGAAAAAAGAAGTCCCACTGGGGATCTTCATTGACTTACGTAAAGCTTTTGATACGGTTGACCATGACTTGCTCCACGTAAAATTGCCACACTATGGTATAAGAGGGGACTCCCTCAACTACCTCAAGTCATACCTCAGCAACAGAAGCCAATATGTGTACGCAAATGGGGCAAGCTCTTCCGCACAACCAATTACAGTTGGTGTCCCACAGGGAAGTGTCCTTGGCCCTCTTCTCTTTCTCCTATACATAAATGACTTACCAAATGCTTCGCAATTACTCAAACCCACACTATTTGCAGATGACACTACATACGTCTTCTCTCACCCGAGCCCAGTCATACTAGCCAATACTGTAAATACCGAATTACAGAAAATATCTACCTGGATGAGGACTAACAAACTTACACTAAACATTGACAAAACCTACTTCATTCAGTTTGGTAACAGAGCTACAGATGTCCCTCTTAACATAATGATAAACGGATCACCTATCACAAAGCTAACAGAGGGAAAATTCTTAGGAATCCACCTTGATAATAGACTCAAATTTCATACACATATACAACAAATTTCTAAGAAAATTTCCAAGACTGTAGGCATACTATCGAAGATACGGTACTATGCTCTACAGTCAGCCCTCCTGGCCCTATATCACTCTCTTATTTACCCCTATCTCACCTATGGAATTTGTGCATGGGGCTCAACAACAATTAACCATCTCAGACCACTAATTACCCAACAAAAGGCTGCAGTTAGAATGATAACAAATTCTCACTACAGGCAGCACACTCCACCAATATTCAAAACACTCATTCTACTCACCATACAAAACATCCATACTTATTATTGCACCTATTACATACATAGAACACTTAACTCTGATATTAACCCTCCCCTCAAACATCTCCTTGCCAACCTCAACAGAACACATGACCATAACACAAGGCACAGATCACTCTTTGATGTTCCTCGTGTCCATCTCACGCTATGCAAAAACTCAATGCACATAAAAGGCCCTAAAATCTGGAATTCATTACCTGTAAATATAAAAGAAACACTACCGGTTTATAAATTCAAGTCTCTTCTCAAAGATCACTTACTCACCCAAAACCAAATAAATACTGAATAACTTGACCTTATAAATTGTATATCTTAAATGTTCCTCACAATTATATCACATAAATGTTAAACCTAAAACCCAATCTAACAGAATACTCCATTCGACTGACTGTACATCAATGCATGCAACCATATGACCTGTCTTTGTAATACTCATTTGTGCTTTATAGTTATCTGTTTACAGTAATGTTTTATCACTGATTTCATCATTGCTTAGTTAATCTTAAGTTAATTTTAAGCCAGCCCGTAATGCTGTGCATATAAGTGGCTTTGGCATGCTGCTCTTACCTGTATTTTTTGGTACCTCTGTATGTATGCTCAAATTACTAAATAAATAAATAATATAATAATTGACTATTTGGCATCATATAAGAGTAGGCGGAGCTTATACGTAGACTTCCAGCCAATCAGGAACCATCTAGGAACGCTGGCAGTATTCCCGCTCCAGAGAGAGCCAGGAGAAACCACTTCATTATTACGCTTATATCAGCTTATATCAACTCTACAGCTTATTTATCTATCAGAATTGATCTAATATGATGCAATAAACACTATAAATAACATACAAACATGTTATATACTCTAGACTGAATAAAATAGACCACAATATGGCGAGAGACCATCCGGAATATTTCGATATAATTGAGTTACTTCTCTCCATGTCGTCTTTGAGTAAGAGAAAACGGTATTTTGAAGAGGATAACTGCACTAGAACATCAGTTTACTAAGAAATACCCCTCAAGGAAGGTTCCTTGATGTTGGTGAGGGGCTCTTGATTTAGGGAATTGGATCTGTGCTCCAGTTCCCCAAATTAAGCCTGAATGCCTTCCACATCCCCCCCAGGCGCTGTATAATCCTCCGGGTTTAGCGCTTTCCCCTTAATTATAATAATAATAATAATAATAATAATAATAATAATAATAATAATAACAACAATAACAATAATAATAATAATAATAATAATAATAATAATAATAATAATAATAATAATAAGAATAAGAAATACACCCAAACAAACGCGATTTTCGCGGATTTTTCTTTTTTTTTTTCGAGACGGTGGGCCGGCCGGCGCTCCAGGCCAATATCTCGGAAGTAACTTATTCACTTATTTCGCTTCACTTCTCCTTTATAACTTAATTAAGTGGAATAATATTCAGAGAAATTGTAGAATAATGATTTCTCTAATTTGCAATAAAATTTTTGTGCAAATATTCCAAATATTTTGGGATTTATGTGGGAGTAAAAGGAAGATTTTTTTTCAACATTCCAAGAACTAACAAACTTTATTTTTTTTGTGATATAAAAATAACATATTTAGAGGACAGGAACTTTATCCAAAATTCGTATTAGCATTGTTCTCTCGGCACCAAGTGTCCAAACAACCTTACGTCGTCCCATATAGAAGTGACCTCCCAAAGGGCTTTTTCAGTAAATCAGTCTTTTCTCAGTTGTTGTTTGAGGTATCTTATTGACAAATATTTACAGTAACTAGAGAAAGTATTTCGTCCTGTGCACCAAAACTGGAGGAAATCGGACAGAAAACAAACCCCAAAAAATTAATTGCTGGACAGGCCCCTTGACTGGTGACTCAAGGGTCTCAACATATCTTGTTGTGGAAAACTTCTTCTGTTTCAGATAAGATAAGAGATAAGATTTCGTTCGGATTTTTAACCCCGGAGGGTTAGCCACCCAGGATAACCCAAGAAAGTCAGTGCGTCATCGAGGACTGTCTAACTTATTTCCATTGGGGTCCTTAATCTTGTCCCCCAGGATGCGACCCACACCAGTCGACTAACACCCAGGTACCTATTTGCTGCTAGGTGAACAGGACAACAGGTGTAAGGAAACGTGTCGAATGTTTCCACCCGCCGGGAATCGAACCCGGGCTCTCCGTGTGTGAAGCGGGAGCTTTAGCCACCAGGCCACCAGCTGTGTCACCCTCCCCTTCATCTACAACGGATCTCAGGTCCAAAATCATTCAAAGCTCTGTGTCCAGATCATTGGCACAACACCATTCTATACCCAGCATCTGTATATAAATTAGCTTCAGATCACGAATTATATATTACATTTTTCGTTTTATAAAGTAGGATTAATTTCATGTTTAATTGTTTTATATTATTTCCTGAATTATTATAATAAAATTGTTTATATTAGTATGCTATTAGTATTATTTTTCAATTCTTTTCTTTTTATAAGGAGGAACCAGTCTTGTCATCAAGTCCCTCACCGTCATCAAGGTACTACTGTCCTTGACGCAACTATAATGCAACAAGTATATTTAACTCACCTTGAAAACATATAAAGAGCCACAGGGACCATTATAACGGAGCAAACACCGAGTCCAATCTTTATGTATTTACTAAGACTAGACGTCGATGATTTTTTATGCTCTTCCTCATTAGAAATGGTGACACTGTCACCATGCTCATCCACACTGGGGGTGGTGGCACTATCACCATGGTCATCCACACTGGGGGTGGTGGCACTATCACCATGGTCATCCACACTGGGGATGATGGAACTATCACCATGGTCATCCACACTGGGGGTGGTGGCATTATCACCATGCTCATCCACACTGGAAGTGGCGGTGTTATCCTCTCTTCCCGTTAAATACACTAGAGATAAATAAAGGGAATATGGTATGATTGATATCTTGTCTGGCCTCAAGTCCTCAATGATTTTCTCCACTTCTCTAATTATTAATCCAATAGTTAATCGGTTCTGTGGATTATACGAAGTCATTTTGGCACTTAACCTTGTTATCTCATGTGGAAGATCGCTCCTCACGGAAAGTACATCATAAAATAAGGTTCCTAGGGAGTATATATCTTCAGCGGTTTAGACATGGAAAGTAGTTTTGGTTTCGGGAGCATAATGCACAGACGGGTGATCGAATGGTTCACATATTGATCCCACAGGTAAGGCAAGACCAAAATCTATTATACTCACAGAAAAATTATTTAAACAATCTATGATAATGTTGTCATATTTGATGTCACGATGAACGATACCCTTTCTATGGAGTTCATCAAGTTTTTTGCAGATCTAGACCAATGTTATAAGACACTGCTTAGGGTAACATACCTTTAAATGGTCTAATACATTCGTCTGACCCACACATGTAGTTATGAACGAAGGGTAATCGTAACAGATATAACGAAGTCTCGGGGCTCCTCCAGCACCAGCCAGCTTCAGCAGGATGAAGGCTTCATCAGTGGACATCTGGAGAAGGTTCGAAAGCCCATGTTGAGCAAGCAGATGCTCATGGAAAGTTTTAACACACAGTTTCTCACCATTAAGTTTAATCATAGTAACAGACGAGTAAACACCTCTTCCCATGTATATTTACTTCTTGTCTGCCATTAAATCGTTGATCTCTGACAGACTCAAAATTTGTATGCCATCCATTGATGATACGAATTTCTTGGTATGATGAATGACTTAAATACTGATTCTAAGCATATGTTAATTAACAAGGTTAACACTGAGAGTAATCCTCTTGTACATATAGTTACTTTGGAATATCACTTAAGTAAACGCTAAGACATATTGGAGAAAGTTTCGGTCTTGGGGCCTTGATCACTTCTTACATACACAGGTTAAAAAGACTATATGAAGGCGGATTATTATTATAATAAAAATGAAGCGCTAAACCGGCAAGGGTCATATAAAAGCTGAGAGTAAGGTGTTAGTGATGCTTGGTGACTTGAAGAATGCCATGTTGAGATGAAGACAGGTAAACAATGGGTCATGTGACTCCTGTGTTGTTAGGTAGGTGGCGCTGTGCATGGTTCAGTATCACATATGATGATTAGAAATGTTGTATTTTCCAGTATTAAGTTCTGTGGTGTTGGTGACAGTAATTAACGAAGTTTCCAGACATCAACGACGTCTTATGGTCATGGTCAGAGAGGATGAACTCTGCCTCATCCCAATTCATCAAATGTCCCTTTGAATCCTTGTGTAAAGTCCCGAACATGTATCTAAATAGTGGACAATAATCGCTGGAACATATAGGATTTTTTTCACCAATTTTTAGTTCAATTAATGTGTCAGTGGTCCTTGATCCTAGTGTGATGAACTGGAACCTTTGGACAAAATACTTATAATTACTAAACTTACGTTTTGTGTTGTGATAATTTACTTGAGCCCGCCGAAATACAGACGTCAGTGAAAACTGTAAGTCTATGTATAGTGAATCTTTCAATCTCTCTCTCTTTCTCTCTCTCACTCTCTCTCTCTCTCTCTCTCTCTCTCTCTCTCTCTCTCTCTCTCTCTCTCTCTCTCTCTCTCTCTCTCTCTCTCTCTCTCTCTCTCTCTCTCTCTCTCTCTCACTCTCCCTCTTTATATTTTCTTCTGTACCTTCTTCCCCTCCTCCTCTTCCTCCGCTTCCCTAGTAGCTAATGATTCCAGTTGCTGCAAAATTTCTTCCTGGAAAAGGGAATTCTCTGAGCTCTAAAATCTTTGTAACTTTCTCTTGCCTCATTAAGAAACACTGAATTGTTTGACTCAGATTTGAAAGTCATTTATTACAAAAAAAAAAAAAATGGTTTAATTAATCAAGGTTCAGCTCCCATTCAGTATCGGAGTAAAACATTAATGGTCTAAATGACCATTAACTAAGTTCTCTCTAGACTTGAGTCTAGGATAAATCCTGTTTCTCGGAGAAATTCATAGATAAATCTCGGCATATCAACTACTGAACAAAAATCAATAACAAATTAATTAGTATATAACATTAAATCAGTTCACTGTGAGTCGTCACTCTAAGTTAGTAAGTTTAATATGTTTATTATGCACCCCATACCCATCCTGTGGGCGGTAGTCAAAAGATTACAGAGGTACATAATTGGTCCAGGGACTGGACTCCAAAGTTTTGATAGCTGAGCAAGTTACAGAGGTAATGAATTCACAATTTACAAAGGTAATGAACTCACAATTTACAAAGGTAATGAACTCCAGGTAGGTCTAGTCACAATCATGACAAGTTACAAAGGTATTTACAGATTACAGAGGTACGTAATGGGTCCAGGGACTGGGCCCCAAAGTTTTGATGGCTGAACTAGGTACAAAGGTAATGAACTCACAAGTTACAAAGGTAATGAACTCACAAGTTACAAAGGTAATGAATACTGTATGAATGGTTACTTACGTTTATTCATGGCTACTATAAGTCGAGGTAATTCAAAATTAATTAAAAATAATTCATTGTTGAAAATTATTTTTTCCTTGGTGTTTGTTGTAGCTTCTATATAATATAAACTCTTAGACAAATATTAATGGAAGTCACACACTTTATTCTCCAGTAAAAATTCACACCAGAACACAATAATGTAAAAAAAATAATAAATATTTAAAATACAAGAAAAATATTTAATATTCATTATAGTTTCTGGATAAAAAAAATCTTCTGAACGACTTAAAGAAATTGAATGAAAATTGACGTAGTGTTGACTGATTCTATTTTTAAGGTTAAGTTAGTTTTTCAACTTGATGTTTAACAGAAGTCCAGAACACAATGACATTCCAACATTTTTGTTAATGAAATCAGTCAGATGAAAAAAAACTCTTGAAATGAGAGATGTGTCTTGCAGTAAGACAAACTAATCTTCCAAGTTTGAAGCTGATCAGAAGAGTCATTCTCAAGTTATCACATAGTAACAAATATGGGACCAGGTTATGTAACTTTATTCATTGGTTTCTCACACATGAAACACCTCTCATGAGAGTTGCTATAAATGCATTACTTGAACTTTGAAAATTTGAAGCCCATCGAATAAGTCATTCTGCAGTTATAAACGACAATTTTGGAACAAAGAAAGAAAAATTCTGCTGAATCTAGTGAAAATAAACTTTATGGAATCACAATCATCGTTAGGGATAATAATGATATAATAATGATATAATGATATGATATAATGATATAATATAATGATATAATATAATGATATAATATAATGATATAATATAATGATATAATATAATATAATGATATAATATAATGATATAATGATATAATGATATAATCATATAATAATGATATAATGATAATAATGATATAAAAACTTTTTTCTTTGTAGTTTTATCATTTATCTTCTATTTAAATTTTTCCAGAATCATGTAAGAAAAATATAAAAGCTTTATATAATTTTCACTTCACTACACATCACTTAATTACATTATCTTCACTACACATCACTTAATTACATTATCTTCACTACACATCACTTAATTACATTATCTTCACTACACATCACTTAATTACATTATCTTCACTACACATCTCATAATTACATTATCTTCACTACACATCTCATAATTACATTATCTTCACTACACATCACTAAATTACATTATCTTCACTACACATCACTTAATTACATTATCTTCACTACACATCACTTAATTACATTATCTTCACTACACATCTCATAATTACATTATCTTCACTACACATCACTTAATTACATTATCTTCACTACACATCTCATAATTACATTATCTTCACTACACATCACATAATTACATTATCTTCACTACACATCTCATAATTACATTATCTTCACTACACATCACTTAATTACATTATCTTCACTACACATCACATAATTACATTATCTTCACTACACATCTCATAATTACATTATCTTCACTACACATCACTTAATTACATTATCTTCACTACACATCACATAATTACATTATCTTCACTACACATCACTTAATTACATTATCTTAACTACACATCACATAATTACATTATCTTCACTACACATCACTTGATTACATTATCTTCACTACACATCACTTAATTACATTATCTTCACTACACATCACATAATTACATTATCTTCACTACACATCACTTAATTACATTATCTTCACTACACATCACTTAATTACATTATCTTCACTACACATCACTTAATTACATTATCACTACACATCACATAATTACATTATCTTCACTACACATCACATAATTACATTATCTTCACTACACATAACTTAATTACATTATCATCACTACACATCACATAATTACATTATCTTCACTACACATCACATAATTACATTATCTTCACTACACATCACATAATTACATTATCTTCACTACACATCACATAATTACATTATCTTCACTACACATCACTTAATTACATTATCTTCACTACACATCACTTAATTACATTATCATCACTACACATCACTTAATTACATTATCATCACTACACATCACTTAATTACATTATCTTCACTACACATCACATAATTACATTATCTTCACTACACATCACATAATTACATTATCTTCACTACACATCACTTAATTACATTATCTTCACTACACATCACTTAATTACATTATCTTCACTACACATCACTTAATTACATTATCATCACTACACATCACATAATTACATTATCATCACTACACATCACATAATTACATTATCATCACTACTCATCACATAATTACATTATCATCACTACACATCACATAATTACATTATCTTCACTACACATCACTTAATTACATTATCATCACTACACATCACTTAATTACATTATCATCACTACACATCACTTAATTACATTATCATCACTACACATCACTTAATTACATTATCATCACTACACATCACATAATTACATTATCTTCACTACACATCACATAATTACATTATCTTCACTACACATCACATAATTACATTATCATCACTGCACATCACATAATTACATTATCTTCACTACACATCACTTAATTACATTATCTTCACTACACATCACTTAATTACATTATCTTCACTACACATAACATAATTACATTATCTTCACTACACATCACATAATTACATTATCTTCACTATACATCACATAATTACATTATCTTCACTACACATCACTTAATTACATTATCTTCACTACACATCACATAATTACATTATCTTCACTACTCATCACATAATTACATTATCTTCACTACACATCTCATAATTACATTATCTTCACTACACATCTCATAATTACATTATCTTCACTACACATCTCATAATTACATTATCTTCACTACACATCTCATAATTACATTATCTTCACTACACATCTCATAATTACATTATCTTCACTACACATCTCATAATTACATTATCTTCACTACACATCTCATAATTACATTATCTTCACTACACATCGCTTAATTACATTATCTTCACTACACATCACTTAATTACATTATCTTCACTTACCTGGACATGGAGAGAGTTCCGGGGGTCAACGCCCCCGAGGCCTGGTCTGTGACCAGGCCTTATGGTGGATCAGAGCCTGATCAACCAGGCTGTTTCTGCTGGCTACACGCAATCCAACATGCGAACCACAGCCCGGCTGGTCAGGTACCGACTTTAGGTGCTTGTCCAGTGCCTGCTTGAAGACAACCAGGGGTCTATTGGTAATCCCCCTTATCTATACTGGGAGGCAGTTGAACAGTCTTGGGTCCCTGACATTTATTGTGTTGTCTCTTAACGTGCTTGTGTCACCCCTGCTTTTGATAGGGGGGGGATGTTGCATTGTCTGCCGAGTCTTTTGCTTTCGTAGTGAGTGATTTTCGTGTGCAAATTTGGTACTAGTCCCTCCAGGATTTTCCAGGTGTATATAATCATGTATCTCTCCGGCCTGCGTTCCAGGGAATACAGGTTCAGGAACTTTAAGCGCTCCCAGTAATTGAGGTGTTTTATCTAGGCTATGTATGCCATGATGGTTCTCTGTACATTTTCTAGGTCAGCAGTTTCGCCTGCATTGAAAGGTGCTGTTAGTGTACAGCAATATTCCAGCCTAGATAGAATAAGCGACCTGAAGAGTGTCATCAATGGATTGGCATCCCTAGTTTTGAAGGTTCTCATTATCCATCCTGTCATTTTTCTAGCAGATGCGATTCATAGAATGTTATGGTCCTTGAAGGTAAGATTCTCCGATATGATCACTCCAAGGTCTTTGACGTTAGTTTTTCGCTCTAATGTGTGGTTGGAATTTATTCTATACCCCGATGAAGTTTTAATTTCCTCACGTTTACCATATTTACTACAACCATCACACAACTACCTTATCTTTACCACACATCACTTAACTACCTTATCTTCACTTCACTACATCCATCCTCTACCACACCACACCCCTCTCCACTCGATAATACATCCATCCTCTCCTACACCACACCCCTCTCCACTCGATAATACAGCCATCCTCAACCACACCACACCCCTCTCCACTCGATAATACAGCCATCCTCTACCACACCACACCCCTCTCCACTCGATAATACATCCATCCTCTACCACACCACACCCCTCTCCACTCGATAATACATCCATCCTCTACCACACCACACCCCTCTCCACTCGATAATACATCCATCCTCTACTACACCACACCCCTCTCCACTCGATAATACATCCATCCTCTCCTACACCACACCCCTCTCCACTCGATAATACAGCCATCCTCAACCACACCACACCCCTCTCCACTCGATAATACATCCATCCTCTGCCACACCACACCCCTCTCCACTCGATAATACATCCATCCTCTACTACACCACACCCCTCTCCTCTCAACCATACATCCATCCTCTGCCACACCACAGCCATCTCTACTCAACCATACATCCATCCTCTACCACACCATACCTTTCTCCATTCAACTATACATCCAGCCTCTAGCACAATACACCCCTCTCCACTCAACCATACATCCATCCTCTACCACACCACACATATCTCCACTCAACCTTACAACCATCCTCTACCACACCACTCCCCTCTCCACTCAACCATACAACCATCCTCTACCACACCTCTCCCTTCTCTACTCAACCTTACATCCATCCTCTACCACACCACTCTCCTCTCCACTCAACCATACATCCATCCTCTACCACACCACTCCCCTCTCTACTCAACTTTACATCCATCCTCTACCACACCACTCCCCTCTCCACTCAACCATACATCCATCCTCTACCACACCACTCCCCTTTCCACTCATCCATACATCCACCCTGTACTGCACCACACCCCTCTCCATTCAACCATGCATCCACCCTCTACCACACCACTCCCCTCTCTACTCAACCATACATCCACCCTGTACCGCACCACACCCCTCTCCGCTCAACCATGCATCCACCCTCTACCACACCATTCCCCTCTCCACTCAACCATACATCCACCCTCTACCACACCACACCCCTCTCCAATCGACCATACATCCATCCTCTACCACACCACTCCCCTCTCTACTCAACCATACATCCACCCTGTACCGCACCACACCCCTCTCCGCTCAACCATGCATCCACCCTCTACCACACCACACACCTCTCCACTCGACCATACATCCATCCTCTACCACACCACACCCCTCTCCACTCGACCGTACATCCATCCTCTACCACACCACTCACCTCTCCACTCGACCATACATCTCTCGCCATACTCACCCTCACTCACCATAGTCACCCTCACTTACCATACTCACCCTCACTAACCATACTCACCCTCACTCACCATACTCACCCTCACTCACCATACTCACACTCACTCACCATACTCACCCTCACTAACCATACTCACCCTCACTCACCATACTCACCCTCACTCACCATGCTCACCCTCACTCGCCATACTCACCCTCACTCACCATACTCACCCTCACTCACCATACTCACCCTCACTCACCATACTCACCCTCACTCACCATACTCACCCTTCTACTCATACACATAAAGAGACATGATAAACAATTCTCAGGATTTAAAAAAAAAGAAAAAAGAAAAGAAAACTGATATCAAATATATTAGAGAAATTAGAATTAATATTGAAATACTGTATTTCACTTCCTGTTTTACTAAGAATTAATGAAAGGGAATAAAAAAAATTAAAAGATATTCTTTTCTCTTTATAAGTATAGATATTTTTATTACATGGAGTTTACCTGGAGAGAGTTCCGGGGGTCAACGCCCCCGCGGCCCGGTCATAACTTCTTTTTAACTTTTGAAAAAAAAAAATTGATTTTAATAGTCAATTTCCAGGTGGTGAGTGTTAATTTGGGAGGTTAACGTGAATGTTGCAGTTTCTAACATGTTGTATTCTAAGCTTCGGGGAACAAAACTTTGGTTTATAAACAGAGCTGAGAGTGCTGAAGGAAACGAAGAAATCTAAAATATTTGGGTAAGTTAAGCAATATGTGTGATGCTGTTTGTGGCTAGGAAGGTAAACATTGTTAGTCATGAAGGGGCAGTGTTAATGTTAACGAATGGAAAGTGGGTTGGAAAAAGGAAGAGATGGGTGAGAATGAGGAACTTGGAGAAAAATCTTGAAGAATGGAATGATGAAGAATGAAATTATGCCGAATGAATGAATCATGAAGAATAAATGAATCATGAAGAATGGAAATAGCTTTGCTGTACCGCACATAGACCGTTCCGGTCCGACTTGCACCATTTACAATGTCACATATCGTAGTAAGCTCCTCTCTTCTATGTGCAGGTTATTTGTGTATTGGTCCAGTCAGGGTATTGAATCCACACATATATGAAGCTTATGAGGACGTTATTGTCCAATATGGACTAATAGCTAGTCTCTGGTTAATGTCGGAAGAACCCTCATCATGTTTAGGTAATTTGTGTATTGTCTATTATGGAGAGGAAGATAAGACAAAGTTTGGTGTTTACCCGGATCTTGTGTAGATTAAGTTAACAAGATAACTTTGTCAGGTAATGAAAATAAATCCATTATTTACCTAAGTGATTTTTATTATTCTCAGTTTTCTTTGGTCATATATCTTACATTCAAATTTTCACAATCGTGTAAGAATAAATATATGTTTGATTATGATTTAGAAACAATAGAAAAAATATATATAAAGGTTATAAAAAATAGCAAATTGGTACCTTTATAGCCCAAAATTAACTGAAAAACTCCCAGTTAAGATAAGTCATTAATAAAGGTTATAAGCCAATCAGAAAAAGAATTTTTGAGTTAAAACAGAGTAAAAGAAAAAAATAATCAATTGGCAAATTGAAATTTACTCTTTTACTAAATCAACAAATTTGCCTGCAAACAAACAAATCTTAATGGATACTATCCTAGGTACTATCTTGAGTATATCCTGGGCACTATCCTGGCCCTAAGATGTACCAGTCATTAAATAGTCATGCCATTCAGAAGAGGTAAACTGAAATATATTTAACGTGATTTAAGGAAAATAAAAAAATCACAATATTTTATACATAAAATAACCAAATCTACTCCTACACGTTTGGATTTGACTCTGTCGTGTTGATAACTGGTTCAGAGAACCGACAAGTTGATAAATTAGACACATGTGCGACACTAAGGTATCTTTATTAAGGAAATGTTCCCTCAATAAAGATACCCAAGTGTGAATGTTATCCCAGCCATTCCAAAATGCTGTGAATGTTATCCTAGCTATTCCAGGATGCTGCGAATGTTATCCCAGCCATTGCAGGACGCTGCGAATGTTATCACAGCCATTCCATGATGCTGTGAATGTTATCACAGCCATTCCAGGATGCTGAGAATGTTATCTCAGCCATTGCAGGATACTGGAAATGTTATCCCAGCCATTGCAGGATACTGGGAATGTTATCCCAGTCATTCCAATATGCTGGGAATGTTATCTCAGCCACTGTAGGATACTGGAAATGTTATCCCAGCCATTGCAGGATACTGGGAATGTTATCCCAGTCATTCCAAGATGCTGTGAATGTTATCCTAGTCATTCCAGGATGCTGGGAATTTTATCCCAGTCATTCCAGGAAGATGTGAATGTTATCCTAGTCATTCCAGGATGCTCAGAATTTTATCCCAGTCATTCCAGGATGCTGTAAATGTTATTCCAGTCATTCCAGGAAGATGTGAATGTTATCGTAGTTATTCCAGGATGCTGGGAATTTTACCCCATTCATTCCAGGTTGCTGTGAATGTTATCCAGTCATTCCAGAAAGATGTGAATGTTATTCCAGCAATTCCATCCTAGCAATTCCAGAATGCTGGGAATGTTATCCCAGCCTTTCTAGGAAGCTGAGAATGTTATCCCAGCCATTCCAGGATACTGGGAATGTTTTCACAGCCATTCCAGCATGCTGGGAATGCTATCCCAGCCATTCAGGATGCTGAGAATGTTATCCTAGCCATTCCAGGATACTGGGAATGTTTTGCCAGCCATTTCAGCATGCTGGGAATGCTATCCCAGCCATTCCAGGATTCGGAGAATGTTATTCCAGCCATTCCAAGATACTGGGAATGTTTTCCCAGCCATTCCAGGATGCTGGGAATGTTATCCCAGTCATTTCTGGATGCTGGGAAAGTTACCCCAGCCATTTCAGGATACTGGGAATGGGTTAACAACCTTGGCCACAGGGTACGTGGACATGCTAACTGTTCTAAAAATTTGTTCTTAGTAACCCTGTACAAACACTGAAATTTTGAACCCGACTGGATGAGGCCTTCTTGACTTATATGCGAAATAAAAACGGAAAATTAGAGGAGGTAACGCAAATGAAAAAAAAAAAAAATAGAAATCGTGTAACCTCTTAGGTTCCCGAACATTTGGCCGACGGACTTTTGACCTAACGGACATTTCACCGATGGACATTTCACTCAAAGGACAAATGGCCGAGCTGACTTGCATCACATTATGCTTCAGAAAAATTAAAAATAAGAAATAAAAATAAGCAAAATTAAAGAGGCCATAAAATAACTAACCTAACCTAATTATTCTAATTAACCAATTGTTCGCTCGGCCAAATGGCTGTTGGCACAATGTCCGTTCGGCCACTTGTCCTTAAGTCAAATATCCATCGGCCAAGTGTCCGTGGGTCATCTCTCTGGTCACGACCCCTTATAGATTACCCAATAAGGGGTACCGAATAAAAAGATGAAAATTAAAATAAATGCTCGTCTGAATAGAACTTCATGGAAGGAGTGAAAAAGAAAGACAATGATTGGTGTTGCTTATCTTGTGTACTTTCATGTTGATGTAGCATACTACCGCTGCTTCTCCAAACATGAAGTTTCTGAAGTTTGGGAAGTTGTCAACCGATGAAAATACATGAACTGTTAATTTGGTCAGTGCCAAAAGTTTATTCAAGAAAAGGGAGGAGCAGGTGTGTTGAGGATGCCCAAGACAATCCTCAGAGGGAGGAGCAGGTGTGTTGAGGATGCCCAAGACAATCCTCAGAGGGAGGAGCAGGTGTGTTGAGGATGCTCAAGACAATCCTCAGAGGGAGGAGCAGGTGTGTTGAGGATGCCCAAGACAATCCTCAGAGGGAGGAGCAGGTGTGTTGAGGATGCCCAAGACAATCCTCAGAGGGAGGAGCAGGTGTGTTGAGGATGCCCAAGACAATCCTCAGAGGGAGGAGCAGGTGTGTTTTGGATGCCCAAGACAATCCTCAGAGGGAGGAGCAGGTGTGTTGAGGATGCCCAAGACAATCCTCAGAGGGAGGAGCAGGTGTGTTGAGGATGCCCAAGACAATCCTCAGAGGGAGGAGCAGATGTGTTGATGATGCCCAAGACAATCTTCAGAGGGAGGAGCAGGTGTGTTGAGGATGCCCAAGACAATCCTCAGAGGGAGGAGCAGGTGTGTTGAGGATGCCCAAGACAATCCTCAGAGGGAGGAGCAGGTGTGTTGAGGATGCCCAAGACAATCCTCAGAGGGAGGAGCAGGTGTGTTGAGGATGCCCAAGACAATCCTCAGAGGGAGGAGCAGGTGTGTTGAGGATGCCCAAGACAATCCTCAGAGGGAGGAGCAAGTGTGTTGAGAATGCCCAAGACAATCCTCAGAGGGAGGAGCAGGTGTGTTGAGGATGCCCAAGACAATCCTCAGAGGGAGGAGCAGGTGTGTTGAGGATGCCCAAGACAATCCTCAGAGGGAGGAGCAGGTGTGTTGAGGATGCCCAAGACAATCCTCAGAGGGAGGAGCAAGTGTGTTCAGGATGCCCAAGACAATCCTCAGAGGGAGGAGCAGGTGTGTTGAGGATGCCCAAGACAATCCTCAGAGGGAGGAGCAGGTGTGTTGAGGATGCCCAAGACAATCCTCAGAGGGAGGAGCAGGTGTGTTGAGGATGCCCAAGACAATCCTCAGAGGGAGGAGCAGGTGTGTTGAGGATGCCCAAGACAATCCTCAGAGGGAGGAGCAGGTGTGTTGAGGATGCCCAAGACAATCCTCAGAGGGAGGAGCAGATGTGTTGAGGATGCCCAAGACAATCCTCAGAGGGAGGAGCAGATGTGTTGAGGATGCCCAAGACAATCCTCAGAGGGAGGAACAGATGTGTTGAGGATGCCCAAGACAATCCTCAGAGGGAGGAGCAGATGTGTTGAAGATGCCCAAGACAATCCTCAAAGGGAGGAGCAGGTGTGTTGAGGATGCCCAAGACAATCCTCAGAGGGAGGAGCAGGTGTGTTGAGGATGCCCAAGACAATCCTCAGAGGGAGGAGCAGGTGTGTTGAGGATGCCCAAGACAATCCTCAGAGGGAGGAGCAGGTGTGTTGAGGATGCCCAAGACAATTCTCAGAGGGAGGAGCAGGTGTGTTGAGGATGATCTCCAAGACAATCGTCAGAGGGAGGAGCAGGTGCGTTTTGGATGCCCAAGACAATCCTCAGAGGGAGGAGCAGGTGTGTTGAGGATGCCCAAGACAATCCTCAGAGGGAGGAGCAGGTGTGTTGAGGATGCCCAAGACAATTCTCAGAGGGAGGAGCAGGTGTGTTGAGGATGATCTCCAAGACAATCGTCAGAGGGAGGAGCAGGTGCGTTTTGGATGCCCAAGACAATCGTCAGAGGGAGGAGCAGGTGCGTTTTGGATGCCCAAGACAATCCTCAGAGGGAGGAGCAGGTGTGTTGAGGATGCCCAAGACAATCATTAGTGGTATAAACCTTTGTAATTGATACCCACAAATTGGTTTTGAAAGACACGTTAGCAAACACTAGAACATATTTATTAAAAAAAACGTTTCGGTCCTGGGACCTTGATCACTTCTGACACACACAGATTAAAATGACAGTGAATATAGGTGGAGAGTGATATGTGAGTGACCATGTGTCACTCACATGTGTCACTTACATGTGTCACTCACATGTGTCATTCACATGTGTCACTCACATGTCACTCACATGTGTCACTCACATGTGTCACTCACATGTGTCACTCACATGTGTCACTCACATGTGTCACTCACATGTGTCACTCACATGTGTCACTCACATGTGTCACTCACATGTGTCACTCACATGTGTCACTTACATGTGTCACTCACATGTGTCATTCACATGTGTCACTCACATGTCACTCACATGTGTCACTCACATGTGTCACTCACATGTGTCACTCACATGTGTCACTCACATGTGTCACTCACATGTGTCACTCACATGTGTCACTCACATGTGTCATTCACATGTGTCACTCACATGTGTCACTCACATGTGTCACTCACATGTGTCACTCACATGTGTCACTCACATGTGTCACTCACATATGTCACTCACATGTGTCACTCACATGTGTTACTCACATGTGTCACTCACATGTGTCACTCACATGTGTTACTCACATGTGTCACTCACATGTGTCACTCACACCAAACTCTCCACCTATATTCACTGTCATTTTAATGTGTGTGTCAGAAGTGATCACTTCGTCACTCTGGGTGACAGAGAACACTCAATTATAATTTTCTTGTATGTTAAAAATGGAATAAAATACTGACGAGTTGATGAGTAAGTCACATGTGCAACAGTTGATGAGTAAGTCACATGTGCAACAGTTGATGAGTAAGTCACATGTGCAACAGTTGATGAGTAAGTCACATGTGCAACAGTTTAGGAGTAAGTCACATGTGCAACAGTTTAGGAGTAAGTCACATGTGCAACAGTTTAGGAGTAAGTCACATGTGCAACAGTTTAGGAGTAAGTCACATGTGCAACAGTTTAGGAGTAAGTCACATGCGCAACAGTTTAGGAGTAAGTCACATGTGCAACAGTTTAGGAGTAAGTCACATGTGCAACAGTTTAGGAGTAAGTCACTTGTGCAACAGTTGATGAGTAAGTCACATGTGCAACAGTTTAGGAGTAAGTCACATGTGCAACAGTTTAGGAGTAAGTCACATGTGCAACAGTTGATGAGTAAGTCACATGTGCAACAGTTTAGGAGTAAGTCACATGTGCAACAGTTGATGAGTAAGTCACATGTGCAGCAGTTTAGGAGTAAGTCACATGTGCAACAGTTGATGAGTAAGTCACATGTGCAACAGTTTAGGAGTAAGTCACATGTGCAACAGTTGATGAGTAAGTCACATGTGCAACAGTTTAGGAGTAAGTCACATGTGCAACAGTTTAGGAGTAAGTCACATGTGCAACAGTTTAGGAGTAAGTCACATGTGCAACAGTTTAGGAGTAAGTCACATGTGCAACAGTTTAGGAGTAAGTCACATGTGCAACAGTTGATGAGTAAATCACATGTGCAACAGTTGATGAGTAAGTCACATGTGCAACAGTTGATGAGTAAGTCACATGTGCAACAGTTGATGAGTAAGTCACATGTGCAACAGTTGATGAGTAAGTCACATGTGCAACAGTTGATGAGTAAGTCACATGTGCAACAGTTTAGGAGTAAGTCACATGTGCAACAGTTTAGGAGTAAGTCACATGTGCAACAGTTTAGGAGTAAGTCACATGTGCAACAGTTTAGGAGTAAGTCACATGTGCAACAGTTTAGGAGTAAGTCACATGCGCAACAGTTTAGGAGTAAGTCACATGTGCAACAGTTTAGGAGTAAGTCACATGTGCAACAGTTTAGGAGTAAGTCACTTGTGCAACAGTTGATGAGTAAGTCACATGTGCAACAGTTTAGGAGTAAGTCACATGTGCAACAGTTTAGGAGTAAGTCACATGTGCAACAGTTGATGAGTAAGTCACATGTGCAACAGTTTAGGAGTAAGTCACATGTGCAACAGTTGATGAGTAAGTCACATGTGCAGCAGTTTAGGAGTAAGTCACATGTGCAACAGTTGATGAGTAAGTCACATGTGCAACAGTTTAGGAGTAAGTCACATGTGCAACAGTTGATGAGTAAGTCACATGTGCAACAGTTTAGGAGTAAGTCACATGTGCAACAGTTTAGGAGTAAGTCACATGTGCAACAGTTTAGGAGTAAGTCACATGTGCAACAGTTTAGGAGTAAGTCACATGTGCAACAGTTTAGGAGTAAGTCACATGTGCAACAGTTGGGTATCTTTACTGTTAAAACGCCTCGTCTACACGGTAAGCTTCTTCAGTCAAATGCCAAGGAAATGTAAACAGCAGGAGTAATGACGAAGTAAAGATGACTTAATCAGTCCATCAACCTTGGAGAAACAGTTTGAGGTGGTCAGTCCCTCAGTTCTATACAATGTACATATTTGCAAACAGCAGAAACCGTGGAAATAAATGGTATAAAATACCAACGAAATGGAAATATAAACACATATGCAGTGTAATGTGATCCTTTATTGACAACGTTTCGCCCATACAGTGGGCTTTTTCAAGCCACGAAGAGATCTATCTACCTGGGGTGGAAGGTACGCGAGTATTTATAGTCAGGTTCAGAATGCTGAGGTCAGGTGGAGAATGCTGCATCTGATGATGTACCACTCGGTTCATCATCAGATGCAGCATCATCATCTGACTTACTCCTAAACTGATGCAGCATCATCATCTGATGATGTACCGAGTGGTACATCATCAGATGCAGCATTTTCCACCTGACCTCAGCATTCTGAACCTGACTATAAATACTCGCGTACCTTCCACCCCAGGTAGATCTGTTTGTGACTTGAAAAAGCCCACTGTGTGGGCGAAACGTTGTCAATAAAGGATCACATTATACTGCATATGTTTATATTTCCAGCAGAAACCAAAATTGTATTTAGTATTCCCATCGCTTGTCGCTAATTTAACCAGAACTTTAACAGATGAGGATTCATAACGGACCATGTGACTAATTCCCATGGGTATTTAATTATACTTCATTGGTATAGGGGATGTGATGAGGAAACGTTTGTCAGGAAACAGCGCAAGTGTTCCTTGACACGGGTCTTAGTCACATGATGATCTGCTGCAGGCAGCTTTTACTCGTCTGACGGACGCCTTCGGCCGGCTTACCCGTCCAACAGTTTGAAAATTATTGCTATCATAACAGTCATGTGAAAGGTGATGTATCCATTCCTTCTGTGTATCTATACCTTCCTCCCACTGTGTACACATACCTTCCTACCACTGTGTACCCATACCTTCCTCCCACTGTGTACACATACCTTCCTCCCACTGTGTACCCATACCTTCCTCCCACTGTGTACACATACCTTCCTCCCACTGTGTACACATACCTTCCTCCCACTGTGTACCCATACCTTCCTCCCACTGTGTACACATACCTTCCTCCCACTGTGTACCAATACCTTCCTCCCACTGTGTACACATACCTTCCTCCCACTGTGTACCCATACCTTCCTCCCACTGTGTACACATACCTTCCTACCACTGTGTACCCATACCTTCCTCCCACTGTGTACACATACCTTCCTCCCACTGTGTACCCATACCTTCCTCCCACTGTGTACCCATACCTTCCTCCCACTGTGTATACATACCTTCCTCCCACTGTGTACCCATACCTTCCTCCCAATGCGTATACATACCTTCCTACCACTGTGTACCCATACCTTCCTCCCACTGTGTACCCATACCTTCCTCCCACTGTGTACCCATACCTTCCTCCCACTGTGTATACATACCTTCCTCCCACTGTGTACCCATATCTTCCTCCCACTGTGAACCCTTACCTTCCTCTCACTGTGTAATAATACCTCCCTCCCACTGTGTACCTTTACCTTCGTCCCACTGTGTACCCATAACTTTCTTCCACTGTGTACCCCTACCTTCTTCCCACTGTGTACCCATACCTCCCTCCCACTGTGTACCTTTACCTTCCTCCCACTGTGTACTCAAACCTTCTTCCCTCTGTGTACCCATACCTTGCTCCCACTGTGTACCCATACCTTCCTCCCACTGTGTACCTTTACCTTCCTCCCATTACGTTCCCAAACCTCCCTCCCACTATGTGGCCATACCTTCCTCCCACTGTGTACCCATACCTTCCTCCCACTCTGCACCCATACCTTAATCCCTCTGTGTACCTATACCTTCCTCCCACTGTGTACCCATATCTTGCTCCCACTGGGTACCTTTACCTTCCTCCCACTGTGTACCCATACCTTGCTCCCACTGGGTTCCCATACCTTCCACCCTCTTTGTAAACATAATTTGCACCCACTCTGTATCCATACCTTCCTCCCACTGTGTACCCATACCTTCCTCCCACTGTGTATCCATAACTTCCTCCCACTGTGTACCCATATCTCCCTCCCACTGTGTACCTTTACCTTCCTCCCACTGTGAACCTATAACTTCTTCCCACTGTGTACCCCTACCTTCCTCCCACTGTGTACCCCTACCTTCCTCCCACTGTGTACCTTTACCTTCCTTCCACTGTGTACAAAATCCTTCTTCCCACTGTGTGCCCATACCTTGCTCCCATTCTGCACCCATACCTTCCTCCCACAGTGTACTTTTACCTTCCTCCCACTACGTACCCATACCTCCCTCCCACTGTGTACCCATACCTTCCTCCCACTGTGAACCCATACCTTCCTCCCACTGTGTACCCATAACTTACTCCCACTGTGTACCCATACCTCCCTCCCACAGCGTTCCCATACCTTCCTTCCACTGTGTACCTTTACCTTCCTTCCACTGTGTACCCATAATTTCCTCACACTGTGTACCCATACATCCCTCCCACTGTGTACCAATACCTTCCTCCCACTGTGTACCAATACCTCCCTCCCACTGTGTACCTTTAAATTCCTCCCACTGTGTACCCATACCTTTCTCCCACTGTGTACTCATACCTCCCTCCCACTGTGTAACTTTACCTTCCTCCCACTGTGTACCCATACCTTCCTCCCACTGTGTACCCATACCTTCCTCCCACTGTGAACCCCTACCTTCCTTCCTCTGTGTAGTCATACCTCCCTCCCACTGTGTACCTTTACATTCCTTCCACTGTGTACCCATACCTTCTTCCCACTGTGTACCCCTACATTCCTCCCACTGTGTACCCATAACTCCCTCACACTGAGTACCTTTACCTTTCTCCCACTGTATACACAATCCTTCTTCCCAATATGTACCCATACTTTCCTCGCACTGTGTACCTTTACTGTCCTCCCACTTCGTTCCCATACCTCCCTACCACTGTGTGCCCATTCCTTCCTCCCTTTGTGTACCTATACCTTTTACCCACAGTGTACTCATACCTTGCTCCCACTGTGAACCTTCAACTTCCTCCCACTGTGTACCCATATCTTGCTCCCACTGGGTACCCATACCTTCCTCCAACTCTGTACCCATAATTTCCTCTTACTGTGTAGCCATACCTCCCTTCCACTGTGTACCAATACCTTGCTCGCACAGTGCACCCATACCTTCCTCCCACTGTGTACCCATACCTTCCACCCACTTTGTACCTATACCTTCGTCCCACTGTGTACCCATACCTTCCTCCCACTGTTTTCCCATACCTTCCTACCACTGTGTATCCATAACTTCCTCCCACTCTGTGCCCATACCTTCCTCCCACTGTGTACTTATACCTTCCTCCCACTGTGTGCCCCTACCTTCCTCCCACTGAGTATCCATACCTTCCTCCCGCTGTGCACCCATACGTCCCTCCCACTGTGCACCCACAAATTTCCCCATTGTGTACCTTTACCTTCCTCCCACTGTGTACCCATCCCTTCCTCCCACTGTGTACCCATAACTTACTCCCACTGTGTACCCATACCTCCCTCCCATTGTGTACCCATACCTTTCTCCCACTGGGTACCCATACCTTCCTCCCACTGTGTACCCATAATTTCCTCCCACTGTGTACCCATTCCTCCCTCCCACTGTGCACCAATACCTTGCTCCCACTGTGTACCCATGCGTTCCTCCCACTGAGTACCCATACCTTCATCCCACTATGTACCCATACCTTCCTCCCACTGTGTACCCATACCTTCCTCCCACTGTTTACCTATACCTTCCTCTCACTGTGTACCCATACCTTCCTCCCACTGTGTACCCATACCTCTCACGCACTGTGTACTTTTAACTTCCTCCCACTGTGTACCCATATCTTCTTCCCAGTGTGTACCCATACCTTCCTCCCACTGTGTACCCATACCTTCCTCCTACTGTGTACCCATACCTTCCTCCCACTGTGTACCCATACCTTCCTCCCACTGTGTATACATACCTTCCTCCCACTGTTAACCCATATCTTTCTCCCACTGTGTATCCATACCTTCCTCCCACTGTGTACCCTTACCTTCCTCCCACTGTGTACCCATGCCTTCCTCTCACTGTGTATACATACCTTCCTCCCACTGTGTACCCATACCTTCTTCCCACTGTGTACCCATACCTTCCTCCCACTGTGAACCCATACCTTCCTCCCACTGTGTATACATACCTTCCTCCCACTGTGTACCCATATCTTCCTCCCTCTGTTTACCCATATCTTTCTCCCACAGTGTACCCATACCTCCCTCCCACTGTGTACCTTTGCCTTCCTCCCACTGTGTACCCAAACCTTGCTCTCACTGTGTACCCATACCTTCCTCCCACTGTGTACCTTTACCTTCTTCCCACTACGTTCCCATACCTCCCTCCCACTGTTTACCCATACCTTCCTCCCAATATGTACCCATACCTTCCTCCCACTGTGTACCTATACCTTCCTACCTCTGTGTACCTATACCTTCTTCCCACTGAGAACCCATACCTTGTTCCCACTGTGTACCTTAACCTTCCTCCCACTGTGTACCAATGCCTTGCTCTCACTGTGTACCCATACCTTTCTCCGACTGTGCACCTATACCTTCCTCCCACTGTATGCCATACTTTCCTCCGACTGTGTACCCATACCTTCCTCCCACTGTGTAACCATACCTTCCTCCCACTGTGTACCCATACCTTCCTCCCACTGTGTACCAATACCTTCCTCCCACTGAGTACCCATACCTCCCTCCCACTCTGTACCTTTACCTTTCTCCCACTGTGTACCCATACCTTCCTCCCACTGTGTACCCATATCTTCCTCCCACTGTGAACCCTTACCTTCCTCCCACTGTGTACCCATACCTTTCTTCCACTGTGTACCCCTACCTTCCTCCCACTGTGTACCCATACCTCCCTCCCACTGTGTACCTTTACCTTCCTCCCATTGCGTTCCCATACCTCCCTCCCACTGCGTGGCCATACCTTCATCCCACTGTGTACTCAAACATTCTTCGCTCTCCGTGCCCATACCTTGCTCCCACTGTGTACCCATACCTTCCTCCCACTGTGTACCTTTACCTTCCTCCCATTGCGTTCCCATACCTCCCTCCCACTGTGTGGCCATACCTTCCTTCCACTGTGTACCCATACCTTCCTCCCACTGTGTACCCATACCTTAATCCCTCTGTGTACCTATACCTTCCTCCCACTGTGTACCCATATCTTGCTCCCACTGTGTACCTTTACCTTCCCCCCATTGTGTATTCATACCTTGCTCCCACTTGGTTCCCATACCTTCCTCCCACTGTGTACCCATAATCTGCACCCACTCTGTACCGATACCTCCCTCCCACTGTGTACCAATACCTTGCTCCCGCTGTGCACCCATACCTTCCTTCCACTGTGTACCCATACCTTCCACCCACTGTGTACCTATACCTTCCTCCCACTGTGTGCCCATACCTTCCTCCCACTGTGTACCCATACCTTCCTCCCACTGTGTATCCATAACTTCCTCCCACTGTGTACCAATTCCTTCCTCCCACTGTGTACCCATATCTCCCTCCCACTGTGTACCTTTACATTCCTCCCACTGTGTACCTATACCTTCCTCACAATGTGTACCCCTACCTTCCTCCCACTGTGTACCCTTACCTCCCTCCCACTGTGTACCTTTACCTTCCTTCCACTGTGTACCACAACCTTCTTCCCACTGTGTGCCTATACCTTGCTCCCATTTTGCACCCATACCTTCCTCCTACAGTGTACTTTTACCTTCCTCCCACTGTGTACCCATACCTCCCTCCCACTGTGTACCCATACCTTCCTCCCACTGGTTACCCATACCTTCTTCCCACTGTGTACCCATAACTTACTCCCACTCTGTACCCATACCTCCCTCCCACAGCGTTCCCATCGAATCGAATCGAATCGAGGACGACGCGATCTGTCGTAAGATGGGAAGGAAGAAGGATTTGGAAGGATGGAAATAACTGGAAAAGGATGGGGAGGAGGGGAAGAGGAGAAATCAAGGCAAGTGGCCCAACCACTTTGAGACATGTGGTACAAAAGTACTGGAGACGTAGATAGAGAGGCTTGACTGATGTCATTGCTTGGCTCACTAAGAGAGGATGGCGAAGGCAGCGGTAGGAGCTGGGAGTGTCAGAAGGCAGCATGCAGGATGAGTTGGTTATGGTCTTAAACCGTTTATCAGTGCGGTAAATTGTTTTCGGGAGAGTTGTATCACACTTTTGGGGGAGCTGTAGTAGTATTCATTGGTTTGGAGTTGGTGAAGTATCTCGTTGTAGGTAGGGAATGGTCTTTCTTCGCTTTGGTGCGATACAGTGTTGTCTTGGAGATGTTGGATGAGTTCTAGGCGAGTCATGCTTGCAGGGTACAGCCTCGTAGTGTAGAATATGAGTCCTTTGTGTTTAACCCATGGTGTTCCAGGTAATCGACGTGAGGTAAGTAGAGAAGGCGGTGTTGCTTCGTTTTCAACTTCAGTAGACGAATTAGAAGATGTTTCTGGTGGTAAGGCTTCTGATTGGTTGGATTCAATGAGAGGTGGTGGCCATGGAGGCTTCTCATTGGTCGTTGTTGGATTGACGTCACTAGTTGGTGGTGTTGATGGAACTTCTGCAGAAGAGTTGGCGATTAAGTTTTTGGTGAATTTGAGAATTTCTTCAGAAGGTGGAGATGCTGGAAATGTAAATGAAGGCATGTTATTTAATGCAAATAACTCGTTGATTGTAGAGTTAAATGATCCAGGTACAGCCATGTTTTGCATATGAGCGTATAGTAGACAGTAGTGAATCTTCGTTACGTCACATGTTGGAGGAGTGATGGTAGTGGGGGTGGTGGAGGCGGGCTGGGTAGATGCTTGAAGTAATTTTGTAGTGTCTGCTTGTATTTTTGCAATTGCTGCATACGTTGGAGTGTTGCTAGTAGGTTTTTTCTTTGCTGCATCTTGTGTTTTCTTCATAATATCCTTTCTTGTAGGACATTTAGCTGCCAGTGTATGGTGGTCATTACTCTTGCAGTTTAAGCACGCTGGTTGTGTTGGAGCAGCAGCGGTGCAGGAACTGAAGGTGTGTCCCTCACTACCACATGTAGTGCAGAACTTCTTGTCTTTTACTGAACATGCTTTGGTGGTGTGATGGTATGAATAACAGTTCCAGCAATGTTGGATGTAGTGATATTTCTCTGCTTCAATGTAGGTAGGGCTGATGTAGTAGTAGTAGACAGCAAGACCTTCGTTCAGTGCAGTGGCAGCCATGTTCACGTCGGTGAAGGTGACCTTGATCATGGACGTTGCATTTGGGATTTTTGTAATGCTGTCAACAGTAGCCCAAGTATTTTGCGTCTCGATGGATGACTTGAGTTCAGCAGGTGTTTGAAATGTCAAAATCTTGTCCAATTTTTTTTAGGAATACTGATTTCCTTGCCCTGAGGGCAGGAGATGACGTAACAGTAAACCCTTGAGTAGTAAGAGTAGTGATGGCTTCTGTAGTGAGTAGCTTCTCTGCTTCAGCATCATCGTGACACACAACAATGAATGCTTCTTTCAGTGACAATATGGTGTTGAATTTTACTTTCAGTGCTCCCTGAACAACAGTTGCAAGAGCAATCTTCGTTGAATCATCAACGGTACCATTTCTTGGTTTGATCTTTACACGATTTGCTTAGCTCTTCGTGTAAGTCAAGGCGATGACAACGCTGGTAAAGGTTCCCCTCCCCAACGGGGATCGTAGGGAGACAGAGTAAGTAAGGAGAGCTGCTATGACCTGCCTGGGCGAGAGTCAAGAGCAGAATCTTCTTTGTCTATTTGTGAGCGTTCCCATACCTTCCTCCCACTGTGTACCTTTACCTTCCTCCCACTGTGTACCCATAATTTCATCCCACTGTGTACCTATACATCCCTTCCACTGTGTACCAATACCTTGCTCCCACTGTGTACCCATACCTTGCTCCCACTGTGTACCCATACCTTCCTCCCACTGTGTACCCATACCTTCCTCCCACTGTGTACCCATACCTTCCTCCCACTGTGTACTCATACCTCCCTCCCACTGTGTATCTTTACCTTCCTCCCACTGTGTACCCATACCTTCCTCCAACTGTGAACCCATACCTTCCTTCCTATGTGTACCCATACCTCCCTCCTACTGTGTACCTTTACCTTCCTTCTACTGTGTACCCATACCTTTTTCCCACTGTGTACCCCTACCTTCCTCCCACTGTGTACCCATACCTCCATCCCACTGTGTACCTTTACCTTTCTCCCACTGTATACCCAATCCTTCTTCCCACTATGTACCCATTACTTGCTAGCACTGTGTACCCACACCTTCCTCGCACTGTGTACCTTTACCTTCCTCCCTCTACGTTCCCATACCTCCCTACCACTGTGTGCACATTCCTTCCTCCCTTTGTGTACCTATACATTTTACCCACTGTGACCTCATATCTTGCTCCTACTGTGTACCTTCAACTTCCTCCCACTGTGTACCCATATCTTGCTCCCACTGGGTACCCATACCTTCCTCCCACTCTGTACCCATAATTTCCTATTACTGTGTAGCCATACCTCCCTCCCACTGTGTACCAATACCTTGCTCGCACAGTGCACCCATACCTTCCTCCCACTGTGTACCCATACCTTCCACCGACTTTGTACCTATACCTTCCTCCCACTGTGTGCCCATACCTTCCTCCCACTGTGTACCCATACCTTCCTACCACTGTGTATCCATAACTTCCTCCCACACTGTGCCCATACCTTCCTCCCACTGTGTACTTATACCTTCCTCCCACTGTGTGTCCCTACCTTCCTCCCACTGAGTATCCATACCTTCCTCCCGCTGTGTACCCATACGTCCCTCCCACTGTGCACCCATAACTTTTTCGCACGGTGTACCTTTACTTTCCTCCCACTGTGTACCCATCCCTTCCTACCACTGTGTACCCATAACTTACTCCCACTGTGTACCCATACCTCCCTCCCATTTTGTACTCAAACCTTTCTCCCACTAAGTACCCATACCTTCCTCTCACTGTGTACCCATAATTTCCTCCCACTGTGTACCCATACCTCCCTCCCACTGTGTACCAATACCTTGCTCGCACTGTGTACCCATGCGTTCCTCCCACTGAGTACCCATACCTTCATCCCACTATGTACCCATACCTCCCTCCCACTGTGTACTTTTACCTTCCTCCCACTGAGTACGCATACCTTACTCCTACTGTGTACCCATACCTTGCTCCCACTGTGTACCCATACCTTGCTTCCACTGTGCACCTATTCCTACCTCCTGCTGTATACCCCTACCTTGCTCCCACTGTGTCCCTTTTCTTTCCTCCCACGGTGTGCCCATATCTTGCTCCCACTGTGTACCCATACCTCCCTCCCACTTTGTATCCATACCTTGCTCCCACTGTGTACCCTTACCTTACTCCCACTGTGTACCCATACCTTGCTCCCAGTGTGTACCTTTACCTTCCTCCCACTGTGTACCTATACCATGCTCCCACTGCGTACCTTTACCTTCCTCCCACTGTGTACCCATACCTCCCTCCCACTGTGTACTTTTACCTTCCTCCCACTGTGTACGCATACCTTACTCCCACTGTGTACCCATACCTTGCTCCCACTGTGTACCCATACCTTGCTTCCACTGTGCACTTATTCCTACCTCCTGCTGTATACCCCTACCTTGCTCCCACTGTGTCCCTTTTCTTTCCTCCCACGGTGTACCCATACCTTGCTCCCACTGTGTACCCATACCATCCTCCCTCTGTGTACCCATAATTTCCTCCCACTGTGTACCCATACCTCCCTCCCACTTTGTATCCATACCTTGCTCCCACTGTGTACCTTTTTCTTCCTCCCACTCTGTACCCCTACCTTCATCCCACTGTGTAGCTATACCTTTCTCCCACTGAGTGCCCATACTTTCCTCCCACTGTGTACCCATACCTTTCTCCCACTGTGTACCCATAACTTCCTCCCACTGTGTACTCCTACCTCCCTCCCACTGTATACCCATACCTTGCTCCCACTGTGCTCCCATAGCTTGCTCCCAATGTGTACCCATACCTTCCTCCCAGTGTGTACCCATACCTCCCTCCAACTGTGTACCTTTACCCTCCTCCCACTGTGTACCCATACCTTCCTCCCACTCTGTACCCTTACCTTGCTCCCACTGTGTACCCATACCTTCCTCCCACTCTGTACCCTTACCTTGCTCCCACTGTGTACCCATACCTTCCTCCCACTCTGTACCCTTACCTTGCTCCAACTGCGTACCTTTACCTTCCTGCCAGTGTGTACCCATACCCTACTCCCACTGTGTCCCCATGTCTTGCTCCCACTGTGCACCCATACCTTGCTCCCACTGTGTACCCATTCCTCCCTCCCACTGTGTACCTTTACCTTCCTCCCACTGTGTACCCATACCTTCCTCCCATTGTGTACCCATGCCTTGCTCCCACTGTGTACCCATTCCTTGCTCCCACTATGTACCCTTACCTTACTCCCTCTGTGTACCCATATCTCCCTCCCACTGTGTACCTTTACCTTCCTCCCACTGTGTACCCATACCTTCCTCCCACTGTGTACCTTTACCTTCCTCCCACTGTGTACCCATACCTTCCTCCCACTGTGTGCCCATACCTTGCTCCCACTGTGTACCCATACCTTGCTCCCACTGTGTACTCTTACCTTGCTCCCACTGTGTACCCATACTTTGCTCCCACTGCGTACCTTTACCTTCCTCCCACTGTGTACCCATACCTTGCTCCCACTGCGTATCTTTACCTTCCTCCCACTGTGTACCCATACCTTGCTCCCACTGTGTACTCTTACCTTCCTCCCACTGTGTACCCATACCTTGCTCCCACTGCGTACCTTTACCTTCCTCCCACTGTGTACCCATACCTTGCTCCCACTGCGTACCTTTACCTTCCTCCCACTGTGTACCCATACCTTGCTCCCACTGCGTACCTTTACCTTCCTCCCACTGTGTACCCGTACGTTTTCCACTGCATTTATATCCATTCTGTAATATAATGACCTGAACTGTATAGCATATTCTAAATGAATCCTAACCAAGGATATATAGATTTGAAGAACAACCTGAGGACTTCTATTATTTATACTTCTAGATATGAAGTCAAGGATTCTGTTAGCTTTATTGCAAACACTAATGCACTGTTGTCTTGGTTTCAGATTACTGCTAACCAGAACTCCTAAATCTTTTTCGCAATCAGTAGTATTAAGATCTACATTATTCAGTTTATAAGTGGCATGGTTATTGTCCTGTCCAACATTTAGCACTTTGCATTTGACTATTTTAAACTGCATCTGCCACTTCTCCGACCATTGCATCAATCCATTCAAATCATCCTGGAGTGCACTAATGTCCTCAGTAGAATGAATTGGACGGCCTATTTTGGTGTCATTAGCAAATTTGCTTATGTCGCTATTTATTCCCTCATTTATATCGTTGATGTAAACTGTGAACAACAAGGGGCCGAACACTGACCCCTGTGGAACACCGCTTGTGACGTGCCCGCATTCTGATTTCTCTCCATTTATGCAAACTCTTTGCTGCCTATTTGTCAACCACGCCTCTACCCAGTGAAAAATTTCTCCTTCTATTCCGTGTGCCTTAAGTTTCATCAAAAGTCTCTGATGTGGAACTCTATCGAAAGCATTACTGAAGTCCATATACACAATATATTCATTACCATGATCTACCTCCTCAAACACCTTAGCGAAAAAAGTTAGTAAATTCGTAAGACAGGAACGCCCCTAGTAAAATCGTGTTGTGATTCACTTATCAGTTAATGCCTATCAAGATGGCTATGAATTGCCTCGGCAGTTATTGATTCCATAAATTTTCCCACTATGAAGGTAAGGCTTATTGGTCTATAGTTCGAAGCTAAGGACCTGTCACATGCTTTGTAAATAGGTATTACATTTGCCATTTTCCACTTATCAGGCACTATGCCAGTTTGTAATGATATGTTGAAAAGATTAGCCAAAGGTTTGCTAAGTTCCTCTTTACATTCCTTTAAAACCCTTGCAAACAATTCATCAGGGCCTGGGGATTTGTTAGGTTTCAATTTCTCTATTTGTCTGAGGACCATGTCACTAGTTACTGCAAACGTGCATAGTTTATTATCGTCCTGTTCTACATAATTTATTATTTCTGGAATTTCGCTAGTATTTTCCTGGGTGAAAACTGAAAGGAAGTTAGAATTGAAAATTTCACACATATCCTTATCACTGTCAGTGATCTGACCTGCGTTACTCTTAAGTGGGCCTATCTTGTCTCTAATCTTACTTCTGTATACCTGAATGAAATCCTTTGGGTTAGTTTTCGAATCCCTTGCGATCTTAGCCTCATAATCCCTTTTAGCTTTTCTTATTCCTTTTTTTATTTCTCTCTTTAATTGAATATATTGATTTCTTAACTGCCCTTCTTCTTTTTTGATACGCCTATATATGCCTCTCTTTTGACCTATGAGATGTTTTAATCTATTGTTCATCCATTTGGGATCATTTTTGTTAGATCTAATTTCCCTACTCGGAACAAAAGTTGTCTGGACAGCTAGAACTATGCTCTGAAAAACGTCATATTGGCAACCAAGATCACCTACCTGACCCATAGTCAGGGCATCCCAATTAAGCCCACCCAGGTAATTTTTCAGTCCCAGGAAATCAGCCAGTCGAAAGTCTGGGACCGAGCCTTGATTGTAGTTTACTGGGTAATTCCATAATATATTGAAATCAAGTGATTTGTGATCACTTTCCCCTAGCTCATTATTAACCTCAAGATTATTAATTAGTGAATCTTTGTTGGCAAGAACCAAGTCAAGCAGATTGTTTCCTCTAGTTGGTTCTGTCACAACCTGTTTTAAAAACCAATCCTGAACTGTATCAAGAAAGTCACTAGACTCAAGATTTTCTGTCAAATTGTCCCTATCAATTTGTCTAAAGTCAAAATCTCCCATTAACACAACATTTTCATATTTAGACGACTTATGAATTTCGTCCCATAGCAGCTTACTGCACTCCCTATCAAGGTTTGGGGGCCTATATATCACACCCAAAATTAATTTTTCATACCCCTCGAGAAACTGTAGTCAAACAGATTCTGTGTCCGATGTTTCTATTCTTATATCATGTCTAACACAACAAGTTAAATTTTCTCTAACATACATCGCCACTCCACCACCCTTCCTGTTGGCCCTATCAGTGTGGAATAGTTTATAACCCTTTATGCTGCATTCAGAAGGCATTTCTCTATCCTTCAAGTTATACCAGGTCTGTTATAGCAATAATATCTATATTACCTGCACTTGCAAGTAATCTTAGCTCATCTAATTTCTTAGACTCCTACTATTTGTATAGTAAACCTTAAGGGAGCTAGTCACTCGTTGCCCTCTAGTATCTCTCTTTGTTAATTGATCAGTTGCTTTGTCTTTATTGGGAACTTTATTTTGAATATTGTCTTTTAAACATATCCCTGAGGCATCCTGGTAATATCTGCTGTTTCGAGCAATAATACTGCAACCTGATTGTTTCCTACAAACACCCATACCTCTATAATCTATCAGTTTAAAGTCCTAGACAAGTCATCAACTACCCCCTCAATCGAAATGACTAATGCAACCACTCCAGCCCCAGAGACATGAACCCCATCCCTTGCATACATATCATGTTTGCCATAGAATTTATCCCAGTTATCAATGAATGGGATTGTAAGTTCCTTGCAGTACCTATCTAGCCAGCAATTGATACCAATTGCCTAGACATCCATTCATTGCCTACTCCCCTTCTAGGCAATATGCTACATATGATAGGGATCCGTCCCTTAGACCTGACTACTTCTATGGCTGACCTGTACTTATCCAGTAGCTCCTGTCTCCTGCCCTTCCCAATGTCATTACCCCCGGCATTAAGACAGATAATGGGCTTGTTCCCATTACCTGACATAATATTATCCAACCTGCTGACTATGTCGCCAACACAAGCCCCTGGGAGGCACACTCTGTCTGACTTTTCTAGCTCTTTTACAAAAAGCACGGTCCATATATCTTACCTGAGTCTTCCATAATCAGAATATTCTTACCTTGATTAGCAGGGGAGTCAGTGGTACCTTCAACCTCACTAGCCACTGAAGTACACTAGTCTTGGAGAACAGAGAATCGATTTCCTACCTTCACATCTTTATTAACCCTCCTTATCTTCCTTTTTCCTGAATTGTGAACCACTTGCCACTTAAAGCGGCTGCCACCCTCACTGGTGGTAAGCATTTCCTCCTTACCAGCACCAGCTATTTCACACTCACTGCCAAACACATCTAAGCAAAGCTTCAGCCTACTATTTTCCTCCTGAAGAAGTATAACCTCCTTCAAGACTTTAAGCTGAGATTCTAAAAGACTACAACATGCCATGGTGCTTGGTAACACCGCATTCTAATACCCAGACATCTCAGGACAGGTATGACCACACGTGACCACTGAAAATAAGATACTAGATATATTAAGCAAACTTTTCCTTCATTTGCTTGTAACAAATAAGTGAACTGTAGATATAAATCCAGACAAGCTCCTGTTAACCCTTTTGGGGCCAAGTTCCTAGGGCTTTTGTGTATCCATATGCTCTTGTGCTACCATCCACAGGACGGATATGGGGTGCACAATAAACTAGCCACTTCCGTGGTAAAATCAAAATCTCTCAGAACTACTGAATGGTAGTACTGTCTGCTTGTGTTGACATATTGAGTTCCTTGGCGAGGGTCACAGAACTACATAATGGTAGTTCTGTGATCCTCAGGATGACACCGCCAGTCCTTGAGCGACGCATAACATTTGTCGTTCTTATTCATTCTTGGAATTATTATTGTCATTCTATCTTATAATTATTTATAACTTGTTGATAGACGATTATGTAGCCTAAAAAAACTAAATTTAATGTGATTGACTGGAGAATAAATTCTGTGAAGTTAATATTTTATGTATTAAGTTTTTTCTGAAAGTTATTTCATATGTATAGCATAGTGCAATGCTGATGATTTCAGTGACACTAGATGTTTGTGAGAAATCCTTATCAATTTTATCGCAGATAAATATATCTATGTATCTTATCTCTTCCTGAACATTATAGTGAAACTACTTGCATTTAATACCTTCGTCCAGTATACACGTAATTACCCCAGTACTCACTGTGGTGTTTTCCAGTGACGTGGACACAAACTGTAGCTTCTGCTGATAAATACCATAACAAGTTAAAACTATATTCATATAATTAACTTTATTGTTAAAAAGATAATAGGAATATTTAATGAAATCCTGGTGAAAATTAATGCTGTTCTGTCACTGAATGACCAAACTTCGTGAAATCTTTGAAACTGGAAGACATCACAAAAGGCAGAATTAACGACTTAATGGATTCTGCATTTGAAAACCTGGTAAGGTTGAAAAACGTTTATTTTAGTTATACGGAAGCCCATTACGTAGGACCTAAGTATTATATCATATTTATTTTTTTTCGTGTGTAGTTCACCTGCCTTCGTGGGAATAACATCACGCGAAAAAAAATTTAAAACGGAGTACATTCCCCAGAAGATTTAGAACATTAAACAGTTATGAATCATCGTGAACAAATGAAATAAAGATTTCCGGTGAATAATCAAAGATACCAAGAACTAATTATTTATAAGTGATTTTCTCAAGTATATAAACACCGTGAAGTGAGTTACTTGTGAGTTTACCATAATCCCTTTATAAGGGATTAAAGTATACATGGTTGATGTTGAGTAGATTAAGTGAAGCTGGACTTGTAAACACTGAAAAATTGGGTTCTCTTCCTTTTCTCTCTCTCTCTATCCATCTATCTATCTATCTATATATATATATATATATATATATATATATATATATATATATATATATATATATATATATATATATATATATATATATATATATATATATATATATATATATATATATATATATATATATATATATATATATATATATATATATATATATATATATATATATATATATATATATATATATATATATATATATATATATATATATATATATATATATATATATATATATATATATATATATATTTTAACTAGTCGGCCGTCTCCCACCGAGGCAGGGTGACCCAAAAAAAGAAAGAAAATCCCCAAAACGAAAATACTTTCATCATCATTCAACACTTTCACCACACTTACACATAATCACTGTTTTTGCAGAGGTGCTCAGAATACAACAGTTTAGAAGCATATACGTATAAAGATACACAACATATATCTCCAAACTGCTAATATTCCCATTTCCAGGGCTCAAGTCCGGCTATATAAAAATAACCAGTTTCCCTGAATCCCTTCACTAAATATTTCCCTGTTCACACTCCAACAGCTAGTCAGGTCCCAAATACCATTCGTCTCCATTCACTCCTGTCTAACACGCTATCTACCTTTGTTCTAACATTCACAGACGCTTCTTGTTGAATCATCACTTATACACAACATTTATAACATGAGATGCCTGCCTTTCTCAATACATTGTAAAATGATCTAATTTTCAAAACACTCGTGACATGACTCAACTTTTGCCTCTTCCTCCTCCCCCTCCCTTTTCCTCATGACATGTCTTCTTTATTTTCTTAGCCTTTCCTGTCTTCTGAATTTTTTTTTTATTTTTTTTTTTTGCTCCTTTGTCTTTCCTAACATGGGCCAGAAGGCATGCAACAATATTTTCTACCTTCCTCCCTACTCCATCCCTCCCCCTTAACGTAGGTGTTATAGTGTAGAGATCCTTTGATTTGTATTACTGTTAGATGTAATTTACGCTTGTTTCTTTATAATTAATCTAGCCCAGCTTGGGCCAGTACGTATCATGTACTGCTCCTCCATTCTTTATTCTTTTATACACCACCACTGGCCACCACCACTATCCACCATTCACCATTACCACCATTACCACCACCACCTATCCCACCACCACCACCTACCAAGCACCACCGCCACCTACCATCACCACCACCACCGCCACCACCACTCACCACCACTACCACCACCACCACTACCTACCTAACCACCACCACCATCCACCACCATCCACCTAACCACCACCATCACCACCAACCACCACCGCCTACCACCTATCACCACCACTTAACACCGCCACCACCACTCACTACCACCACCACCACATCCACCACCACCACCGGCCTACCACATCACCACCGCCACCACCACCACCGCCACCACTCCACCACCACCACACCACCGCCACCACCACCACCGCCACCGCCACCACCACCACCACCACCACCACCACTCCCACCACCACCACCGCCGAGCCTGCCTGCCACCACCATTACCACCAATACCACCGCCACCACGCCACCTACACACACCGCCACCACCACCAATCCGCCACCACTCCACCGCCTACCACCTGTTCACCACCATTGCCACCACTACCACCACCACCACCACCACTTATCCATCCACCTAACCACCGCCACTACCACCACCACCTAGCACCACTAACCACCACTTCTACCACCACCGCCACTACACATCGACCACTATCACCACCGCCACCAACACCACCACCACCACCACCATCTACCACCGGCCACCACCGCCACCACCTACCACCACCACCACCGCACCACCACCACCACTCCACTCCACCACCACCACCACCACCGTCTACCACCACCACCGCCACCACCACCACCACCACCACCACCACCACCACCACCACCACCACCACCACCGACCACCTACCGCACCACCACCACCATCACCACCGCCACCACCACCACCACCACCATTCACCGCCTACCACCACCTGGCCACCGCCACCACCACGACCACCACCACCACCACCACCACCACCGCCACCACCACCCGCCACCATATTATTATTATTATTATTATTATTATTATTACTACTACTACTACTGTTACTATTTAGAGTAGTTCTTTCACTACTATTACACTATGTACTATTACTTCTGTCACAAGTACAAAACCACTGCAACTATCTCATTATTATTTCTGCCAATACCGCTACTATTAATTTTGCTACCACTACCGTTATTACTAGTACTTCTACTGCTACTACTACTGTTACTACTTCTAATAATATTATTACTACTGCTGCTACTACTGCTATAACTACTACTACTAATATTATTATTGCTACTGCTGCTGCTGCTACTGTTGTTACTACTACTACTACTAGTAAAACAAATTCTTTCACTGCTGTTATACTCTCTACTACTATTTCTACTCCTAGTACTCTACCACCGCTGCTACCAATGCTGCTACCGTTACTGATGCTAGAATTACCATTACAACTACTGCGACTACTACTACTATTACTAGTAGTAGTATTAGTAGTAGTAATTTTCCTTTCTCCAGCCCTTCCTCTTATCAGCCCCAGCCTGTCCTGTGGTCTCAGTTTTCTCCTTCATTAATTGCTTTTTTCTTTCTATATGTCCTGAATTTTTTTTGTGATTTTATGTCAGTGGTACACAATACCGACATGATGAATTTAACACATGTGCTACATCTGGGTTTCTCTGTAGATGTACAGGACATATTTATTAGAAAACGTTTCTGTCCTGGGACCTTGATCACTTCTAACATACAGAGGTTGAAAGACAATGTACACAGGCGGAGAGTGAGGTGTGAGTGACGCATGGTGACCTGAAGAATGCCATGTTGGATTGAGAACTGGTAGACGAAGTGACTCCTGTGTTGGTGGGTAGGTGCTGCTTTGCCTGGTTGAGTATCATGTATGCTAATGTTTTAGAAATTTTGTGGTTTCCAGTGTTACGCTCTATTGTGTCGGTGACGGCGAATAGTGAGTCGGCGTCTAAGGTCTTGTTCGGTGAGGAGTTGTGCCTCATACCAGTTCATCAAATGCCCCGTTGGGTCTCTGTGGAAGACACAGGCGTACCTTAAGTCGTCTCTCTAACTGGCATTTCGATTCTCGTTCAGGCAGACCGCAAGATCTCTGCCTGTTTCGCATTCATACTTTTTGAGACAGAATCTACAGGGGGTGGTGTAGGCGCCTGCTGTGGAAGTTAGAGGTGTGGGGCTGCGTTTCGTAGTGAGGTTTTTGATTGATGATGTGTTTATTCATGTTACTCTCAGCAAGTGTCCGGCGAGTATTCGTGGCAACATCACCACATGAGAACACTATGAACTGCTTAGAGGGCTGTTCCATGGGCGGCTTGTTGAGGATAGCTTGTGCCTTGAGTCTGCAATGTCTGATGAAGAAAGATGGAAACTGAAGACGTGTGAAAGCTTGTGTTATGTAAATATATTCTTCGTCAAGAAAACAAGGGCTGGAGATGCGAAGAGCTCTCAAGAAGAAGCCAATGAGGACTCCTCTCTTAGTGCGGGTGTCTTGGTGTGAATAGAAGTGTATAAGATCGTCCTTGTTGGTAGGTTTTCTATACACTTTGGAAAGAAGTTTGTCACTGTCGGGAGATCTGCACAGGAGGACGTCGAGGAAAGGAAGTTTGCCATCGTTTTCGAGTTCAAGTGTAAACTTTATTGATGGTTCGGCTGCATTGATCTTGTTCAGAAGGACCTGGTTATTGAGACGTCTCGGATAGAAAACCAATATATCATGAACGTGTTTAACCAGGTAACGGTGTTGGGAATGAGGGTGCTGAATTTCTCTGTCTCTAGGTTTTCCATGAAGAGGTTGGCAAGCACAGTACTGAGCGGGCTGCTCATTGCCATCCCAAAGTTTGCTTGTAACAGTTGTCCTGATACTTGAAGAAGTTGAAATTAACACAGAGATCCACTAGACTGATGAATTCTAGAAGAGGTAAAAAGAGGTCGTGGTTTTCAGTGAGCCTCTGTCTCAGAATGTTGATATTTATTACCAAGGTTTATACCATCTCAGTAGATATTTCACCATTCAGTGGCTTCATCCATACAATACATGGACATGTATAGCGAAGATCAGGAGTATGAGGCAGTCAGTCCCTCAGCCTGGAGTCGATGTTATTAGCCCATCAATTTTGTCGGTTCTATGAACCATTTATCTAAATTAAAGATACCAGATGTTGCACGTATCTAATTTCTTAACACAAGGCTGTTCTTAGCTAGAAACTACATGCACAGAATACCAGACACCATACTGACTTTCTACAATGCACTTGTTAGATCACATCCTGAATATAACATCCAGCTTTAGTTTCCAAATTATGTTAAAGATGAAAATATATTGGAGAGAGTATTATGAAGAGCTACCAATTTCTTTTAGAGAGAAGAATGTGAGGAGACCTCATTCAGATCTTTAAAATATTGATTGGCTTCGACACACTCGAACTTGAGGAACTTTCTGAGGTCCTCAGTGAGTCCCTAAGTCGAGGAAAAAATGGAATGAAACTGCGAGATAGAAGACGTAAGGATTTTCAGAAAACAGAATTACAGTGGAATGAAATAAACAACTGGCTAAAGTAAGCGAGAAGATAACACAGTTATTCAAGGTACATACAGTGATTTACAACACTTTACATGTATAGGGTTCAGTAAGATACATTGTACCCTGGTGGAAAGAGTTGCAAAGCCTTCAGGACCACTCGCTTTGTTTAAATGTATTTGTTAAGACTGCTGGATCATCGCAAATAGTTTTTATATTAGTAAAATGTGATAGGTTATAGTAACATGTACGGAATAGAGCATGGTGAGGGAGGACAGGAGCTAGATGCTGCTTAGGACAATTGCTACATCATACAATCACTAAACCTACACTAAACCCTTTCAGACCATCATGCATATTCAACTGAAAATATAGCAAGCCTACTAACATATGTTCATACATACATTAATATTTGAATCACGAAATACATTTTACTGTGTGTATTTACTTCTATGTTTTTGAGAGCTCTTAGGATTTGTAACCCTGAACTCTATGATGGGAAAATTAGAAAAATCTATAAAACTGCTTCTAATTTGCAATACCCACGAACATTTATCGATAAAGCTCTTCATAAAGCTAAAAAAAAGAAGCGTTCTATAAGACAAAGCTTAATACCGGGTATATCTGGAGAGAGAGTTTATCTGGAGAGAGTTCCGGGGGTCAACGCCCCCGCGGCCCGGTCTGTGACCAGGCCTCCTTAGGTCAGTGTCCCAGGATGCGACCCACACCAGTCGACTAACACCCAGGTACCCATTTTACTGATGGGGAACATAGACAACAGGTTGAAAGAAACACGTCCAATGTTTCTACTCTGGCTGGGAATCGAACCCAGGCCCTCGCCGTGTGAAGCGAGAGCGTTAACCACCGTATAAGGAAAATCTCTTTCACCTCTCATTAGCTCTTGAATATTTTAATGTTAAAGTTGTCTTTACATATGGTATTACTGGGGAACAAAAATTAATTAAAAATTCTCCCAAGGAATCTGTAAGCTGTGCATACTCCATCCCTTGTAAAAGCTGTGATATTTTTTATTTAGGACAAACTGGTAAATCTCTTGCGACCAGAATTAAACAACATAAATATGCAATACTGAGTGGACAAGACTCCAGTGCTTTGCTCGATCATGTAAGGGATGCAGGCCACTGTTAAGAATGAACTAATGCCAAAGAATTACTTCCCTGTAATTCTACAGTTCAACGAAATATTGTGGAAGCCATCTTTTATTAAGCATGAAGTACAACATATATCAAATTTGTGTTCTGGAATATATAAACTTGATAGTTTTACAGTTAAGAATATTGTTCATAATCTTAAAGGCAAAAATATTTTTTCACAAAAATACAAAGTGTGTTCTTCGTCAGGTGAACAATTTAACTTGATATTGGACAAATAAATATATGGGTTAGGTTATTAACACATCGGTCGTTTCCCACCAAAGCAGGATGGCCCCAAAATAAAACTTTCATCATTCACTCCATCACTGTCTTACCAGAGGCGTGCTTGCACTACAATTATAAAACTGCAACATTAACACCCCTCATTCAGAGTGCAGACATTGTGCTTCCCATCTCCAGAACTCAAGTCCAGCCTGCCGGTTTCCCTGAATCCCTTCATAAATGTTACCTTGCTCACACTCCAACAGCACGTCAAATCCTATATACCATTTGTCTCCGTTCGCTCCTATCTAACACGCTCATGTATGCTTGCTGGAAGTCCAAGCACCTCGCACACAAAACCTCCTTTACCCATTCCCTCCAACCTTTCCTAGGCCGACCCCTACCGTGCCTTCCCTCTACTACAGATTTATACACTCTCGAAGTCATTCTATTTTGCTCCACCCTCTCTACATGCCCGAACCATCTCAACAACACCTCAGCCCTCTGGATAATAGTTTTGGTAATCCCACACCACCTTCTAATTCCCAAACTATGAATTCTCTGCATTATATTAACACCACACATTTCTCTCAGACATAACATCTCCACTGCCTCCAGCTTTCTCCTTGTTGCAACATTCACTACCCATGTTTTACACCCATATAAGAGTGTTGGTACAACTATACTCTCATACATTCCCTCCTTGCTTCCATGGACAAATTTGTCCCCAAAGACTTCTCAGTGCACCACTCACCTTTATCCTCTCATCAGTTCTATGATTTACCTCATCTTCCATAGACCGATCTGCTTACAGGTCCACTCCTAAATATCTGAATACATTTACCTCCTCCATACTCTCTCCCTCCAATTTGATATCCAATCTCTCGTCATGTGATTTTTTTTGTTGTCATCATTACCTTACTCTTTCCAATATTCACTTTTAATTTTCTTATTTTACGTACCCTACCAAACTCATCCACCAACATCTGCAACTTCTCTTCAGAATCTCCCAAAAGCACAGTGTTATCAGCAAAGAGCAACTATGACAACCACTTTGTGTTAGATTCTTTATATTTTAACCCAACACTTCTTGCCAACACACAAGCATTCACTTCTCTTGCAACCCCATCTATAAATATATTGAACAACCATGGAGACATCACACATCCTTATCTATGGCCTACTTGTACTGGGAAATAATCTCCACCTCTCCTACATAATCTAACCTGATCCTCACTATCCTCGTAAAAACTCTTCAATGCTTTCAGAAACCTACCTCCTATTCCAAACAGTTGCAACATCTGCCACATTGCTCCCCTATCCATTCTGTCATACGCCTTTTTCAAATCCATTAAAGCCACAAAAACCTCTTTACCCTTATTCAAATGCTGTTCACTTATATGTTTCACTGTAAATACTTGGTCTACACAGTCCCTACCTTTCCTAAAGCCTCTTTGTTCATCTGCTTTCCTACCCTCCGTCATACTCTTAATTCTTTCAATAATAACTCTACCATACACTTTACCAGGTATACTCAACAGACTTATTCCCCTATAATTTTTGCACTCTCTTTTGTCCCCTTTGCCTTTATGCAAAAGAACTATGCATGCTCTCTGCCAATTCCTAGGTACCTTACCTTCTTCTATTCATTTATTAAATAAAAGCACCAACCTCTCCAAAACTGTATCCCCACCTGCTTTTAACATTTTTATCTCTATTCCTTCAATCCCAGCTGCCTTACCCTTTTTCATTCTACTCATTGCCTCCTGAACTTCCCCCACATTCACAATTGGCTCTTCCTCACTCCTACAAGATGTTATTCCTCCTTGCCCTATACATGAAATCAGTTTCTCCATCATCATCAACATTTAACAATTCCTCAAAATATTCCCTCCATCTTCCCCGTACTTCTAACTTTCCATTTAATAACTCTCCTCTCTTATTTTTTTAACTATGAAATCCAGTCGTTTCCTAGGCTTCTTCAACTTATTAATCTCACTCCAAAACTTTTTCTTATTTTCAAAAAAAATTGTTGATAACATCTCACCCACTCTCTCATTTGACTCTTTTTATATTGCTTCACCACTCTCTTAACATTTCTTTTTCTCTCCATATACTCCTTCCTCCCTGCATCACTTCTACTTTGTAAAAACCTCTCATATGCTAACTTTTTCTCCTTTCATCATCATTCCACCAATCGCTCCTCTTCCCTCCCGCACCCACTTTCCTTTAACCACAAACTTCTGCTGAACACTCTAACACCATATTCTTAAACCTACCGCATATATCTTCGACCCCATTGCGTATACTCTCACTAGCCCATCTATCCTCCAACAGTTGTTTATATTTTAACCTAACTGCCTCCTCCTTTAATTTACATACCTTCACGTCTCTCTTACTTGGTGCTTCTATTTTCCTTGTATCCCATCTACTTTTTACTCTCACTGTAGCTACAATTAAAGTGATCTAATATATCAGTGGCCCCTCTATATGCATGTACAACCTGATCTCTACTCAACAGTCTTTTATCTACCAATATATATATATATATATATTGATCAATAACAACACTGCGCTAGCCAAGGATTCGAACCCATGTTGTACTGGCCTGCCTCATGGTAAGCGAGAACCACATGACGCTTTAAACCACAGGACCACCCAACCCTACAAGAATGGCGCAGCCAGCAATGCTAGCTGTTGGGCCGCCATCCGAGGGCATACGGAGGTGTGGGAGCTTCTAAGCTAATTTCATTCTCATCCCTGTTTGGTGTACTAGCCTCACGAGCAGGTATTGAGTGGTATTGATCAATAACAACACTGCACTAGCCAAGTAATCGAACCCATGTTGTACTGGCCTGCCTCACTGCTAGCACAGTGTTGTTATTGATCAATACCACTCAATACCTGCTCGTGAGGCTAGTACACCAAACAGGGATAAGAATGAAATTTGCTTATATATATATATATATATATATATATATATATATATATATATATATATATATATATATATATATATACATAAACACTGATCTCTGGCAGAAGGAGACTCGAACCTACGAACCTTAGGACAAGGTACGCAGTGCTTTACCAATCTACCCACACTGGACAATACCTTGGCGTGTAGCTTGCGCTACACGTTTGATCCAAGGCAGCCAGCTTTCAGGGAGAAGGCTTACAGCTTTTCATCTCATCCCCTGCATGCATCAGCCTTACTAGAGATTTGAACAATGCAAGGAATTCGCGAGAGCAGGCGAAATATACACAAACACTGATCTCTGGCTGAAGGAGACTCGAACCTACGAACCTTAGGACAAGGTACGCAGTGTATATATATATATATATATATATATATATATATATATATATATATATATATATATATATATATATATATATATTTATATATATATATATATATATATATATATATATATATATATATATATATATATATATATATATATATATATATATATATATATATATATATATATATATATATATATGATGCTCTACCACTTCCACCACCTCGCTCCTAACAGAAAAGACTCGAAACTAATACTTACAAAAAAGAACGGTGTAAGGTTAAGATTAATGGTTGGCGAAATGTTTCCTCAAAAAAAGATACCCAAATATTGCCTAAGTGCCTCATTCTTCAACTTTTCGATTTTCTAAATCGTTTATGTACCTGTCACTCAGCATTATTGTAGGATCTTGATACAGTTGTTGTTGTAATAGTATTAATAGTAGTAGATGTACTAGTAGTAATAGTAGCAGTAGTCGTAGTAGTAGATGTAGTAGTAGTAGTAGAAATAATTGTTGTAATAAGAACATTGTGGAATCTTCTTACAGTTGTAGTAGCAGTAGTGGTAGTAGTAGTAGTATTACAAGTAGTTACAGAAGTAATTTTAACACTAGCAGAAGCTGCAGTATATTTATGTTACATTTGTTTTATAATAATAAAAATAAAAATAATAAATATTTGTTATTAGATTCGATGCTCGAAGGCTGGGAATGTAGAAGGTGTTGTGGAGGCTGTGAGAGGGAGCTCAGATTGATCAACTGGTGGTAGGGACGGGTACTACCGCAGGTCCCTCAGCACTCCACATAGCTTCCACTGCAAACAAGCTTGAAGTTGTCAAGAAGTTGCTCTCTCTTGGGGCTTCTGTTAATGTCGTCAACAATTTCGGTATGTTGTCCAGCTTTTTTATTGCTGTTTTGTTTAAATTCGATCATATGTCTTCACAATGTTTCATCCGAATTTCTTGAAAGCTTAGAAACGTTGCGTAGGATTCAGTTCCAGCTCCTGAGCCCCATGAACATACAGTTATAAAGCTTAGTCTTTATGAACTTTCGTCGTTGTAAATCGTTTTCGTAAACGACTAACCTGTCCTTGAAGATTGAGACATTTATGCATCATATGGGAATCTTTATTGAAGAAACGTTTCTCCACTGTGGCGAAACGTTTCTTCAGTAAAGAGTCCCATATATTGTATAAGTGTCTCAATCTTCAACATGTCGGTTTTCAAACCATTTATATAACCTGTCCTCACTGAACTTTATAAATTGTCCAACATCGTCTCTATGTTGGACACAAAAGCTTTCACGGATGTTAAGCTCACAGGAGTTCTTGTTCCTGGATCCTAATATATAGTGTTATTGCTACTTTCCTTACATATAACTTGTCATTCTCCACACTGACAGAGTCGAAGAGTTGGTGGTAATTTTGACAAGCAGACGTCGGTTGCAACGGACCAAATCTGGCCTGACAAATTCTCAACATGTACGTTTAATGGATTATTATTATTATAATCAAGGGGGAAGCGCTAAACCCGGAGGATTATACAATGTGGAAGGCATTCAGGCTTAATTCGGGGAACTGGAGCACAGATCCAATTCCCTAAATCAAGAGCCCCTCACCAACATCAAGGAACCTTCCTTGAGGGGTACGTTTAATGGAGTGTCCGATTAAAATAGCTATGAAACGGACCAAATGCACGTGCACATGAGCTAATAGGGTTATAAAAGTTTATTCCATGGGTAGCATTGAAAAAGAGTTGGGCAAATATTCTTGTTAGTGGGTTTGGATTTGAGAAGTATCTGCCTAATATAAACCAGTAGGCCTGCTGCAGTGTTCCTCCTTTCTTATGTTCTTATTGATCCTTCCTTTAGAACTCATAGGATAAGAGAATACCAGGCACATTTGTCTTACCACCAAGCAACTTGTTCCTGTTACTTTCTATGTTACTTCAAGGATTTAAAAAGAATTACGAGTCCTACTCCCAATTATGCGAAGAAAATCAGGGGATCTAATAAAAGTAATCGTCATAACAACTCGAGAGAACTCGCCATATCCACTTATATAACATTAAATTCACATTCAACTTCCAGAGACATGACATATGTTAACCAGATGGATAAATTAGGCTGTGGAGTATCTAAATACTGTGTTACTCAAATGGAAACAAACATTGCCCTGTCGACGAATAAACGGTTAAGTAATTATACAATTGTCTTTTCATCCCACTGGATGAAATACTATTTGTTGTAGTTTCTACGAACAATATTGTTCATAATACCTCGTCTGCTACAGCATCTGGATCATTCCATTGCACCAGAATAAACTAAATTCAGATTCCTGCAGACGAGAATAGACAATGTGAACCACCTTATAATACTGCCAGAGGAATTTGATATTTTCCCCGCTGTAAGACTACACAAAAGATCCCTGAATTTGCCACCAATAAATCCCTTTTCAATCAGCAGTTTCTGGTAACAGAGAAAGAATGGCTGACACTTGTGACTGATATTCAGAAGTCGAAAGAGAACGAGAGAGGACAGATAATGGCATGGACAGCTTAATCACACACAGACAATAATAAAGGACATAATAATGCATAAAGTTCTAAAAGGAATGTTGAGTCACCAGTAATGGTAGAATACAGCATTAATATTATCAAAATCACCCAATGAATACTCAGACCCAGGAAAGATTCCTGTCATGGTCTGTGACTGTCCAATCAGTGCAAAAGATAATTCAGTGGAGTTAGCTGCTAAACCTAAGATGGTAATCATATTGAATGGCCAGCACATTGAGATGGCTCTCTGGTCCTCAACTGACACTTTCTGAAATGTTTTGGCTGGGTATCGGCCTTAATAAAAAAATGATATTCCAAGCAGTGGAACTGCTGATAATTTGCTCAAAGAACATCGCTTAACAAAAACGACACATGCAAGTGAAACATCAATAATGGTCTTGTGGAGGCTGCAGCAACAAGCATTCAGACTCAGAGAAAATGGGTCTGATGAAGACAACTTCAGTTCTTGGAGAGAAAGGATGATGAAGCAGAACTCAACTTTGCAGTATTGGGTCTTTGCTCTCATGACTAAAATGCTCATGTTCTTCAAAAGGGCTCACAGAGAAAATAATCTTTTACTGTATGCGGAAGTGTTAAACAAAACCAATCCAACTTTTCTTTGCATTAGACAAGAATAATTATTTACGCTGGTGTTCCATCAGTGAACTGAAATGTCATTGGGTTGCCAGTAAAACAGGCAAAAGGTGTTCTCGTGAATCCCACATGATCCAGTGCATGAAGAAGAAAATACTAATGCGAAATAACGTCGGGAATTGTGCCAGAGAACGCAACTGCAATGATCAGGTGGATGATCTAAGACTCAGAAACCACTAGTCTTCTAAAAGAATATAGGCAGCAATACATGGAGGACTCTGATATGTGACACATTCACATCATTTCAATGGAACTGCTCACTCCCACACATGTTTCCATTAAGCGAAAAATCTGAACGATATACTGTAAAAAGTTTATTGTCTATAAGGATTAAAATGCTGAGTTTACAGAATTTTGTTATTGTGTGGTTTACATGTAGTAAAATAATAATTACAGAGTGTACCACTAGAACACCTAGCATGGCTAGGCATTTCGGGCAGACTTAAATTAAATCTTAAGTTTAAAATATTACAAAATTATGAGGTAAGTTGGTATTATGGCTAAGTGACTAAATACTAGTTTGTGAGTTTAGCAATGTGAATGATTTTGTTTTGGCACTATACATAGTTTCAGTATTGGAGTATCACAGGCCAACTTATGACTAGTTAAGATTCATTATTTTGAGATTGAGATTGATATTTCTGTTTATGGTCAAATGGGTGAGTGAGTGTAAGTGTTAACCACCAGGTGGTATTCGTGTAATTAGTTGACAGGGTGTATCAGGGAGATAAGATGTTTTCTGATGGTAGTTTTGAAGGTGATGAATGTGTCTGCAGTTTTAGAATTTTCAGGTAGGGTGTTCCAGATTTTAGGGCCTTTGATATACATTGAATTTTTGTAAAGGTTTAGTCGGACACGGGGAATGTCATAGAGATGTTTGTGTCTGGTGTTATGCCTGGGATCTGTCGCAACTATCAAGAAAGCGTTTTAGGTCAAGGTTAATATTGGAATTTAAGGCCCTGTAGATGTAGATTGCACAGTAGTAAGTGTGGATGTTCTGAACAGGGAGTAAGTTTAGATCTATGAAGAGTGGTGAGGTGTGTTGCCAGGGATGGGATTTAGTGATTATTCTTACTGCGGCTTTTTGTTGGGTTATTATTGGCTTTAGGTGTGTTGCTGCAGTTGATCCCCAAGCACAGATAGCATAGGTGAGGTATGGATATATAAGTGAATGGTATAGTGTGAGAAGGGCAGTTTGCGGCACGTAGTATCGTATCTTGGAGAGGATCCCAACTGTTTTGGATACTTTTTTGGTTATGTGTTGGATATGGGTGCTGAAGTTCAGGTTGTTATCGAGGTATAGGCCTAGGAATTTGCCCTCATTATGCCTGGCAATTAGAGTGTTGTCGATCTTAATGTTAATTTGCGCATCTCCTGCTCTGCTACCAAACATAATGTAGTAGGTTTTGTCAGTGTTAAGCGTAAGTTTATTGGCTGTCATCCAAGTCGATATTTTGATCAGCTCCTCATTAACAATGGTGTTGAGGGTGGCAAGATTAGGGTGAGAGATGACCTAAGTCGTGTCGTCAGCAAAGAGAATGGGTTTCAGGTGTTGAGATACGTTTGGAAGATCATTGATGTAAATGAGGAAGAGCAGGGGACCAAGGACACTTCCCTGCGGAACTCCAGTATCAAGTGGCTGTGTTGTTGATGCTGTGTCTTTAATGGTGACATACTGATAAATATTAGTAAGGTAAGATTTGAAATATGCAAGCGCATGGCCTCTTAAACCATAATGCCGTGGTCTACTGTGTCAAAAGCTTTTCTTAGGTCAATAAAAATTCCTAGTGGATAGTACATACGCTCAAGGTCAGGGTCAAGGGTAGCCTTTGGGTTACACTTTAGCAGTTGTTTAATAACGTTTAAGTTGCAGCTGCTTGGAAGCATCGTGCCAGCAAGCAGCCGGCACAATGTAAACGGACATCTAATCATAAAGGCCTTATATTAACGTAGTTAGAATGCACTTTTACTTTTAAAATTATGGTTTATGTATCGAAAGTATGTATGAAAATAATGAATACCAAATATGGAAAATTACATTTACCTGGATGTAACTCATCAGATACATACCAGTAAATGGTAACAAAGATAATTATTATTTATCAAAGATACATAGACAAGTAGAAGTTTTGAGACACCTAGGTTGCAAAAAATGTCCCCCTTCGATACCTACAACTGTCATATCCACAAGTTGCTCTAGACCTATATTAATTTCAAATGAAATATACATTACCAGGAATTATGGTAAACATCAATATAAATTTGTGGACTGTATTTTAAAATTAATAAATGTCTACATATACACATTTATATAACAGAAGGAGAATTTATAATCATCACACTCACCAATTAGTCTGGAGATTACTGTGTGTCATGTTCAGAACCCCCCTCTACCCAAATTTATGATGATAATACTGGCCAGAAGGTGGTAAATTTACATTATGTGAAAGTCTTTCTGTAGCTTTACTAAGCCATACTGTAGATATTTTCTCTGGAAGTCTATCTACAATTACTGCATTAACACGTTTTTTCTCATTGCCCAACCTGACAGTTACATAAACAGTGTCATACAATTGAGCCCTTTTATCTGAGAAAGAAACAGATAATTTTAGAGTTGTAGGATCTCCCATCTGTACTTTCATCCCATCAAGATATTTACGTTTTATGAAAGTACGCTGTGATTCCTGGTCTAATAATGCAGTTACTTTTTTTATTTATGCCTTTTATCATCAACTTTTACCTGTAACACAGGTAAGACTACTTCAGTAAAACCATCATTATTAACATTAGCAGCAATTTTTACATTAGCCACTGTTGTGTCAGGATTGTCAACATTATCATTATTATCAACATTATCATATAGACCTTTACACATGACTATATGGTGTCTTCCTTTGTGACATTGATAACAGTTGTTTAATTTGGCATGACTATCCTTTACATTGTGATTACCTAAACTCCTGATACATCTGTCAAGTTCCTCCAATCTTTCAACTTTATCATTCCATGAATTGTATGCATTGCAATTCTTAGAAAAATGAGTACCCTTGCAGAAGAGACAATCTCTCTTTTCTTTGACTGGTTTCTTATTAACTGGGCTACTCTTAGGAGGGTACTTATTCTTCTTACCTTGTGGAGAATCATTATTTCTGCTTCCTGCTACTTGATATGCATCTATGCAACTCTTTTTAGGAAATGAATTTTGATTATTACCATTGAGATAATTTTTCCCTTTGTGAAACTTGACAGATACCTCAGAGTTATTATGTGTTGCATCTTTAAAATGAGTTGGTTGGCTGGTCTGCAACTGAACAATTAATTCTTGTACACCTAGTCTTATTTCCTCCAGATCAAAATAACCTTTGTGATACTTGTTCGAGACCTATTCAAGTGTTTTACAGCTTAATTTAATCTGTACAATGGTACTCAATAACCAGTCTGATTCCTTCAGATTATATTTATTACTTAAAGTTTTGAGAGTGCTCTCCAGTTTAATCTAAACTGTTATAAACCTTTGTAAGTGTGATCTGGAGATTTTAAATTAACAATGATATTCACTAGATCTAACCTACTTTGTTCTATATTACCATAAGTGACTTTCAACAAGTCAACTGCTTCTTTGTAAGAATCATCTACATTGGGAAAGGCTTGTATGAGTATGTGAGCATCTCTTCTTATATGTCCTTTGAGGTAAAATAATTTAGTTACACAGGCTAGGTCACCCCTATCATGCACAGCTGCTTTAAAAATTGACCAAAACTCCTCCCAATTTTCTCCAAGATTAAATACAGGGAAACATAATTCTGGGAGTTTGGGTAAAGACATCTTATTTGTTGGAGCAGATTGATTAACTGCCTGGTTTACACATTTTAATTTATTCAAAGCCTGACTTTTACTAGAATCTTTTCTTCTAATTCATAATACTGATTAATCATAAGATCTACTTCAGTCTCATCTACACAGTTTACTAGCAAATCTCCTTCATATTTGTTATAATATAATTTGTATGAATCATATCTATTTCCTAAAGCATCTAAATACAAATTTAAATCATCAGTATTCACAGTTTTTTGATCCATTACTTCCAAACACTTATTGTATGCTTTTGTTACATGACCTTTTCTAGCCTGCAATGATGATTTTTTTGCTCTAACTTCCATGTGTTCATCTTCTACATTAATTTCCTCATTTTCACCCATGGAGCAATGTATTAAATTCAAATTATTTAATAACACTGATTATGTACTTAATTATGCACTTCATAAAGGTAAATATTACAACTTACCTTTCAATAAATCCTAGCTACACTTGAGCTTATCAATTACATGTAAGAAAATTATAATATAAACTTTAAAAATGCATTAATAATGTTAGCTACACTTGAGCTTAGTAATTACACATGTAAGAAAATTATAATATAAATTTTAAATACACATTAATATAAACCTTAGCCAGACTTGGCTTAGCAAAATTAATGTTATACAAATACACTAATATAAATCTTTGCCAGACTTGGCTGAGAAAAATTAATATTATAATAATCATAATCCACTACACATTAAGTAAATTTGTGGACCTAACATCCACCTCCATCTGTTATTTCACATATAATTATTAAGTAATTAATTCACTAATTAATGACTTCACTAATTACATCTGGTTCGAAAGACCAACGGGCAACTAATTGTGGAAAATTACATTTACCTGGATGTAACTCATCAGATACATACCAGTAAATGGTAACAAAGATAATTATTATTTATCAAAGTTACATAGACAAGTAGGAATTTTGAGACACCTAGGCTGTAAAAAATGTCCCCCTTCGATACCTACAACTGTCATATCCACAAGTTGCTCTAGAACTATATTAATTTTAAATGAAATATACATTACCAGGAATTATGGTAAACATCAATATAAATTTGTGGACTGCATGTTAAAATTAATAAATGTCTACATATACATATTTATATAACAGAAGGAGAATTTATAATCATAACACTCACCAATTAGTCTGGAGATTACTGTGTGTCATGTACGGAACCCCCCTCTACCCAAATTTATGATGATAATACTGGCCAGAATTACAAACATAATTTAGATAGCTTATCTGAGGTTCCTGAAACTGTCCTGTCCATCTGCTTAATGCTCACATTATGCAGAACTGCACACCCAACAAATTTAGCTCCTATTTGAGAGGTGTTAAACTCAATATGACCCCTAGAGTGACGAAAATTATGCACATTTCATTAGCGTGTCTGTATCACATTCAGAAACAATGGCGACTCCTCCCTGCCCCCCAGGGCAGGCGCAGAGCTTCCCTCTTGATTCTCTTTTTCATTTACAAATTAATTTTTATTAAATACAATGTATTACACTAATTTTCATAAAAAATACATAATAGATCGTGGAAATGACTGATATAGTAATAAATGAAGTCACACTCGGTGGCCATTTTGAAAAACAAGGTGGTCGCCATCTGAGTCAGAATTATTAGAACCTCTAATCTTGAAGCATCTCGTCCAATAACTTACTTGCTGTCACACTTCACAGCAAGTCACATAAAAACCACTTATCCTACATATATGTAGTTATGGATGCAAGGAAAATGTATAAATAACATTTCAACATTTAACAATATATGATACCGAATAATTTCTAAACATTATTAGCAAAAAAAAACCTTGTTTACATTGACAGGATTTACTCCGCTGCACCATGCAAGTGAAGGGGGTAACCTGCGAGTGGTGGAGACATTACTGGAGGCTGGAGCAGACCCTCATGCCAGCAACACTTCTGGTGAGAACTTTAAGTACAAGATAATAAATTATGACTGAATTAATTATTATTCCTCATGTAAGTGGCAGTTTAAATGTCTAAGATGGGTGCCTCGATGCTGGTGAGAGTTGTTACAAAGAATTCGAGCTGCACTCTTGTTCTTTGGAATAAATCTAATTGCCTTTCATATTTTCAGACAATGGGTTTAGTACAGTCTCAGGAAGGTAATAATGATAATATAGGTAAACGTATGACTTCCGTGAATGATGTTTAACAACCTAATAGGTTAGTGATTTCATATGATCACGTACGATTATATTTGGAAAAGTAAATTTCAAAATAAGATGTGGAAAGGATTGTGATAGAATAAATATCTTGGAAAAGGTCCGACTAGGATTTAAAATTGCTATTGGTACTTTAAAGCAAAAAAATGTACTCTTATGTTTTTAATTTAGGTTCAACTGGAGGAAGATACCAAAAACGTATAGATAGAGAGAAGGCCTTTTGACATCGGAGTCAGAGTGCCTGCTTCACATTGCTTGTAGTAAACATTTATACTGCAGTCACAACAGCGTAGTAGATCACAGAGTCGAAAATCGTCCATCCCTCCTTAAAAAAAGGGGCAAGTGTTTTATATAACTTTTTATACATTGATATGGTGTTTGAGTGCCAGATGATAGAGTTTTCAGAGGATGTCAAAGAAAGCAGTGACTGCCAAATATATCTTGAAAAAAGTGTCATATATATATATATATATATATATATATATATATATATATATATATATATATATATATATATATATATATATATATATATATATATATATATATATATATGTATATATATATATATATATATATATATATATATATATATATATATATATATATATATATATATATATGTATATATATATATATATATATATATATATATATATATATATATATATATATATATATATATATATATATATATATATATATATATATATATATATATATATACATATATATATGTCGTGCCGAATAGGCAGAACTTGCGATCTTGGCTTAAATAGCAACGCTCATCTTGCCATATAGGACAAGTGAAAATTTGTGTATGCAATAATTTCGCCAAAATCATTCTGAACCTAAGGAAAAAAATATATTTCACTGTGTTTGTTTAGTATTAAATTATTGTAAACAAATCTAAAATATATTTAGTTGGGTTAGGCTAAAATAAATTGAGCTTGTTATAATAAGGTTAGGTAAGTTTTCTAAGTTCCTTTTGGTGCAAAATTATAAACTTTTACATCAACATTAATGAAAAAAATATATCTTTAAACGTATAAGAGAAAATTTTAGAAAGGACTTAATTTTAAATGAGTTCTTGCTAATTAGCCAGTTTTACATATTCGGCACGACATATATATATATATATATATATATATATATATATATATATATATATATATATATATATATAATATATATATATATATATATATATATATATATATATATATATATATATATATATATATATATATATATATATATATATATATATATATATATAACAACACTGCAACTAGCTGAGGACTCGGACCCATGTCGTTTTGGCCCGCCTCATGGTGAGCGAAAACCACATGACACTCTAACCCACAGGACCACTCAATCCTACAAGTGTCATGCACCCAGCAGAGTCAAATGTCTTACCGTGGTCCGAGGCCATACAGTGGTGTGGGTGCCTCTGAGCTAATTTCAGTCTACTCCCCGTTTGGTGTACTAGCCTCCACAAGCAGTATATATATTATTGTAACCACGAACGAGTGGTATTTATTCAGTACCAACACTGTGACTAGCCGAGAAGTCGAACCCATGTCGTTTTGGCTTGCCTCATGGTAAGCGAGAATCACATGATGCCAAAACGACATGGGTTCGAGTCCTCGGCTAGTTTCACTGTTGTTATTAACTACCACTCGTTTGTGGTTACAAAAATATACATACTGCTTGGGGAGGCTAGTACACCAAACGGGAAGTAGAATGAAATTAGCTCAGAGGCACCCACTCCACCGCATGTCCTCAGATCACGGTAAAACACTTAGCTCTGCTGCGTACGTGATTCTTGAAGATTGAGTAGTCATGTGAGTTAGAGCATCGTGTGATTTGCGTTCACCACGAGCCAGACCAAAACGACATGGGTTCGAGTTCTCGGTTAGTTGCAGTGTTGTTATTGATTGAATACCACTCGTTCGTGGTTACAATAATATATACTCTGCTTGTGGTAAAATGTATGGTAGAGTTATTGAAAGAATTAAGAGTAAGACGGAGAGTAGGATAGCAGATGAACAAGGAGGCTATAGGAAAAGTTGGGAGTGTGTAGACCAAGTGTTCACAGTGAAACATATAGGTGAACAGTATTTAGATAAGGCTAAAGAGGTTTTTGTGGCATTTGTGGATTTGGAATAGGCACATGACTGGGTGGATAAGGGGACAATGAGGCAGATCTTGCAAATGTATGGAATAAGAGTTGGGTTACTGAAAGCAGTGAAGAGTTTTACGAGGATAGTGAGGCTCAGGCTAGAGTATGTAGGAGAGAGGGAGATTATTTGCCAATAAAAGTAGGCCTTAGGCAAGGCTGTGTGATGTCACCATCGTTGTTCAATATATTTATAGATGAGGTTGTAAGAGAAGTTAATGTTCGGGTGTTGGCAAGAGGTATGAGGTTAAAAAACAAAGAATCTAACACAAAGTGAGAGTTGTCAGTTGCTCTTTACTGACGACTCTGTGTTTTTGGGAGATTCTGAAGAGAAGTTGCAGAGGTTGGTGGATGAGTTTGGTAAGGTATGTATAAGAAGAAAGTTAAAAGTGAATATAAGAAAGAGTAAGGTGATGAGGATTACAAAAAAAAAAAAAAAATAGAAGACATGAGATTGGATATTAGATTGGAGAGAAAGAGTATGGAGGTGGTAAATGAATTCAGATATTTAGGAGAGGACATGTCAACAGATGGGTCTATGAAAAATGAAGTGATTCATAGAATTGATGATGGGAAAAACTTGAGTGGTGCACTTAGGAATCTGTGGAGACACAGAACTTTATACATGGAAGCAAAGAGGGGCATGTATGAATGTATAGTTATACCAATGGTCTTATATGTATGTGAAACATGGGTGGTGAATGTTGCAACAAGGAGAAGGCTGGAGGCATTGGAGATGTCATGTCTGAGTGCAATGTGTGGTGTGAATATAATGCAGAGAATTGGTAGTTTGGAAATTAGGAGGAGGTACAGGATTACCAAAACTATTATTCAGAGGGCTGAGGAGGGATTGTTGAGGTAGTTCACAAATGTAGAGAGGCTGGACCAAAGTAGAATGACTTCATGAGTGTATAAATTTGTATTGGAGGGAAGGCGGGGTAGGGGTTGGCCTAGGAAAGTTTAGAGGGAGGGGGTAATGGAGGTTTTGCTTGAGAGGGGGCTTGGACTTCCAGTAAGCATGTGTGTGTTAAATAGGAGCGAATGGAAACAAATAGTTTTTAGGACGTGACGTGCTGTTGGAGTGTGAGCAAGGTAATCTTTGTGAAGGGATTCAGGGAAGCTGGCAGGCCGGACTTGAGTCCTAGAGATGTGACGTATAGTGCCTGCACTGCGTAGGAGGGGTGTTAATGTTGCAGTTTCATAGCTGTAGTGCAAGCGAGCCTCTGGCAAGGCAGTGATGGAGTGAATGATGATGAAAGTTTTTCTTTTGGTGGGAGACGGCCGATGTGTAAAAATAATATATATATATATATATATATATATATATATATATATATATATATATATATATATATATAT
>NC_091338.1:26347604-26395104 GCF_038502225.1 Cherax quadricarinatus
TGGTCATGTGTTCTGTTGAGGTTGGTAAAGAGAAGTTTGAGGGGAGGGTTTATATCCGAATTTAGTGTTCTATGTATGTAGTAGGCACAATAATAAGTATGTATGTGTTGTACGGTGAGTAAGTTTAGAGTTTTGAATATTGGTGGACTATGCTGCCTGGAGTGGGAATTTGTTATCATTCTGATTGCAGCCTTTTGTTGGGTAGTTAATGATTTATTGTTGTTGAGCCCTAAGCACACATTCCATAGGTGAGATAGGGGTAAATGAGTGAGTGATATAGGGCCAGGAGAGCTGATTGTGGAACATAGTACCGTTTCTTCGATAGTATGCTTTCGGTCTTTGAGATTTTCTTGGAAATTTGTTGTACATGTGTTTAAAATTTGGGTCTATTATCAAGGTGGATTCCTAAGAATTTTCCCTCTGTGATCCTTGTGATAAGTGATCCGTTTATGTTAAGAGGAACATCTGTAGTTCTGTTCCCAAACTGAAGGAAGTAGGTTTAGTCAATATTGAGAGTAAGCTTGTAAATCATCATCCAGGTAGATATTTTCTGTAATTCGGTATTTACAGTATTGGCTAGTATGACTGGGCTTGGGTGAGAGAAGACATATGTAGTATCATCTGCAAATAGTATGGGTCTGAGTAGTTGCGATGCATTTGGTAGATCGTTTATGTAAATGAGAAAGAGAAGAGGGTCAAGGACACTTCCCTGTGGGACACCAACTGTAATTGGTTGTGTAGAAGAGTTTCCTCCATTTGTGTACACATATTGACTTTTGTTGCTAAGGTATGACTTTAGGTAGTTGAGGGAGTGCCCTCTTATACCACAGTGGGGTAATTTTATGTGCAACAAATCATGGTCAACTGTATCAAAAGCTTTACGTAAATCAATGAAGATCCCCAATGGGACTTCTTTTTTCTCGAGTGCAATGTATATTTGTTCTAGCATGTGTATAGCAGCATCATTCGTATTTTTATTAGGCCTGAACCCAAACTGGCAAGGGTTGAGGTAAGTCTTGTTGGTCTATGGATCAAAGCTAAACACCTGTCACCTGCTTTATAAATAGGTATTACAATTGCCATTTTCCACTTGTCTGTCACTATGCGAGTTTGTAGTGATATATTGAAAAGATTAGCCAAAGGTATGCTAAGTTCCTATTTACATTCCTTTAAAACCCTTACAAATAGATCATCACGGCCTGGTTATTTGTTAGGTTTTAATTTCTCTATTTGTCTGAGGACCACGTCACTAGTTACTGCAATCGTGCATAGTTTATTATCGTCCAGTTCTACATAATTTATTTTTTTCTGGAATTTCGCTAGCATCTTCCTGAATGAAAACCGAGATGAAGTAGGTAATGAAAAGTTCACATATTTCCTTAACACTGTCAGTGATCTGACCTGAGTTACTCTTAAGTGGGCCAATATTGTCCCTAATCTTACTTCTTTATATCTGAAAGAACCCTTTTGTGAGTTAGTCTTCGAATCCCTTGCGACTTTAGCCTCATAATTCCTTTTTGCTTTTCATATTTCTTTATATATTGCTCTCTTTAACTGAGTATATTAATTTCTTAACTGCACTTCCCTCTTTTGATACGCCTATATATGCCTCTCTTTTGACCAATGACATGTTTTAATCTTTTGTTTACCCATTTGGGATAATTTTTGTAAGATCTAACTTCCCTACTCGAGACAAACGTCGTATGGGCAGCCAGCACCTACCTGACACACAGTAAGGTCGTCACAATTTAGGCCACCCAGGTAATTTCTCATACCCATGAAGTCGGCCAAGTGGAAATCTGAGACAGCGAGTTGATTGCAGCTATTTGGGTAATTCCATGATATATTGAAATCAAGTGATTTGTGATCACTTTCCCCAAGCTCATTACTAACCTCAAGATTCTTTGTTGGCAAGAACCAAGGCAAGCAGATTGTTTCCTCTAGTTGGTTCTGTCACAAACTGTTTTAAAAAGCAGTCTTGAACCGTATCAAGAAAGTCACTAGACTCAAGATTTCATGTCACATTGTTCCAATCAATTTGTCTAAAGTTAAAGTCTCCCATTAACACAACATTTTCATATCTAGATTCCTTATGAATTTCATCCCATAGCAGCCTACCATACTCCCTATCAAGGTTTGGGGGCCTTTAAATCACGCCAAAAATTAATTTTTCACGACCCTCGAGAAACTGTAGCCAAAGAGATTCTGTGCCCGATGTTTCTAATCTTACATCTTGTCTAACACAACAATTTACATTATCTCCGACATATATCACCACTCCACCACTCTTCCTGTTGACTCTATCAGCGTGGAGTAGTTTATATGCCTGTGTGTTGCATTCAGAAGGCATTTCTCTGTCTTTCAAGTTGAACTAGGTCTGTTATAGCAATAATATCTATATTACCTGCACTTGCAAGTAATCTTAGCTCATCTAATTTCTTAGACTCCTACTATTTGTATAGTAAACCTTAAGGGAGCTAGTCACTCGTTGCCCTCTACTATCTCTCTTTATTGATCAATTGCTTTGCTCTTACTAGCGACATTATTTTGAATATTGCCTTTTAAACATATCTCTGGGGTATCCTGGTAATATCTGATGTTTTCAACCCTAATACTGTAGCCTGATTGTTTCCCACAAACACTCATACCTCTATAATCTATCAGTTTAAATTCCTAGACAAGTCATCAATGACCCCCTAAATCGAATTTGCAAATGCAACCACTCCAGCCCAAGAGACATGAACCTCATTCCTTGCATACATATCATGCTTGCCATAGAACTTGTACCAGTTATCACTGAATGGGATTGCAAGTTCCTTGCAGTACCTGTCTAGCCAGCAATTTATACCAATTGCCCTGGACATCCATCCTTTGCCTGCTCCTTTTCTAGGCAAGATGCTACATATGAGTGGGATCCCTCCCATAGACCTGACAACTTCTATGGCTGGCCTGTACTTATCCAGCAGCTCCTGTTTGTTGCCCTTCCTGATGTCATTTGCAATAGCACTTAGACAGATAATAGGCTTGTTCCCATTACCTAGCATAATATTATCCAACCTGCTGACTATTCAATTCAATTCAATTTAATTCAATTCAATTCAAGTTTATTCTCTATAAGGGTTACAATGTGGGGTTTACAGGATTTGGATATTGTGTGGTTTACATCTTATAAAATACTAATTACAGAGGGGGCCACTAGGACACCTAGCATGGCTAGGCATTTCGGGCAGACTTAGATTAATTCTTAACATTAAATCTTTACAGATTATGGTATTAAGTCTAGGTGACTACATTATAATTTGTGAGTTTAGCAATGTGAATGCTTTTGTTTTGGCACAATACAAGGTGTCTATATTGGAGTATCAAAGGCAAATATGACTAGTTAGGATTCATTATTTTAAGATTAAGATTAGTATTTCTGTGTTTATAGTCAGTGGGTGAGTGAGTGTAATTGTGAACCACCAGGTGGTTATCATGTAGTTAGTTGTTGGGGTGTATCAAGGAGATAAGATGTTTTCTAACTGTAGTTTTGAAAGTGATGAATGTGTCTGCAGTTCTAGAGTTTTCAGGTAGGGTGTTCCAGATTTTAGGTCTTTTTGAAATACATTGAATTTTTGTAAAGGTTTAGTCGGACACTGGGAATGTCATAGAGATGTTTGTGTCTGGTGTTATGCATGTGGATCCTGTCACAACTATCAAGAAAACGTTTTAGGTCAAGGTTAATATTGGAATTTAAGGTCCTGTAGATGTAGATTACACAGTAATAAGTGTGGATGTGCTGAACAGGGAGTAAGTTTAGATCTATGAAGAGTGGGGGGGGTGTTGCCAGGGATGGGATTTAGTGATTATTCTTACTGCGTTTTTTTGTTGGGTTATTATTAGCTTTAGGTGTGTTGCTGCAGTTGAACCCCAAGCACAGATAGCATAGGTGAGGTATGGTATAGTGTGATAAGGGCAGTTTGCTGCACGTAGTATCGTATCTTGGAGAGGATCCCAACCGTTTTGGATACTTTTTTTGTTATGTGTTGGATATGGGTGCTGAAATTTAGGTTCTTGTCGAGGTATAGGCCTAGGAATTTGCCCTCATTATGTCTGGCAATTAGAGTGTTGTCGATCTTAATGTTAAGTTGCGCAACACCTGCTCTGCTACCAAACATAATATAGTAGGTTTTGCAAGTGTTAAGTGTAAGTTTATTGGCTGTCATCCAAGTCGATATTTTGAGCAGCTCCTCGTTGACAATGGTGTTGAGGATGGCAAGATTAGGGTGGGAGATGACATAAGTCGTGTCGTCAGCAAAGAGAATGGGTTTCAGGTGTTGGGATATGTTTGGATGATCATTGATGTAAATGAGGAAGAGCAGGGGTCCAAGGACACTTCCCTGCGGAACTCCAGCAATAACATATATATATATATATATATATATATATATATATATATATATATATATATATATATATATATATATATATATATATATATATATCCCATTACCTGACATAATATTATCCAACCTGCTGACTATGTCACCAACATATATATATATATATATATATATATATATATATATATATATATATATATATATATATATATATATATATATATATATATATATATAGAATGGGGTCCACCTCTGGTGTAAATTGTGGGACCCATAGCCTCGGAAAAGTGGATAAAAAGGCTTCAAGGATGAATATTTGGATTTCTTCCTGAAGTCGTTTGAATATTCCACGTTCCCTACCACCCCATCTTTTCATATTTTTTTTTTTACCGGTAGGAATATTTTATTACATAATATGGTACAAAAGATTTAAGAGATACATTGTTGATATAAAGATGGCATATACGGTACATGTTGTTACGTGTGTATCACCGATTATAAGGCGAAAATATCATCCAACTCCTGAGAGCTGGGGCGTGTGCCCAAAATACAGCAGGCATTACCCCTTTGAACAGCCACACTGAGCCGCTGGAACAGAAAACTAGCTGCCATGGGATCCCTAGTTACCCTGATGAGTCTTTTTCCCAGCTCCTTAAGGAATTTAGATGCACTCTTTCCCCATGAGCCAAGGGTCTCTGAGCCTATGGGAACAAACATATAATGATGGGCAAGTTCTCCATATTTTCTAGACTTTTGGGACTCCCTGAAGCTGGCAGCTGCCCCTCCTTCCTCCCTGGTGTATTGGAGATAGGTATCAGCCAAGGTAGATGCACATGTATAGTCCCACACCACCTGCTTCCCATCTGTCCAGGCTTGAAGGGTGATACCATCTGGACGCTTCTGGCTGCCATCTTATCTGCATAGCTGGGGTGGTTCCCTTACTGCTGGGCATCCGGCTGTTGTGAGGCTCCTCTTGATAATGTTATTAACCTCCTCATGTCTTGTAATCTTTCCCTCGGATTTACGGCACACAAGACCGTGGTACCTGAATCGGTCTGCTGCTTCATTGCCACAAATACACCTGTGTTCGGCGAGAATAGGGGCGGCAAGCCGAAGGGCAACACCGATGCGGATGGTCTGTGGGTCGAGGCGTGTGCCAAGGCTGGAGTTGGGAACAGCCAAAAGAAAATCCCCTGCATGATGTGCTCTCACTGCCAGGAGGCGGGCTCTATCCTTCCCTGACACACTCTGAAGCATTGTTGAGGCTATATTTTCCACTACTGGACCATCCCAGTGCGATTGTTTGTAGTTGTTGGGGGGAGCAGGTCTGGTTTCAGAGCCGTTAGATTATCCCAGATCATGGCTCCGTCAATGAACTTTTGGTCCTGGACTCCAATCATGTCCCTAAGATGTTCAGGGAGAATCGCTGCTACAAGCCCTCTGGATGCAATACATGAGGACAGAAAAGCAGGTAGCACAATCTGTGATGTCTTGCGGACACCAATGCCTCCTAGTCTGACTGGAAGTGTAGCTTTGTTCCACTGCCCGTCTTCTAGAGTAAGGTTAAGTACTTTCGTAAAAATCTGCCTCAGGATACTGTCATATTCGAGCAGTATAGGGTTATCATATGAAGGTGCACATCTTAGGAAATATGTCAACCTACGCAGACTCAAGCACTGTGAGAAGGTACAAGGCATCGTGGGTGTCCAGATTGCGTATTCGTTGTTCCATTCTCCTTAACTCTTCCAATTTTTTCCCGAGAATTTTTGTCAATGGCATTGCTTCCCAGAGGTGCTCCTAGCAAAAACAACCACTGTGAAAGAATAGAGAAATTCCAAGTGCTTTCGTGACTACTCACATTATCAAGGAACAATAAAAGGTGTTGCTTTGTTGTGGGATGTGATAGCGAGGTGTGGACTAGACCCTTTATATGCCTTCCTTTGAAGCATTTCTTTTATTGTTCCTTGATAATGTGAGTAGTCACGAAAGCACTTGGAATTCCTCTATTCTTTCACAGTGGTTGTTTTGCATATTCTGAAGTCACCTGTTTACTGTGATCTTACTGCATATATATATATACATATATATATATATATATATATATATATATATATATATATATATATATATATATATATATATATATATATATATATATATATATATATATGTGGGGGAAGTTCGTGAGGCAGTAGGTAAAATGAAAGGGGGTAAGGCAGCTGGGATTGATGGGATAAAGATAGAAATGTCAAAAGCAGGTGGGGATATAGTTTTGGAGTGGTTGGTGCAATTATTTAATAAATATATGGAAGAGGGTAAGGTACCTAGGGATTGGCAGAGAGCATGCATAGTTCCTTTGTATAAAGGCAAAGGGGATAAAAGAGAGTGCAAAAATTATAGGGGGATAAGTCTGCTGAGTATACCTGGTAAAGCGTATGGTAGAGTTATTATTGAAAGAATTAAGAGTAAGACAGAGAATAGGATAGCAGATGAACAAGGAGGCTTTAGGAAAGGTAGGGGGTGTGTGGACCAGGTGTTTACAGTGAAACATATAAGTGAACAGTATTTAGATAAGGCTAAAGAGGTCTTTGTGGCATTTATGGATTTGGAAAAGGCGTATGACAGGGTGGATAGGGGGGCAATGTGGCAGATGTTGCAAGTGTATGGTGTAGGAGGTAGGTTACTGAAAGCAGTGAAGAGTTTTTACGAGGATAGTGAGGCTCAAGTTAGAGTATGTAGGAAAGAGGGAAATTATTTCCCAGTAAAAGTAGGCCTTAGACAAGGATGTGTGATGTCACCGTGGTTGTTTAATATATTTATAGATGGGGTTGTAAGAGAAGTAAATGCGAGGGTCTTGACAAGAGGCGTGGAGTTAAAAGATAAAGAATCACACACAAAGTGGGAGTTGTCACAGCTGCTCTTTGCTGATGACACTGTGCTCTTGGGAGATTCTGAAGAGAAGTTGCAGAGATTGGTGGATGAATTTGGTAGGGTGTGCAAAAGAAGAAAATTAAAGGTGAATACAGGAAAGAGTAAGGTTATGAGGATAACAAAAAGATTAGTTGATGAAAGATTGAATATCAGATTGGAGGGAGAGTGTATGGAGGAGGTGAATGTATTCAGATATTTGGGAGTGGACGTGTCAGCGGATGGGTCTATGAAAGATGAGGTGAATCATAGAATTGATGAGGGAAAAAGAGTGAGTGGTGCACTTAGGAGTCTGTGGAGACAAAGAACTTTGTCCTTGGAGGCAAAGAGGGGAATGTATGAGAGTATAGTTTTACCAACGCTCTTATATGGGTGTGAAGCATGGGTGATGAATGTTGCAGCGAGGAGAAGGCTGGAGGCAGTGGAGATGTCATGTCTGAGGGCAATGTGTGGTGTGAATATAATGCAGAGAATTCGTAGTTTGGAAGTTAGGAGGAGGTGCGGGATTACCAAAACTGTTGTCCAGAGGGCTGAGGAAGGGTTGTTGAGGTGGGTCGGACATGTAGAGAGAATGGAGCGAAACAGAATGACTTCAAGAGTGTATCAGTCTGTAGTGGAAGGAAGGCGGGGTAGGGGTCGGCCTAGGAAAGGTTGGAGAGAGGGGGTAAAGGAGGTTTTGTGTGCGAGGGGCTTGGACTTCCAGCAGGTATGCGTGAGCGTGTTTGATAGGAGTGAATGGAGACAAATGGTTTTTAATACTTGACGTGCTGTTGGAGTGTGAGCAAAGTAACATTTATGAAGGGGTTCATGGAAACCGGCAGGCCGGACTTGAGTCCTGGAGATGGGAAGTACAGTGCCTGCACTCTGAAGGAGGGGTGTTAATGTTGCAGTTTAAAAACTGTAGTGTAAAGCACCCTTCTGGCAAGACAGTGATGGAGTGAATGATGGTGAAAGTTTTTCTTTTTCGGGCCACCCTGCCTTGGTGGGAATCGGCCGGTGTGATAATAATAATAATAATAATAATAATAATAAATATATATACATATATATACATATATATATATATATATACATATATACATATATATACATATATATACATATAAATGATGGGGTCCACCTCTGGTGTAAATTGTGGGACCCATAGCCTCGGAGAAGTGGATAATATATATATATATATATATATATATATATATATATATATATATATATATATATATATATATATATATATATATATATATATATATATATATATATATATATATATATATATATATATATATATATATATATATATATATATATATATATATATATATATATATATATATATATATATATATATATATATATATATATATATATATGTCCTATTAACTGACATAATATTATCCAACCTGCTGACTAATGTTGGTGATATCACAATCTGCAGAGCAACCACTGTGAAAAAATAGGGAAAATCCAAGCACTTTCGTGACTTCTCGTATTTTCAAGGAACTATAAAAATAAAACTTAAACATGAAGGCACATAAGCACATGAGGTCATGACTACACCTTACAGTCACGTCACAACACCTGACTAGGTGAAACATAACTGGTACTCTACACAAGAATTAAGATTTTTTACTTGTCTAATGTATCTTAAATTCTCCCCAAATTTTATTAGTTGCAAATGAATCCAATTTATATAAACCAAAAGTAGTATAATGAAGATACAGAGCGAAACGTAGTAGACAGGTTGTGTCACCGAACCATAAGAATTCCTACAGCTTATCAAGGACCACCTTCGCCTTAACATACGTAGTGATGACCTAAAGGATTGCAAACTGATGGGCTACCAAGCAGGTAAAAAAACAGTGCTGTTAAAATTCCAAACTAGCCTACAAAGAAACAACCTACTAAAAACATCTATTTCTATGAAAACTGATGTTTACGTCAATGAGTGCCTTACCAAAACAAGACAAAACCTTCTTTATCGGCTAAGAAAATTACGCTATGCCCAAAAAATCCACCAGTGCTTTGTGAGGGATGGAAAAATCGCAGTTAGGAAACAGCCCACTGGGAAGAGATACTTCATCTCTACAGAACATGACCTTAAAACATTCCTAAGTGAGGCTGGACTAACAGAATCAGAGTAAAGTGCAGATAATACCCATAGTCCACCGTTAGTGTTATATTGTCATAAATTTGTGCCCCCCTAAAATTCTAATACCCCAACTACTTTTGATTGTCATTGTTGTATTCAACGACCATTCTACCTCATAGTCTTAATTTGTTTAATATCTACAGAATCTATCTCCTTTTTTTACAACTTACCGCATCACTGTTCCATCTTATTTTATTATAAACTAGCCATAACTTGTCCTCAATAATTCTACCTCACTTTAAGAAATACTCAATTGCCCAATTTTATTCTAAAATCCCCATTATTGCCCAATTTTGCTTTAAACTATATTGATCAAACTTATTGTAAACTTCTTTTATTGACCATTTTATTCTATACTTTTTTAACTAGTATCTTCAACTACAACTTTTATATTATCCTGTCTACCATCTTACTAGCATATTATAACCAAGTCATTGCCATTTTTATTTTTATAATTTTTTTTATTACTATTCTTTTGCTACCTTAACTTGTGTATTTTATCCTGTCAATTTAAATCTAGTTATACTCTAATTCTTGTAAACAACTGATATAAGGCCTTAGTGCAATTACAATTGAGAGTCTTGTGCCTTTTTTATATTATTAGATTAAACACAGTTGTACTATAGTCAATACCAAATTCATTATATTAGACCATAGTGCAATTACTAGTGAGAGACTGGTGCTATTTTTAATTTGTATTTTTATATTATTAGATTAAATCTAGTTGTACTATAGCTCATTCTAGCTCAAAACATAGACTCCACAAAAGTCATTATATTAGACCTTAGTGCAATTACAAGTGAGAGTCTTGTTCTATTTTAAATTTGTATTTTTATATTACTAGTTTATACCTAGTTGTACTTTAGTTCATTCCAGCACAACACATAGACAACATCAACTTCATTATGTGTAGTAGTGACTATACTCTATATGACCAAAATACTCTAGCTATATACTTGTCCAAACTTCCTACCACTACAGATATCAGTACTAGAACTCAACACACAACTCAGGATATAAATAACCATAATTTAAACCTAGAAGATGATTGATCACGTTGACCCTGATCTAAACCTCCATAATCTGACACCCAATCAAAACCTATTGGAAAGTAACTGCCTCTATTACACAGCAACACAAGCCAGCACTATCCTAAACAATGCTAAAAGTCTATCAGTACTTAACTACAACATCAGGTCCTTAAGCAAACACTATGATGACCTCCTGGCACTCCTTGAATCACTAAAGACACCCTTCTCCTGCATTATTCTTACTGAGACCTGGCTTAAGCAGGACACAATAGATATCTACCCTCTACCAGGATACACAGCAATTCACAACTGAAGACCAAACCAAGTTGGGGGTGGTATTGCAATCTATTACTCTAACCAATTGTCTTGTATTAGCACCACTTGCTTTAGTGATGAATATGGGGAATACATTTTTGCTAATTTTACTGTAAAAAACCTTAAGACACCTATAACAATCGGTGCCATTTACCGGATACCTCACACAAACATCCCAAATTTCAGTGAGAAATTAAAGTCACTAATAACAAACAGACAAATGAATAAGCACCACCTTCTCTTAGCTGGAGACTTCAACATCAACCTAGGCTTACTAGATGATCAGACTGTAACTGATTTCATCAACAATATGAACAACACACTTCTCATACCAACAATAACTAAACCAACCAGGCTCACTGAGACAAGTGCAACCATAATAGACCACATATGGACCAATATACTAGCCCCCCTTAAATCAGGGATAATCACAGATAGCACTACAGATCACTACCCTACCTTCCTCCTGACAAACATTAGTAAACCACCACTTGAATTCAACAAAGTCTCTTTTAGACTCCATGACGAGGCCTCAATAAGGAAGTTCACAGCTGACCTAGAGATTGTTGACTGGCCTACAGAATTCTCCAAGGCCAATGGTATTGATGACTGGACAGACATTTTTCTTACCAAATTACTAAGACTATACAACAAACATTGTCCTATAAAAACGAAACAGATCACAAACAAACGGCTTGGTTGCCCATGGCTAACCAGTACCATTCTGAAATCCATTGACAAGAAACACCAATATGAAAAGCAATATAGACAGGGCTTAATACACAAAGATATTCTTAAACACTATTCATCAGTTCTCACCAAAGTAATAAAGAAAGCCAAACAACTATACTACTCCAGTAGATTCACAGACACTAGAGGAGATATAAAAAAGACCTGGAAAACACTCTCTCAGATTCTAGGGACCCACAAACTGAAAAAAAACAAGAATATTGTCCTAACTAAACCTAGTGAAACACCACTACATCCCACTGACACAGCTAACAAGATAAACGACTTCTTCTCAACCATAGGATCTAATCTCGCCAATAAAATCTCACATACCAATGCCCATGCCGGGGACTACCTAGATGGGAATTTCCCAAATTCCTTCTATCTTGCACCAACTGAGCCCTCCGATGTCACCGAGATTATGAAGTCACTTAAAAACAACTCAGGGAATCTGTCTAACGTCCCACCATTACTGTACAAGCGAGCGGCCCATATCCTTTCGCATGCTATTTCATTACTTTTTAACAAGTCACTAGAAACTAGCACCTTCCCGAAACTACTCAAGATGGCAAGGGTTACACCATTACATAAAGGTGGTGACCCTACAGACTTAAACAACTATAGGCCAATATCAAACTTACCATTGCTATCCAAAATCTTTGAGAAACTCGTGCACAGGAGACTATATTCATTTATAACAACACAAAACATACTCAACCCCTGCCAATTTGGATTCAGTAAAAATAAAAGCACTAATGATGCAATCATAAAAATGCTAGACCTGCTTTACACAGCATTGGAAAATAAGGAATATCCACTAGGAATTTTTATTGACCTAAGAAGAGCTTTTGACACAGTAGACCACGACATCCTACTCCCCAAACTTGACCATTACGGTATAAGAGGCCATGCGCTTGCTTATTTCAAATCTTACCTTACTAATAGGTATCAGTATGTCACCATTAAAGACACAGCATCAACAACACGGCCACTTGATACTGGAGTTCCGCAGGGAAGTGTCCTTGGTCCCCTGCTCTTCCTCATATACATCAATGATCTTCCTAACATATCCCAGCACCTGAAACCCATTCTCTTTGCTGACGACACGACTTATGTCATCTCTCACCCTAATCTTGCCACCCTCAACACCATTGTTAACGAGGAGCTGATCAAAATATCGACTTGGATGACAGCCAATAAACTTACGCTTAACACTGACAAAACCTACTATATTATGTTTGGTAGCAGAACAGGAGATGCACAAATTAACATTAAGATCGACAACACTCTAATTACCAGACATAATGAGGGCAAATTCCTAGGCCTATACCTTGACAACAACCTGAATTTCAGCACCCATATCCAACACATAACCTAAAAAGTATCCAAAACGGTTGGGATCCTCTCCAAGATACGATACTACGTGCCGCAAAATGCCCTTCTCACACTATACCACTCACTTATTTATCCATACCTCACCTATGCTATTTGTGCTTGGGGATCAACTGCAGGAACACACCTAAAGCCAATAATAACCCAACAAAAAGCTGCAGTAAGAATATTCACTAAATCCCATCCCTGGCAACACACCCCCCCACTCTTCATAGATCTAAACTTACTCCCTGTTCAGTACATCCACACTTACTACTGTGCAATCTACATCTACAGGACCTTAAACTCCTGCATTATTCTTACTGAGACCTGGCTTAAGCAGGACACAATTGATATCTACCCACTACCAGGATACACAGCAATCCACAACTGCAGACCATACCAAGTTGGGGGTGGTACTGCAATCTATTACTCTAACCAACTATCTTGTATTAGCACTAATTGATTTAGTGATGAATATGGGGAATACATTTTTGCTAATTTTACTGTAAAAAACCTCAAGACGCCTATAACAATCGGTGTCATATACCGGATACCCCACACAAACATCCCAAACTTCAGTGAGATTCTAAAGGCACTAATAACAAACAGACAAATGAACAAGCACCACCTTCTCTTAGCTGGAGACTTCAATATCAACCTTGGCCTACCAGATGATCAGACTGTAACTGATTTCATCAACAATATGAACAACACACTTCTCATACCAACAATAACTAAACCAACCATGCTGACTGAGACAAGTGCAACCATAATAGACCACATATGGACCAATATACTAGCCCCCCTTAAATCAGGGATCATCACAGACAGCACTACTGATCACTACCCAACCTTCCTCTTAACAAACATTAGTAAGCCACCACTCGAATACAACAAAGTTTCATTTAGATTCCATGACGAGGCCTCAATAAGAAATTTCACAGCAAACCTGGAGACTGTTGACTGGCCTACAGAATTCTCCAATGCCAATGGTATTGTCGATTGGACAGACATTTTTCTCAACAAAATACTTAGACTATACAACAAACATTGTCCTATAAAAACGAAACAGATCACGAATAAACGGATTGGTTGCCCATGGCTAACCAGCAGCATTCTGAAATCCATTGATAAGAAACACCAATATGAAAAGCAATATAGACAGGGCTTAATACACAAAGATATTCTTAAACAATATTCATCAGTTCTCACCAAATTAATAAAGAAAGCCAAACAACTGTACTACTCCAGCAGATTCACTGACACAAGAGGAGATATAAAAAAGACCTGGAAAACACTTTCCCAGATTCTGGGGTCCCACAAACTGAAAAAAAAACAAGAATATTGTTCTAACTAAACTTCATGAAACACCACTGCATCCCACTGATACAGCTAACAAGATAAATGACTTTTTCTCAAACATAGGATCTAATCTCGCCAGTAAAATCCCACATACCAATGCCCGTGCCAGGGGACTACCTAGATGGTAATTTCCCAAATTCCTTCTATCTTGTACCAACTGAGCCCACGCAAGTCACTGCGATCATAGTCACTTAAAAATAACTCGGGGAATCTGTCTCACGTCCCACCATTATTGTACAAGCGAGCGGCCCATGTCCTTTTTCATGCTATTACATTACTTTTTAACAAGTCACTAGAAACTAGCACTTTCTCGACGCTACTCAAGACAGCAAGGGTTACACCAATACATAAAGGTGGTGACCCTACAGACGTAAACAACTATAGGCCAATATCAAACTTACCATTGCTATCCAAAATCTTCGAGAAACTCGTGCACAGGAGACTATATTCATTTATAACGTCACAAAACATACTCATCCCCTGCCAATTTGGATTCAGGAAAAATAAAAGCACTAATGATGCAATCATAAAAATGCTAGACCTGCTTTACACAGCATTGGAAAATAAGGAATATCCGCTAGGAATTTTTATTGACCTAAGAAAAGCGTTTGACACAGTAGACCATGGCATCCTACTCCACAAACTTGACCACTATGGTATAAGAGGCCATGCGCTTGCATATTTTATATCCTACCTTTCTAATAGGTATCAGTATGTCACCATTAAAGACACAGCCTCATCAATACGGCCACTTGATACTGGAGTTCCGCAGAGAAGTGTCCTTTGACCCCTGCTCTTCCTCATTTACAACAATGATCTTCCAAACATATCCCAACACCTGAAACCCATTCTCTTTGCTGACGACACGACTTATGTCATCTCCCACCCTAATCTTGCCACCCTCAACACCATTGTTAACGAGGAGCTGCTCAAAATATCGACTTGGATGACAGCCAATAAACTTACACTTAACACTGGCAAAACCTACTATATTATGTTTGGTAGCAGAGCAGGTGTTGCGCAACTTAACATCAAGATTGACAACACTCAAATTGCCAGACATAATGAGGGCAAATTCCTAGGCCTATACCTCGACAAGAACCTAAATTTCAGCACCCATATCCAACACATAACAAAAAAAGTATCCAAAACGGTGGGGATCCTCTCCAAGATACGATATTACGTACCGCAAACTGCCCTTCTCACACTATACCATACCTCACTTATGCTATCTGTGCTTGGGGTTCAACTGCAGCAACACACCTGAAGCCAATAATAACCCAACAAAAAAACGCAGTAAGAATAATCACTAAATCCCATCCCTGGCAACACCCCCCCCCCACTCTTCATAGATCTAAACTTACTCCCTGTTCAGAACATCCACACTTACTACTGTGCAATCTATATCTACAGGACTTTAAATTCCAATATTAACCTTGACCTAAAACGCTTTCTTGATAGTTGTGACAGGATCCACATGCATAACACCAGACACAAACATCTCTATGACATTCCCCGTGTCCGGCTAAACCTTTACAAAAATTCAATGTATTTCAAAAGACCTAAAATCTGGAACACCCTACCTGAAAACTCTAGAACTGCAGACACATTCATCACTTTCAAAACTACAGTTAGAAAACATCTCCCTGATCCACCCCGACAACTAACTACATGATAACCACCTGGTGGTTCAAAATTACACTCTCTCACCCACTGATTATAAACCCAGAAATACTAATCTTATTCTTAAAATAATAAATCCTAACTAGTCATAAGTTTGCCTATGATACTCCAATATAGACACCTTGTATTGTGCCAAAACAAAAGCATTCACATTGCTAAACTCACAAATTATGATGTAGTCACTTAGCTTTAATACTATAATCTGTAAGGATTTAATGTTAAGAATTAATCTAAGTCTGCTGGAAATGCCTAGCCATGCTAGGTGTCCTAGTGGCCCCCTCTGTAATTAGTATTTTATAACATGTAAACCACAAAATACCCAAAACCTGTAAACCCCACATTGTAACCATTATAGAGAATAAACTTGAACTGAATTAAATTGAATTGAATTGACATGTCACATAGGTTATTATACTGTCTATCTCTGTATTCCTCAATAAGTGGACAGTTAAGCACATAGTGTTCAAGATTGTCAAATGCTCCTGAATATCTAGAAAAACTAAAATGTACTCAAATGTTCAGGAATTCGTAAACTGACAGTAATCATTTTCTACCGAGAATCATGGTTAATAAGTATGAGATAAGGAATAGCTTATCTTCCTATTCACTAACCGCCATCGAAACAAGCTCTCAGCCTGGGACTCAACTTCATTAGCGGCCTCAACAAGAAATATCATCTGATGGACATAGTAACCAAGGACCAGTCTTTAAGGGACTCCGAATTTCGTAAGGGTTTCATTCAAGGAATTATCACTGCTGCAGCTTCTGAGCCTTCAGGGCCGGTCATTCCCAGAAGATACATCCAAGCACTCAGTTACTTGGCTAGCAACGATGATATTACCACCTCTGACAAAGGAGGATGTGTGGTGTTACTCAACATGACTCACGAAATCGTAATGACACGATTGCAAACAAACCATACCAAGGGCGGGAATAGAACCCGCGATCGGAGAGTCTCAAAACGCTACGGTCTGGAGTTTTGAGACTCTCTGATCGCGGATTCTATCCCCGCCCGTGATATGGTTTGTGTTACTCAACACTGTCGACTAAAACAGTAAAGTTGTAAATCTCCTGTGATGCCGAAACATACCAGCCTGTTTCAGAATCAGTGTTACTTCAAAGTATCCAAACTTTTCTTCAAAAGGCTCGTAGCATCTTACGAAAATCAGAACAAGGCAAGAAAGTACTTAAATTTTTACGAGGTCAACCGAAACCAGCACGCCTGTATGGCCTTCCTAAGACACATAAGCCTGGCATCCCACTACGTCCTATCACTTCGGGCATAGGGAGTGCACCACACAGATTAGATGGCCACCTTGCTAAATACCTTTCAGGACTTTTGGGCACCATCAGTCAAGCTCACCTCAAACACTCAAGTGACCGTCTCTCTCGAATTTCCAACCTGAATGTTAAAAACAAAAAAATGGCTTCCTTCGATGTCACAGCCCTCTTTACCAACGTTCCTACTGATGCTGCACTAAACATTCTGAGACAGAGGCTCACTGAAAACCACGACCTCCCTTTATCTCTTCTAGATTTCATCAGCCTAGTGGATCTCTATGCTAATTTCAACTTCTTCAAGTATCAGGACAACTGTTACAAACAAAGTTTTGGGAATGCAATGGGCAGCCCGCTAAGTGCTGTGCTTGCCAATCTCTTCATGGAAAACCTAGAGACAGAGAAATTCAGCACCATCATTCTCAAAACCATTACCTGGTTAAGATACTTTGATGATATATTGGTTTTCTATCCGAGACTTCTCAATATTCATGACGATTGAGTAAGTAAGTAGGTAAGTTCATTCAGGTATATACAAATACAGTTACAGAGAATATCATACATAACAGCATATGTGTAAAGTACCTAGGATAACCCAAAAAAGTCAGAGTGACTTATTTCCACTGAGGTCCTTTTACCTTATTATTATAAAATAAAGGAGATAATATCTTATTATTATAATATAAAGGAGATAATATCTTATTATTGTTATTCTATAAAGGAGAAAATGTCTTTTTATCATACTATTAAGACTATCTACTACACATGGGTCATTATGGCTACTACACGAGGGTCATTAAGACTATCTACAATACGAGGGTCATTACTAGGAATAAGGTAAAAATACACTTGTGTTAGCTAAAAAAAATAAAAAATCATTCCCCTCCCTTTCTGTAGCCACATTCATCAAACATTTTTTGGCACTCTTCTTGAATTGGCTTTGACATGTGCAGGCAGTCTGTTCCATTCCTTTATTGCTGTACAATAAAAGGTGTTTGAAGCCTGGAGACTGACTGTGGATACTACAAAGTTGTGCTCTCTCCCTCTAGTACTATGATTGCTTTGGTTCCCAACCTTGACAAAATTGGCAGCAAGATATTCTGGACACTGTTTGTGAGCAATTTTATACACTTGATTTAGCGTCAGTTGTTTTACTCTGTCTTCAACATTAAGCATATCCAATTGTTGTAATTCATCCTGGTCTATATGCTTTCTTGGACCCAGGTCCAGGATGAATCTTACCATTTTGTTCTGAGTGATTTGCAGTCTATCCTTCAGTTTTCTGTCAAGGCAGAGTACCATGAAGAGCAAGCGTAATCCATATGACACTGTATAAGGGCTAGACATAGAGTCCTGCGAGCCTCAGTAGGTAGACACTGTGCTTGTCTATAGAGGAACTTCAGTCTGGCATTCGCTTTCTTTACTACACTGTTCCCTATCAATTCTCCTGACATGTATGGGTCAGAGGGGATTCCCAGATATTTTACTGATGAAACCAAAGTGATGGGCTCCCCATTACACTGGACATTTAAATTACGTATTTACCATTCTCAGTTTATGTTTCGTGCCAAAGAGAATGACTTCAGTTTTCCCGAGGTGTAACGATAGTTTGTTGTCTACTAACCATTTGCTGCAGGACTCTAGTTCCAGTGTTAATACGTTAGCTATATCTTGTGGGTCTTTACCTGACACTAACAGAGCACTGTCATCTGCATACAGTAGGAGTTTGCACTTGACACTGATAGGCATGTCGTTAACATAGCATAGGAATAATAAGGGACCCAGAATACTACCTTGGGGAACTCCACATGCTATCGGCAAGGGTTCTGATTCTGCTTTGTTGATTTTGACCAGTCTGTAGAACCTATACCGATAGCTTGTAGTTTCTTACATAATATATTGTGGTTGACAGTATCGAAGGCCTTTTTCAGGTCTAAGATTACCATACCTATGAAATTCCCTATCGACATTTCAGTTCTCATGTAATCCATCAGATTAATTATGGAGATGTCGGTTGAGTAAGATCTTCTAAAGCCTGATTGATAGATATGGAGAATGTTGCTGTCATTAAGGTACTTAACTACTTGACAGTACACCGCCCTCTCTAGAATTTTGGATATTACACTGATTATACCAACAGGTCTATAGTTATTTACATCAGACCTACTATTTTTCTTGAAGACAGGAGTAACTCTGGCCTCCTTGAACCCCTCCGGTATGGTATTAGTGGTGATGGACAAATTTATTATGTGAGCAATAGGGATTGACAGTTCAGAAGCACCATCTTTTAGGAACTTTGACGGGATGTTATCCGGGCCAGTGCTCTTAGTTGGGTTTAACCTGCTTAGTTCTTTTTGAATAAAGTCATGAGATACACTTACTAGTTGATAACTGTTTGGGGTTACCCCTATATTGGTATAGTATGTTTGAAATTTATCAGAGTCTGTGTTAAAGGTATTTGATGCAGCTGGTAGTTTACTTACTAGTGTTGATGCAACAGATGTGTAGTATGAATTAAAGCAATTTGCCACCTTAGATGTTTCATGGCATACCTCATTATCGATAGTGAGTACTATGTTAGACCTATCTACTGGCTTATGGCTATACCCCAACTGTTTTAGTTGTTGCCAGAGCTTTCTGGGGTTATCCTTATACTCTTCAATTTTTGAGCAATAGTGCTTTGCCTTTGCTCCTTTTATAAGTCTCTGCACTCTGTTCCTCACCCTTTGGAATTCATTTAGTGCTGCAATATCCTGTCTGTTTGTTTTAATTTTTTTCAGCAACTGATCTCTGAATTTCATATTATCTAATATCTCAGTAGTCATCCAGGGTTCAGTTCTCGGTTTAATCCTAACCTCTTTAACTGGTACAATATTATCAAGGATGACAGTGAACATTGTTTTGAATTTTTCCCAGGCATCGTTTACGTCCGTGCAACTTGCTATTTCTGTCCAGTCACAATTGTGTAGCCTATTCACCAGTATTTCTTTACTGAATTTTCCAGCTGATCTCATTTTTATTGTCCTGTGTAGGTCTATCCTATCCCTAGTGATTTTCCTGGTGCATTAAATGATGAAATGATCACTAAGGTCTGTGGTAATGATGACTGACTGACTAATGTTCTCAGAGCAGTTACAGAGAATGTGGTCAATTTGGGTGGCCTAGAACTGTGTGATCCAGGTTGGTGTATTAATTAGTTGAGTGTAACTATTTTGCTGCTGAACAGATAATGAAGTCTCCCAGTATTACTGTCTCGCAATTGTTCTTAAGTCCGGACAAGACTCTGGAAAAGTCTTCTAAGAACTTATCATGGGTTTGGTTTTGAGACGCAGCACTTCAAGCCATAAAATCTCCAGTTTATTGTTATTTAAATCAGGTCTTGGGTTATAAGTTGAGTCATTTCTAATGTAGGCACATACCCCACTACCTTTTCTGTTCCTATCTAAGCGTTTTATATTGTAACCTTCTATTTTGACCTGATCGTTAGTCACCGTAACATCCAATCAGGATTCAGGGATGGATATAACTGCCGCCCTAGTTCTGTTTGCTAGAATCCTAATCTCTGCCAATTTTGGAAAGAGTGATCTTGCGTTGACATGAATAAAGTGAAGGCCTCTTTTTATAAAACAATTATAATCATCAATATATGGCAATGGGTCATTTGTATTAAAATTAGGTAAATCAATGTTATCATTGCTAAAGGGTAACTGTGCCAAAGTGCATTTGTTACACACAAAATGAATTCTAGCACCATTACTATAATTGAAGATACACCCATTATGCACCTACCCCTTACACATTTTACCTAAGGTGTCTTTTCTGTTCTTCTTTCGTACCTCAGTACAGTATATGCACCTGTTTGGTGGTGTTTGAGGTAATGATAATGGCTGTATTGTTTCACATGACCTATGTATGCATTATATATGGAGTTAAGGTTATCATTCCTAGCTACTAGACCGTCATTATCACCGTCACTTATCTGTCTGTTTTGCCTCTGCACAATAGTTTGGGGTCCTGGATTAGTTTAGATATCACCACTCAACAGCAACACTATCAGAGCTGTGTGCCACTGTTATTGTTTGGGTATGCCGTGTTGCCTTACCTTGCGGCGATAGTGACATTTACGTTTCTGGTAGGATGGCAACTGTTGGGCATTTAATGTCCAGGGTGCTATTACTCCAATCGCCTTTTCCAGCCCCCATGACTGATTTCCTTCTTTACGAAATTGCAGGAGAAAGGTAAATATAATTATGGCAGCCTGTACCTCCAACGCCTACCATTTTCACTCTTCACTCTTTTTATTATACACAACAATATTTATTTCTCTTTTCCAGTCATCTAGCAAACCCTAGTAACTGCTCTAGCAATTACCACTGATTACTAGTAAATTTCCTTGTATCTACTTCCCAAACCCTCTTCACTCCTCACTTATCCCTTTACTTCACAAACCCCTGTCACTTATCCCCTTATTTCACACCTCTCTTCACGCCTCACTTCACACTCCGGCTTCACCTATTACACTTCTAACTCATTTCCATTCTGGCAGGACCAGAAAGTTTTAATCAATAGCTTTATCCGTCCAAATCCCCCTTAATTCCATTTATCAGAGTTGTGTCGTGTTGTTGACTGCCTGACCTGGTCTGTTGTTTCAGCCATTTTTAAATGTACTGAGGGAAGAAAACGCCACTACAACCTGACTTTCCTGGGAGTTTTATAGATAGATTTAGCGTTTTCTCCTATGATTCTCTTTCACTGTACACTGGTCAGCTGTACACTGGCTGTTTAACTATTCACTCCTTTTCCGCGATTTGGCACTGAGGGATAACCGCGGTTACATGATAGTTTCCTTGGAATTTTGTATTGTAGATTTGGCGATCTCCTGTGTTTCCCTCTCGTTAACACTGGTGCAGGTGATATGATGGTGGTGCAGTTGATATGATGCTACTGCCAGTGTAGATGAGAACGTCAGTATAAATGAGAACGTCATTTCGCTAGTTGTGCGTCTGGCACTAGCTGGTGTTTGGATGCTGGTCAGTCATGTTTAAATGCTCAATTCCTTCCCTAATTTGGCACTGAGGGAAAAAAAACAGTCCTACAGACCTGTCAGTTTCCTTGGAGTTTTGCTGTTAGGTTTTCTGCCATGTTGTCTTCCCGTTGAACACTGGTGCAGTTGATAAGAAGGTTAGTTATTTCAATGTAGTGGAAAACATCGCATGTCTGGTTGCACGTCTGGCAGCAGGTCTGGTTGCACGTCTGGCAGCAGGTCTGGTTGCACGTCTGGCAGCAAGTATGGTTGCACGTCTGGCAGCACGTCTGGTTGCACGTCTGGCAGCAGGTCTGGTACTTGAATGCCATATGCACATATGGGAATGTAGATGAATGGTTCAAAGAACCGACAAGTTGATAAATTAGACACATGTGCAACACTTGGGTATCTTTAATGAGGAAACGTTTCGCCACACAGTGGGTTCATTAGTCCATACAAAGGAGAATGGTGAAAAACAGGAGGAGTTTGAAGTAATCAGTCCCTCAGCCCTGAGTCGATGTGGTCAGTCCATTAGTCTTGTAGAATGTACAGCATAAGGCAGTAAAAATGGCTTATATACTGTAGTCAGGTGAGGCGAAGCAGGAGGAGGCGGGGTCATAGTGGTACCATCCACTAGTCGAAGTAGATCTTCGTGCGAAGGTTGGACAAGGTTGAAGAATTCTTTGTATCAAGATCCCATGATGTTGATGATGCTGCAACATCATAGGATCTTGATACAAAGAATTATTTAACCTTGTCCAACCTTTGGAAGAAGACCTACTTTGACTAGTGGATGGTACCACTATGATGCCACCTCCTCCTGCTTCGCCTCACCTGACTACAGTATGTAAGCCACTTCTACGGCCCTATGCTATATGTGGAGAAATTTTCTCCAGGAGGGGGGTATCAGCCCCTTCAGCCCCTTTCAGCCCTGAGGGGCCCAGCCCTCTCAGAAGGGGCAAGCATCTTGTTTACTGCTACAGCAAATAATTGATCTCAGATGCAGTACGAGTATGTGACGTGGTCAAGCAATCGCCGCTCCTTGCAAGAGTCCAGTGTTGCAAAGTGTAGCTTAATAACAGACAGTCCATGTCTTACCTTAACAGGACAATTAAGGAAAATCCTGCTCCCACTTTATTACCATGGTAAAGATAGTATACATTGTTGTCTATGCTTAAGACAGAAAGAATCAAGCATTCTGATTTGCTTCATGGAGGAAGTATAGCAAGGAAGCAAAAAGCGCTAGGTCAGCTTTTCCTTTATGTTCAAGGGGCATTGCAGCAGCGTAGGAGGCTGTGAGGTCAGATTACTTTTCACCCTACTGGGAGTTACACTGATGCCAGGATAACCAACAAAGAACACTTATCCGTGAGTTAGTGTGAACAAAGTGTCTCACAAAACACGATAAACACTTACAGAGAAGTGTGATCAGCTTCTTTAGTGATAAGATTGTGAACAATAAAGACAAACTTTGTGGAACACAGTGTACCAGTGTGCGTATTCCTAGACTATGGAAGACGTGGACATCCAAGGACACTACAGGTTCTATCAAGTCACCGATATCTGTCGAGGGTGTAAAGAACACCATAGCTCATGCTACAAGAGCAAGGTAGGTTACAGAATTCTTGTAGTATGGGGACTGCACAGTTGTTGTGTTGCAAGGAGTTTGTAATCAACCTATAGTCGGCAGTGAGGCGCGGACTTTTGAGTCCACACAAGTAAGTGTCGTCAGCAATCAGTGTCTGATATATGCTGACACAACACCCCCCTAGGGGTAATTTATAATCATACATAATATACTTTATTACAGCCCGTTGAGAAGTGACTTCGACAGCTTCTCAAGACCTCGCCTGCAGGGGCGGCTGTGCAGGCGATGAGCTGTCTTTGTAAGCTAAGTTCCCCCTATATTTAATCTTTAACCTTAGCTGGTAAACCATTTCTCAACACTGTACTTTCTACAAAATTGATGGACTGAACACATCGACTCCAGGCTGAGGGACTGATTACCTCAAACTCCTCCTCTCCTTATAACTTCCTGCTTTGTATAAGACTGATGAAGCCACTGTGTGGCGAAACGTTTTTTCAATAAAGATTTCCACATATTGCATAAGTGTCTCAATCTTCAACTCGTCGGTTTTAAACCATTTATCACACAAATATCAATGAAGCTGAACCATCAATAAAGTTTACACTTGAGCTCGAAAAAGATGGCAAACTTCCTTTCCTCGACGTCCTCCTGTGCAGATCTCCCGACAGTGACAAACTTCTTTTCAAAGTGTATAGAAAACCTACCAACAAGGACGATCTTATACACTTCTATTCACACCAAGACACCCGCACTAAAAGAGGAGTCCTCATTGGCTTCTTCTTGAGAGCTTATCGCATCTCCAGCTCTTGTTTTCTTGAAGAATATATTTACATAACACAAGCTTTTAAACGTCTTCAGTTTCCATCTTTCTTCTTCAGAGATTGCAGACTCAAGGCACAAGCTATCCTCAACAAACCGCCCATTGAAGAGCCCTCTAAGCAGTTCATAGTGCTCCCATGTGGTGATGTAGCCACAAATTCTCGTCGGGCACTTGCTAAGAGTGACATCAACGTTTCCACCATAAACGCATCATCTATCAAAGACCTCACAACGAAACAGCCCCACAGCAGGCGTCTACACCATGCCCGGTGGATTCTATCCCAAGAAATATGTAGGCGAAACAGGTAAGTGATGCCATAATGTCAGTAGAGAGAAACATGGGAGGTTGTCATGGAGCCGAGGTGCAAGTTCTTTTATGTAGTGCATGTACACATAAGTTGCATTATTGTACATAGTGTAGATTATGTAGTATAACATAAAAAAGTCAGACAGAGTGACTTATTTCCATTTGAGGTCTTTGTAAAATCTAAAAAAGCTACATAACTCGACTGTGTGAAAATCAGTTACAATAAAAAGGACAGGGATAAAATTATCAGTTATATACATTAATATTAAAAAGAGGATCAGCTTACAACAATAAGTACACGAATGTTACCTATACAAGAAATCATTCTATATCATTTTATAACTTCATTCATTAGTTACGTTTTAGCTCTCTTTCTGAACTGGCTCGTACTGGGACAGGCTTTGACATATGGAAGCAAACCGTTGCACGTCTTTACTGTTGTACAATAGGCGTTTGAAAACTGACCGCCCACTGTAGTTTCTACAAAACTGTTCACTTCCCCTAGCACCATACTGGTTTTGGTTCCCACCCTTGGTAAATTTGGAAACAAGATATTCTGGACACTGCTTGTAAACAATTTTATAAACTTGATTTAACTTCCGTTGCTTTACTCTGTCATTCAGCATATCCCGTTGTTGTAACTCATGCTGGCCTACTTGGTCTTTTTCACCTTCTTCAGAATCAATCTCATCATTTTGTTCTGGGTGATTTGTAGTCTGTCTTTTATTTTTTGTTTGTTAAAACAGAGTTCCATGAAGAGCAATAGTAATCTATATGACATTGTATAAGGGATGGATATAGGGTCCTGCGAGCCTCAGTAAGTAGACACTGTGCCTGTCTATCGAGGAACTTTAGCCAGGCATTCAATATTTTCACTACCTTTTCCCTATCAGTTCTCCTGACATATCTGGCTCAGAAGGGATTCTCAGATATTTCCAAGATATTTCACCGTTACACGCGACATTTATAAGTATTTACCCTTTTCAGTTTACTTTTCGTGATGATGGGCAATTTTTTGTGCTGTATGGGGACTGACAGTTCAGAGGCACCAGCTGTTAGGAATCTGGCTGGAATGTTATCTTGCCCAATGCTTTTAGTTGGGTTTAACTTACTTAGTTGTATTAACGTTGGTAGAATTACCGACAATATGTTAAGTAAAATGACGCAAGTGCAGCTAATGTGACATTTTACTGTGGCAACGTTTCGCTCTCCAGGAGCGTTGCCAAGCTGTTACCTAACGGTTTGACAAACCTCCTGGAGAGCGATACGTTTCCACAATAAAATGTCACATTAGTTGCACTTGTGTCCTTTGACTTAAATTAGTTCTTTTTGCACGAAGTCATAAGATACACCTACTAATTGGCAACTGTTTGGAGTGACGCCTTTATTACTGTATTAAATTTAAAACTGTAATCTATGTTTAAGGTATTCGATCCAACCGCCACTTTACTTACTAATGTTGATGCAAAAGTTGTGTAGAATAAATTGAAATACTCTGACACTTTAGTTGTTTCATGGCATGCTTCGTTTTCGAGATTTAGTACTATGTGAGATCCATCTACGTGTTTATGCTTCGATTTTGGGCAATAGTACCTTGCCTTTGCTCCTTTTATCAGCCTTTGCACTGTTCGTTACCCTTTGAAAATCACTTAGCTGTGTAACATCCTGCATGTTTGCTATTTCATGAGAGGTTTATGAGACTGCCATCCAAAAAATATGATGGTATAATGACGCTAGACTAGTTGATGTTGTTTTGAAACGGTTTTGGGAAGTGCATCAAAAGTTCATGTTATTCTCTATCCTGCATTCTGTAAACCTTGAAGGGTTTGTTCCAAAGATCGTAGGTTCATGTATCCTCTTACCTGAAATAAAAGTTTGCAAATATTTCCGTTGTTCTGATGGTCGGTGCATGTGGGAGAGGATATGAAAAACTAATCACCAGCTGTTTGCCAGCAGTACTGGAATATATATATATATATATATATATATATATATATATATATATATATATATATATATATATATATATATATATATATATATATATATATATATATATATATATATATATATATATATATATATATATATATATATATATATATATATATATATATATATATATATATATATATATATATATATATAGGGAGGTACCACCTCTAGAACTGTTATAGGGACCCTCATCCTCAGAGAAAAGAATAAACTTGCTTCAGGGAAAACTCAAGGTTCTCCCTGAAGCTGTTTGAGAATTTTCTCCTACCACCCCCTATATTTTATATATATTTTATTTAAAGACAAAATACATTGACAAAACATTCAAAAAAAACGATATAAAGTAAAACAACATAGGTAACTCAGAGCTACATCTCGAATACTTCGTCCAGGTCCCCGGCGGTGGGCCGTGTGCCCAGAATGCTGCAGGCATTTCCTCTCTGGATCGCAACACTGAGTCTCTGAAAGAGGAAGCTGGTCGCCCTGTGGTCCTTGGTTTCTATGATGAGCTTTTCGCCCAGCTCTATTAGGAACTTTAGAGCACACTTGCCCCATGCTCCAAGGGTCTCCGACCCTATTGGGATGAAGTTATAGCAAGGGGGAAGGTCTTCATATTTGCGGATCTTCTGGGTCTCCCTGTGGCTGGCAGCTCCACCCCCTTCCACTACGGAGTATGGCAAGTAGGTGTCTGCCAATGTGGCGGCACATGTGTAGTCCCAGGCAATCTGCTTTCCATCCTTCCAAGGTAGCATAGTGGCTCCATCAGGACGCTTTTGACTTCCGTCAGACCTCTGCAGTTGGGGTTCCCGTTGAGCTGGGCAACGGGCTGTGGCGAGGCTTCTCTTTATGATGTTATTGACCTCCTCATGTCTGGCATACTTCCCTTCTGCTGTGTGACACACGAGACCATGAAGTCCGAATTGATCAGCTGTCGCCCTGCCGCAAATACACCTATGTTCGGTGAGGATGGGTGCTGCTAGGAGAAGAGCAACACCAATCCGAATGGCCTGTGGGTCTAGTCGAGTGCCCAGGGAGGAATTGGGAACAGCTAACAGGAAATCTCCTGAGTGTGGTGCATTCACTGCCAGGAGACGAACTTTTTCCTTTCCTGAGGCGTTGGAGAGCATTGTGTTGGCGATTTTTTTCATGATCGGTTTGTCCCAGTGGGACTGTTTGTGTTCTTTGGGAGGAGCTGGTCTACTGGAGGAATCTGTAAGAGTGTCCCACCGAATCGCTGCTTCAGTAAACCTGGGGTAGTGAGCTCCTACCACGTCTCTCAAGCGTTCGGGAACAATCTTCATGACTAATGGACTGGAAGCCAAACACGTAGACAGAAAAGCAGGTAAAGCAACATGCGTTGCTTTGCGCACCCCTATACCTCCCAGTCGCACTGGGAGGGTTGCCTGATCCCATTGCTGATCCTCTAGTGACAGGTTCAGTGCCTTCTTAAGGGTTGACCTCAGGTGTGCGTCATATTCGTCGAGTGTTGGGTTGTCAAAAGACGGTGCACACCTCAGGAAGTAAGTGAGTCTTGGAAATAAATGGTATCAAATACCGACACAGTGGAAATATAAACACATATGCAGTATAATGTGATCCTTTATTGACAACGTTTCACCCACACAGTGGGCTTTTTCAAGTCACACACAGATCTACCTGGGGTGGAAGGTACGGGAGTATTTATAGTCATGTTCAGAATGTTGAGGTCAGGTGGAGAATGCTGCATCTGATGATCTACCGGGTGGAGTCATAGAGTCTTGGGTAGCTTGGCAGGGGTATTGAACAAGTTGTGAGTAGACCTTCTGCAGTGTTCTATGTTCTTATGTGGGACAGCGATGAAGAAGTTTCTTGGCGAGTGGTTCAGCTATGTTATAGAAGCCGTTGTTCTGGTTGAAATTGTTGGTTATAGAGATAAGCGATTATTCCAGGATTCTTCGGTATTGAGTGTTGTCTTCTGTGGCGATAAGTCTTGAGTTTCTGTAGTTAATTAAATGGTTGTGTGAATTGCGATGTTGTACACAGGCATTCCTTGTATCGTCAGTCCTGCTTGCATATTGGTGTTCTGAAATACATGTTTGGAGGTCTCTTGATGTTTCGCCCACATATAATTTGTTGCAGTCATTACAAGGGATTATGTATACCCCTGCAGAGGATGGAGGCTTGTCCTGTCTACTACTGGTGATGTCCTTGATGGTCGTGGTTGTGGAGGTAGATACTTGGAATGATGTATTGGAAAAGATGTTGGAAACATGTTTGGCAATGGAGTTGGTGGGGAGGACTATGTATCTCTTCTCGGCAGTCTTCTCTGGGTGTGTTGAAGATGTTTAATGCCCGCCGTCTGCAGTCTCTGATGAAGTGACGAGGATAGTGGAGTTTAGAAAATACTTGTTCAATTATAGTGCATTCTTCCTCAAGGAACTCATTGCTGCAGATTCTGAGTGCACGCAGGAAGAAGCCTATAATTACACCACGTTTGGTTTTGGTGTCGTGGTGAGAGTAGAAGTGGAGAAGATCGTTTTGGTTGGTGGGTTTTCGATAGACTTAAAAACGAAGTTCGTGGTCAGCTTTGCAGAGCAGAACATCAAGGAAAGGAAGAGTGTTGTCGACTTCCCGTACCTTCCACCCCAGGTAGATCTGTGTGTGACTTGAAAAAGCCCACTGTGTGGGTGAAACGTTGTCAATAAAGGATCACATTATACTGCATATGTGTTTATATTTCCTAAGTGAGTCTTGGAATAGTAAGGCACCTTGTGAGGAGATACAGAGCATCATGGGCATCAAGATTGCTTATTCTTTCCTCCATTCTCATCAGGCCATTCAATTTGTCCTTGAGGACTGTGTCGATGGCCTGGTGACCGAGCGGTGCTCCCAAGAGGGTACTGTTGGACGGAGTGGTAGTAGAGACTTCTGGGAGGATTCTTCGCACAGCATTGATATATATATATATATATATATATATATATATATATATATATATATATTTTTTATTTTTTTATTATCACACTGGCCGATTCCCACCAAGGCAGGGTGGCCCGAAAAAGAAAAACTTTCACCATCATTCACTCCATCACTGTCTTGCCAGAAGGGTGCTTTACACTACAGTTTTTAAACTGCAACATTAACACCCCTCCTTCAGAGTGCAGGCACTGTACTTCCCATCTCCAGGACTCAAGTCCGGCCTGCCGGTTTCCCTGAATCCCTTCATAAATGTTACTTTGCTCACACTCCAACAGCACGTCAAGTATTAAAAACCATTTGTCTTCATTCACTCCTATCAAACACGCTCACGCATGCCTGCTGGAAGTCCAAGCCCCTCGCACACAAAACCTCCTTTACCCCCTCCCTCCAACCCTTCCTAGGCCGACCCCTACCCCGCCTTCCTTCCACTACAGACTGATACACTCTTGAAGTCATTCTGTTTCGCTCCATTCTCTCTACATGTCCGAACCACCTCAACAACCCTTCCTCAGCCCTCTGGACAACAGTTTTGGTAATCCCGCACCTCCTCCTAACTTCCAAACTACGAATTCTCTGCATTATATTCACACCACACATTGCCCTCAGACACGACATCTCCACTGCCTCCAGCCTTCTCCTCGCTGCAACATTCATCACCCACGCTTCACACCCATATAAGAGCATTGGTAAAACTATACTCTCATACATTCCCCTCTTTGCCTCCAAGGACAAAGTTCTTTGTCTCCACAGACTCCTAAGTGCACCACTCACTCTTTTTCCCTCATCAATTCTATGATTCACCTCATCTTTCATAGACCCATCCGCTGACACGTCCACTCCCAAGTATCTGAATACGTTCACCTCCTCCATACTCTCTCCCTCCAATCTGATATTCAATCTTTCATCACCTAATCTTTTTGTTATCCTCATAACCTTACTCTTTCCTGTATTCACCTTTAATTTTCTTCTTTTGCACACCCTACCAAATTCATCCACCAATCTCTGCAACTTCTCTTCAGAATCTCCCAAGAGCACAGTGTCATCAACAAAGAGCAGCTGTGACAACTCCCACTTTGTGTGTGATTCTTTATCTTTTAACTCCACGCCTCTTGCCAAGACCCTCGCATTTACTTCTCTTACAACCCCATCTATAAATATATTAAACAACCACGGTGACATCACACATCCTTGTCTAAGGCCTACTTTTACTGGGAAAAAATTTCCCTCTTTCCTACATACTCTAACTTGAGCCTCACTATCCTCGTAAAAACTCTTCACTGCTTTCAGTAACCTACCTCCTACACCATACACTTGCAACATCTGCCACATTGCCCCCCTATCCACCCTGTCATACGCCTTTTCCAAATCCATAAATGCCACAAAGACCTCTTTAGCCTTATCTAAATACTGTTCACTTATATGTTTCACTGTAAACACCTGGTCCACACACCCCCTACCTTTCCTAAAGCCTCCTTGTTCATCTGCTATCCTATTCTCCGTCTTACTCTTAATTCTTTCAATTATAACTCTACCATACACTTTACCAGGTACACTCAACAGACTTATCCCCCTATAATTTTTGCACTCTCTTTTATCCCCTTTGCCTTTATACAAAGGAACTATGCATGCTCTCTGCCAATCCCTAGGTACCTTACCCTCTTCCATACATTTATTAAATAATTGCACCAACCACTCCAAAACTATATCCCCACCTGCTTTTAACATTTCTATCTTTATCCCATCAATCCCGGCTGCCTTGCCCCCTTTCATTTTACCTACTGCCTCACGAACTTCCCCCACACTCACAACTGGCTCTTCCTCACTCCTACAAGATGTTATTCCTCCTTGCCCTATACACGAAATCACAGCTTCCCTATCTTCATCAACATTTAACAATTCCTCAAAATATTCCCTCCATCTTCCCAATACCTCTAACTCTCCATTTAATAACTCTCCTCTCCTATTTTTAACTGACAAATCCATTTGTTCTCTAGGCTTTCTTAACTTGTTTATCTCACTCCAAAACTTTTTCTTATTTTCAACAAAATTTGTTGATAACATCTCACCCACTCTCTCATTTGCTCTCTTTTTACATTGCTTCACCACTCTCTTAACTTCTCTCTTTTTCTCCATATACTCTTCCCTCCTTGCATCACTTCTACTTTGTAAAAACTTCTCATATGCTAACTTTTTCTCCCTTACTACTCTCTTTACATCATCATTCCACCAATCGCTCCTCTTCCCTCCTGCACCCACTTTCCTGTAACCACAAACTTCTGCTGAACACTCTAACACTACATTTTTAAACCTACCCCATACCTCTTCGACCCCATTGCCTATGCTCTCATTAGCCCATCTATCCTCCAATAGCTGTTTATATCTTACCCTAACTGCCTCCTCTTTTAGTTTATAAACCTTCACCTCTCTCTTCCCTGATGCTTCTATTCTCCTTGTATCCCATCTACCTTTTACTCTCAGTGTAGCTACAACTAGAAAGTGATCTGATATATCTGTGGCCCCTCTATAAACATGTACATCCTGAAGTCTACTCAACAGTCTTTTATCTACCAATACATAATCCAACAAACTACTGTCATTTCGCCCTACATCATATCGTGTATACTTATTTATCCTCTTTTTCTTAAAATATGTATTACCTATAACTAAACCCCTTTCTATACAAAGTTCAATCAAAGGGCTCCCATTATCATTTACACCTGGCACCCCAAACTTACCTACCACACCCTCTCTAAAAGTTTCTCCTACTTTAGCATTCAAGTCCCCTACCACAATTACTCTCTCACTTGGTTCAAAGGCTCCTATACATTCACTTAACATCTCCCAAAATCTCTCTCTCTCCTCTGCATTCCTCTCTTCTCCAGGTGCATACACGCTTATTATGACCCACTTCTCGCATCGAACCTTTACTTTAATCCACATAATTCTTGAATTTACACATTCATATTCTCTCTTCTCCTTCCATAACTGATCATTTAACATTACTGCTACCCCTTCCTTTGCTCTAACTCTCTCAGATACTCCAGATTTAATCCCATTTATTTCCCCCCACTGAAACTCTCCTACCCCCTTCAGCTTTGTTTCGCTTAGGGCCAGGACATCCAACTTCTTTTCATTCATAACATCAGCAATCATCTGTTTCTTGTCATCCGCACTACATCCACGCACATTTAAGCAACCCAGTTTTATAAAGTTTTTCTTCTTCTCTTTTTTAGTAATTGTATACAGGAGAAGGGGTTACTAGCCCATTGCTCCCGGCATTTTAGTCGCCTCATACGACACGCATGGCTTACGGAGGAAAGATTCTTTTCCACTTCCCCATGGACAATAGAAGAAATAAAAAAGAACAAGAGCTATTTAGAAAAAGGAGGAAAACCTAGATGTATGTATATATATATATGCATGTGCGTGTCTGTGAAGTGTGACCAAAGTTTAAGTAGGAGTAGCAAGATATCCCTGTTATCTTAGCGTGTTTATGAGACAGAAAAAGAAAACCAGCAATCCTACCATCATGCAAAACAGTTACAGGTTTTTGTTTCACAGTCATCTGGCAGGACGGTAGTACTTCCCTGGGTGGTTGCTGTCTACCAACCTACTACCTATATATATATATATATATATATATATATATATATATATATATATATATATATATATATATATATATATATATATATATATATATATATATATATATATATATATATGTCGTGCCGAATATGTAAAACTGGTCAATTAGCAAGAACTCATTTAAAATTAAGTCCTTTCTGAAATTTTCTCTTATACGTTTAAAGATATATTTTTTTATTAATGTTAATGTAATTTTTTTTAATTTTACACCAAAAGAATCTTAGAAAACTTCCCTAACCTTATTATAACAAGCGCAATTTATTTTGGCCTAACCCAACTAAATATATTTTAAATACGTTTACAATAATTTAGTACTAAACAAACACAATCAACTATATTTTTTTTTCGTTAGGTTCAGAATGATTTTAGCGAAATTATTGCATACACAAATTTTCACTTGTCCTATATGGCAAGATGAACGTTGCTATTTAAGCCAAGATCGCAAGTTCTGCCTATTCGGCACGACTTATATATATATATATCTATATATATATATATATATATATATATATATATATATATATATATATATATATATATATATATATATATATATATATATATATATATATATATATGTCGTGCCGAATATGCAAAACTGGTCAATTAGCAAGAACTCATTTAAAATTAAGTCCTTTCTAAAATTTTCTCTTATAGGTTTAAAGATATATTTTTTTCATTAATGTTGATGTAAAAATTTATAATTTTGCACCTAAAGGAACTTAGAAAACTTACCTAACCTTATTATAACAAGCGCAATCTATTTTAGCCTAACCCAACTAAATATATTTTAGATTTGTTTACAATAATTTAATACTAAACAAACACAGTGAAATGTATTTTTTTCGTTAGGTTCAGAATGATTTTGTCGAAATTATTGCATACACAAATTTTCACTTGTCCTATATGGCAAGATGAACGTTGCTATTTAAGCCAAGATCGCAAGTTCTGCCTATTCGGCACGACATATATATATATATTATTCAGCATGAATTCACGAGAGGGCGTTCCTGCCTAAGTACAGATCAGTGGTGATCTGTACTTTGCTTAGTGACGACGTGTCTTGTGTACTGTCTATGAATCTGAAGGAAGATGTCCTCCATTAAACAACTTTACTAGTAGCTTATGGAGCAGCTAAGGTCGAGATACGGCAATTGACGGAGGAAAAGAAGAGGATTCGTAGTAATTCTCCTGTTGTGAATTCTCAAGTCAAGAAAAGGACCTGGACAGTTGCCAGACATCATGGAACGAAGCTATGGATCAAGAAGGATGGAGAGGTGGAAACGATGAAAAACCAGGAGGCTACTGTGGAAACGTTGACCCCATTTCCGTGCTACCCAACGAATGTGAGGCGATTACTGGGAACTTCACGACGAAGAACAAGGAAGGTAAGAACATTGTGCTTAATGGGGACAGTCAGATGAGGTACATGAATAGGGTCTTATTTTTGAAGGACAGGAGTAGGAGACAGAGGGTTCGCTTTCATGGGACTGGGATAGAGGATATCACTAGTCGACTTGATATCATGAGCGGTAATTGGATCATTCCTATTACTTGCCTCAGTGCTGGAGGCAATGATGTAGTCAAGCATAGAAGTTTGGATTTAGTTTGAAGATATAGGACAGCAATAGACATAATTAGGAAGAAGAGGATGCACTCTGTTATATGTGGCATTTTTCCAAGAAAGGGTGTTTGAAATAAATGATTGTCCAGAGCAACGGTACTAATTGTTGGCTGGACAAACACTGTAAGAATAATGCAGTACTGGGACCACTTCTACGGTAGAAATGACATGCATGCCAGGGATGAGGTTCACTTATCTAGGGCAGGTGTGGGTTTTCTTGCTAGCTCAGTTAAGGATGTCGTTAGGACTTTAAACTAGGAGTAGCACTGGATAATGATAATAACAATAATTTTGTTAAAGCAAATGTGAATAGGAAAAAGGTGTAGAAAAACAACATATTAATGTATTTTATGCTAATAATCGAAGTGCCAGAAAAATAATTAATGAATTACTTTTGATAGCATGTACCGGGAACTTTGATGTCATCGTAATTACTGAAACATGGTATAATTTAGAGTCGAGATATGATTGCTGAGTGTCATACATAAGGGTTTAAGTTGTCCCATGTGGATAAATATAACGGGAAAGGAGGTGGAGTTGTATTTTATGTACGGGAAAATATAAATTGTTGCGTATAAACAGATATACAAATAGATGGATTAGTGACAGAATCTGTTTGGGTAGAATTTCTAGAATGTCAAGAAAAACTTATTTTAGGTGTGATATATCGTCCTCCTGGCTTAGAAAACGATAGAGGGAGACGTCTTTGGGATAAAATTGCTAGGGCTTCTGGACACAGTAACGTAGTAATAGTGGGGGATTTTAACTTTAGTCAAATTGACTGGACTTTTTTGACTGATAATCAGGATTCCAGTGACTTTCTGAAAGTTGTTCATGACTGTTTTCTGAAAGTGTGTAACAGGGCTTACCATAGGTAATAATTTGCTCGACCTAGTCTTGCCAAATAAAGAAACCCTCGTAAATAATCTGGAGATCACTGAAGAACTTGGCGCAAGTGATCACAAATCTATTACCTTTAATATTACCTAGTAGTATGAAAGTAAGGATAATACGGTAAAAGCCCCCGATTTTTGTTCTGCCGATTATAATGGACTAAGAGAACACTTGTCTAATCTCGATTGGGGTAATCTAGCTAATGATTATACATGTATTGACGATAATCATACTCGCGATAACGAAGGGATCTGCGTTTATAATTTTTTTCTTAATAATGTACAAAGTGCACAGAGTATATATATTCCCCAGAGAGAAATTAGGTCAAATAAGAATGACCCAAGATGGATTAATAATTAGACTAAATCACCTACTGGGAGAGAAAAGAGGAATCTAAAGACGCATCAAAAGAGGAGAGGTTAACCTTATTAACCAATATGCTCATTTTAAGAGAGAAATAAAAGAGGTGATTAGAAAGGCTAAACGTGACTATGAAATTAGAGTTGCTAATGAATCTAAGGCGATTCCAAAAGGGTTCTTTCAAGTGTATAGGACAAAAGTCATTGAAAAAGTGGGACTGTTGAGAATTGAGGATGGACAGATGACTGAAAATGAACAGGAAATGTCAGTCTTTACACAGGAAGATATAAATGATATTTCAGAAATTGACAATTATTCAGTTCCTGAAGAAAACAAATTAAGGAATATTACTGTCATGAAGGAAATGGTTATCAAATAGGTAGATAAACTGAAACAATATAAGTTCCCGGGCACTGATGATTTATTTTCAAGAATGCAAGTTGGAACTTAGTCAGCCATTAACAAGCGTGTTTAATGCGTCCCTCCAATCTGGTGTTGTACCAGAGATATGGAAGATGGCTAATGTTATTCCAATATTTAAATCAGGGGATAAGTACATTCTATTAAATTACTGTCCAGTAACCCTGATGTCTGTAGTAGGCAAATTATTAGAATCAGTTATAGCTGACATTATTAGAAGTCACTTTGAAGAGCATAATTTGATTAATGAATCTCAGCATGGATTCACTAGAGGTCGTTCCTGCCTGACAAATTTACTGACGTTCTTCAATAAAACATTTGAAGCAGTAGACAGTGAAAAAGAGTATGATGTTATTTATTTAGGTTTCACTAAAGCTTTCGATAGAGCACCTCACAAAATGATATTAAGAAAAGTGGCAGCTCATGGTATAGGAGGTAACGTTCTAGCATGGAGAGAGGCATTGCTTACCAATAGAAAGCAGAGAGCTTCCATTAATGGGGCCATAACTGAATGTGGACTGGTCACTAGTGGCCTTCCACAAGGAACAGTTTTAGGCCCACTATTGTTCATAATTTACATTAATGACCTTGATGAAGGAATTATAAATGACATGAACAAATTTGCTGATAATACAAAATTAGCCCGAATGATTGATTCTGAACAGGATGCCAATGAACTCCAGGAGGATTTGGACAAATTAATGTCTTGGTCTGAAAAGTCGCAGATGAAGTTCAACGTGGACAACTGTAAGGTCCTAGTCCATTGGAATGAGAATATCCCACAAAATTATAAACTACATGAAGTACAGCTTGATCACACAGTGTGTGAAAGGGACTTGGGAGTCATGGTAAGCAGAAACCTAAAGCCAACACAACAGTACCTAAGTGTGCACAGTAGGATTACTAGAATTTATTTCAAGAAGTGTAAGTAACAGGAGTTCAAAAGTTATTTTACAGCTCTATACATCACTAGTGAGGCCTCACTTGAATTGTGCCGCTTAATTTTGGTCTCCTTACTACAGAATGGATATAAATTCATTGGAGAACATATAGAGAAGGATGACTAAAATGATTTGCTGTATAACTGACTGACTTATGAAGTTAGATCCTTGAATCTTCACTCTCATGAGAAACGTAAAATAAGTTGAGATATCACCGATGTGTATAAGTGGATGATGGGCATAAACAAAGGTGATATTAACAAAATACTGAGGTTATCGACACAGGTAAGAACCAGGAATAATGGATTTAAGTGGGATAAATTTAGATTTAGAAAGCACATAGGTAAGTACTGGTTTTCTAACAGAGTTGTGGATGCGTTGAACAATCTTCAGAGTAGCGTGATGTAGGCTAGGACCCTGGGTAGATTTAAAGAGATTGGACAAATTTATGAGTGGGAGGGGCTGGTTTTGATTGATGTCGTGGGTAAGGGAGTAAATTCTTGGGTAGCTTTGAGAAGGGGTGGTTTTGATAAGGACGTGCCTTGTATGGGCCAGCAGGCCTTCTGTGGTGTTCCTCCAGTCTTCTGTTCACACACACATACACACACACACACACACACACACACACACACACACACACACACACACACACACACACACACACACACACACACACACACACACACACACACATAATATATATAGACATATATATATATATATATATATATATATATATATATATATATATATATATATATATATATATATATATACCATGCAGAAACAGACAGATAAATACAGAGAAAGAGCAGGATTCGAAGCCACGTCAGGGGCGCCTGGCAGGGTTCTCGAAGTGACGCTTTACACCACTTGACCACAGATGCCTCGAAAAGCTGGGCAGCCTTGTTTACATGCCATGTTTCATCCCAGTCCGAGCACACCAGTGTGTGTGTGTGTGTGTGTGTGTGTGTGTGTGTGTGTGTGTGTGTGTGTGTGTGTGTGTTTGTGTGTTTGTGTGTGTGTGTGTGTGTTTGTTTGTGTGTGTGTGTGTGTGTGTGTGTGTGTGTGTGTGTGTGTGTGTGTTTGTACTCACCTAATTGTACTCACCTAATTTTGGTTGCAGGGGTCGAGACTCAGCTCCTGGCCCCGCCTCTTCACTGATCGCTACTGGGTCCTCTCTCTCTCTGCTTCCTGAGCTTTGTCATACCTCTTCTTAAAACTATGTATGGTTCCTGCCTCCACTACTTCACTTGCTAGGCTATTCCACTTGCTGACAACTCTATGACTGAAGAAATACTTCCTAACGTCCCTGTGACTCGTCTGAGTCTTCAGCTTCCAGTTGTGACCCCTTGTCCCTGTGTCCCCTCTCTGGAACATCCTATTTCTGTCCACCTTGTCTATTCCCCGCAGTATCTTATATGTCGTTATCATGTCTCCCCTGACCCTTCTGTCCTCCAGTGTCGTCAGTCCGATTTCCTTTAACCTTTCCTCGTACGACATGCCCTTGAGCTCTGGGACTAGCCTTGTTGTAAACCTTTGTACTTTCTCTAACTTCCTGACGTGCTTGACCAGGTGTGGGTTCCAGACTGGTGCTGCATACTCCAGTATGGGCCTAACATACACAGTGTACAGTGTCTTGAACGATTCCTTATTAAGGTATCGGAACGCTATTCTCAGGTTTGCCAGGCGCCCGTATGCTGCAGCAGTTATTTGGTATGTGTGCCTCCGGTGACGTGCTCGGTGTTATGGTCACCCCAAGGTCTTTCTCCCTGAGTGAGGTCTGTAGTCTTTGTCCACCTAGCCTATACTCTGTCTGCGGTCTTCTTTGCCCCTCCCCAATCTTCATGACTTTGCATTTGGCTGGATTGAATTCGAGAAGCCAGTTACTGGACCACATGTCCAGCCTGTCCAGGTCTCTTTGCAGTCCTGCCTCATCCTCGTCCGATTTAATTCTTCTCATCAACTTCACGTCATCTGCGAACAGGGACACTTCAGAGTCTATTCCTTCCATCATGTCGTTCACATATATCAAAAATAGCACTGGTCCTAGAACTGACCCCTGTGGGACCCCGCTCGTAAAAGGCGCCCACTGTGATACCTCTTCACGTACCATGACTCGTTGCTGCCTCCCTGTCAGGTATTCCCTTATCCATTGCAGTGCCCTCCCTTTTACATGCGCCTGATCCTCCAGCTTCTGCACTAGTCTCTTGTGGGGAACTGTGTCAAAGGCCTTCCTGCAGTCTAGGAAAAGGCAATCTACCCACCCCTCTCTCTCGTGTCTTACTTCTGTTACCTTGTCATAAAACTCCAGGAGGTTTGTGATACAAGATTTGCCTTCCATGAACCCAAGCTGGTTTTCATTTATAATCTTGTTCCTTTCCAGGTGTTCGACCACTCTCCTCCTGATAATCTTCTCCATGACTTTGCACACAATACATGTCAGAGAGACAGGTCTGTAGTTTAGTGCCTTGATTCTGTTTCCTTTCTTAAATATGGGGACTACATTAGCTGTCTTCCATTTCTCAGGTAGTTGCCCAGTTTCAAGGGATGTGTTGAAGATTGTGGTTAGAGGCACGCACAGCATCTCTGCTCCTTCTCTAAGGACCCATGGGGAGATGTTGTCCGGTCCCATCGCCTTTGAGGTGTCAGGGTCACTTAAGAGCTTCTTCACCTCCTCCTCAGTTGTTCGTATGTCATCCAACACTTGTTGGTATATTCCCTCTTGATGTTCCCTTCTGTTCTGTCTTCCCACAGCCCTTCCAGTCTCTACTGTAAAAACTTCCTTAAATCTCCTGTTCAGCTCCTCACATACCTCCTGATCATTTCTTGTGAGTTCTCCACCTTCTGTCCTTAATCTGATCACCTGGTCTTTGACTGTTGTCTTCCTCCTGATGTGGCTATACAACAGTTTCGGGTCAGTCTTGATTCTCGATGCTATGTCATTTTCATACTGTCGCTGGGCCTCCCTCCTTACCTGTGCATACTCATTCCTGGCTCTGCGACTGATCTCCCTATTTTCGTGTGTTCTCTGCCTTCTGTACTTTTTCCATTCTCTATTGCACTTTGTTTTTGCCTCCTTACACCGTCGGGTAAACCAGGGGCTCGTTCTGGTCTTCCCGTTGTTACTGTTGCCCTTGGGAATAAACTTTTCCACTGCCTCCTTGCATTTTGTTGTTACATATTCCATCATTTCATATACTGGCTTTCCTGCCAGTTCTCTGTCCCACTGGACCTCCCGCAGGAAGTTCTTCAACCCTATGTAGTCCCCTCTCTTATAGTCAGGCTTTTCCCATTCAACTCCTGCTATTCTCTCCACTTGCAGCTCTACTATGTATTCAAAGCACAGAACCACGTGGTCGCTAGCTCCTAGGGGACTCTCATATTTGATGTCCTCAATGTCTGAGCTGCCCAGGGTGAACACAAGGTAGTGTCCTTAACATGTTGGTGCATGAGGTTTTCCAGCACCACGTCCAACATCCTGGCTCTCCATGTTTCGGGACCCCCATGTGGCTCCAGGTTTTTCCCAGTCAATCTCCCTGTGGTTGAAATCCCCCATAACCAGCAACTTTGCTCTGCTGGAGTGAGCTCTTCTTCCCACCTCAGCAAGTGTGTCCACCATTGCTCTGTTGCTCTCTTCATATTCCTCTCTTGGCCTCCTGCAGTTCTGTGGTGGATTGTACATCACTGCAATGACCACTTTGTGTTCCCCAGACTGAAGTGTACCTGCTATGTAGTCTCTTTCTCCCGTCTCATCTATGCCTTCCATTTTCTCGAATTTCCATCTGTTTTTTACGAGCAGAGCAACCCCACCTCCCCCCCTGCCCCTTCTATCTTTCCTCATGATCTGGTATCCTGGTGGGAAGATTGCATCTGTTATTGTCTCCGTGAGTTTTGTTTCTGTAACTGCTATGATGTCTGGGTACTTCTCATTGATTCTTTCTTGCCATTCCTCATGTTTATTCGTTAATCCATCTGCATTTGTGTACCAAACCTTCAACTTCTGTTCTAATACTGTAACTGTGGTGCGGGGGTGGAAACAGAGGGATTGGTGTGTGATGGTTGGTTTGGATTGTTCAGTTGCCTTGGGGGTGTCGTGGCTGGAGTCCTTCTGCAGGTGTTTCTGGGGGGTGCGCTTGTCCTTCCATTTGATCCTTGGTTATTCTGCTCTCCTTTTTCATTTCCTCCCATTTCTCCTTTCGTTTTTGAACTCTCTCTTTCATTGTCTTCCTTTCGTCCTGTGTTCTGTCTCGATCGAGGTACACACTCCGGAACTCCTGATTGCCTCTCAGCCGTGCTTTCTCCTGCAGGATCATGGTTCGAGTTGATTCTGCCTTGAAAATTACTTTGAGAGGCCGATTCTTTTTCTTTGTGAACCACCCGATTCTCCGAAAATTTGCCAGCTGGGTCATGTCCCTCTCGCCTATCACCTTCATGATATCTTCAATCGCTTTTTTCTCCTCCTGCTTTCTTTCATCATAAGTTTCCCCTTTAGCTTCATCTAGCCCATAGACAAACACGGATCTCTCCCTTTCCACCTCCCACTGTGACTCCCATTGCATCCTCTGATGTGTTTTAGTTCCTTCCCGTGGAGTGTTCCTTCCTTCAGTCCCTTCCCTAGTTATGGCCCCTATGCTTCTTGGTTTGTCCTTCCTGCTCACCTGTTCCTGGCCCCCACAGGTATCTGGTAAGGTCCTTGCACATGTCCTAGTTCCTTCAATGTCTTCCAACCTCTCGTTCTGTCCTAGTGTGCTCCCTGTCTTTGTTTTGGCCACATGTGGGTTTGACAGGACGTCTTCATACAGTTTAGTTTCCATGCTTCCTTCAGACCTGTTGTCTGTTTGATGTAGCCATTGCCGATACTACTTCTGTAATATCTTTGTCTCTGTGCTGTTTCAGATGTCTCAGCTCCTCTTCTAATCTCTCTATCTTGATTTCTGCTGCTGTGCCCTGTTGCTTCCACCTTCTGCATTCTGCTGCTAACGTCTCTTCCATCTTCCTTTCCAGCTCATCTAGTCTCCTTCCCCAGTCTTCCTCCCTTTTTTTGAGCTCTACCTCCCATTCCTCCCTCCCAGATTCGTCCTTGGAGCCCCTTGTCCTCATCCTGGTTCTAGGTTCCCCCGTTGCTCCACAGAAGGGGGGACGGGTGGTTAGGGGGAGGGGAATAGATGGTTAGGAGGAGAGGGGATGGATGGTTGTGTGGGTGGGGGAGGATGGTTATTGGAGGGGTAGAGATAGTTGGGGGAGGGGGTTAGATGGTTTGAGGGAGAGAGAGGATGGATGGTTATGGGGGAGGGGGAGGATGGTTATTGGAGGGAGGGAGGTAGTTGGGGGGGTTAGACGGTTTGGGGAGGGGTTTGGTTGTTTGGGGGAGGGGTAGGTGGCTAAGGTGATGTGGTTAGGGGAGGGGGGGTACGTGTGTGTCAAGTGTTTGTGTCAAGTGGTGGAGGGTGTGTGGTGTGTGTGTGTGTGTGGTGTGTGTGTGTGTGTGTGTGGTGTGTGTGTGTGTGTGTGTGTATGTATGTGCGTGTGTGCGAGTGTGTGTGTGTGTGTGTGTGTGTGTGTGCGTGTGTGTGTGTGGTGTGTGTGTGTGGTGTGTGTGTGTGGTGTGTGTGTGTGGTGTGTGTGTGTGGTGTGTGTGTGTGGTGTGTGTGTGTGGTGTGTGTGTGTGTGTGTGGTGTGTGTGTGTGTTGTGTGTGTGTGTGGGGTGTTTATGTGTGGTGTGTGTGTGTGTGGTGTGTGTGTGTGGTTTGTGTGTGTGGTGTGTGTGTGGTGTGTGTGTGGTGTGTGTGTGTGTGTGGTGTGTGTGTGTGGTGTGTGTGTGTGGTGTGTGTGTGTGGTGTGTGTGTGTATATATATATATATATATATATATATGTGTGTGTGTGTGTGTGTGTGTGTGTGTGTGTGTGTGTGTGTGTGTATGTGTTTATGTATGTGTGTGTGTGTGTATGTGTGTGTGTATGTGTGTGTGTGTGTGTGTGTGTGTGTGTGCGTGTGTGTGTGTGTGTGTGTGAGTGTCTACCCTTGTGTGTGTGTGCTTGTGTGTGAGGGAGGGAGGGTTAGGGGGGGGTTGGTGGTGTGGTTGAAAGATCCGTCGTGTAGGCACAAATTTAGTCTCATTTATCTTTCCCAATTATGCTACTCTCTCCACTTATTGCCCTTTCTGGATTTACGTATTAATTGTTGCTGGTTATTATCATTTTCCTTGTTCACATTGAGAGAGGACTTCCTAGCTTACTAAGTATTCTTACTGCTAATAACTACCGGTAGTAACACTGCGTGTGTGCATGTGTGTGTGTGTGAGTGTGTGTGTGTGTGTGTGTGAGTGTCTTGTGCGGTGTAATGACTGGCCGCAACTTCTTGTGACCTGACACAACCCTCCTGGGACTTGACCCTAGCACCGTCTTACAATGTTGCCCTTAAAAGCTTGTCCCACCTACCTTCTCACACTCGTCAACACTATATTCTCTATGTCTATGCTATTTCTATTCTAATTCTGGTAATAGGTTGCAGGAGTGAGTGACCAGTATAAAACAGTATGCAAGGCCAGCCAGGGCCGTCAACATGCAAACCACAAATAGGCGAATAAACTTGCACTGCAATGGTGCGGTGACAGTTGCCAGCTGCTGATGACGAAGTCGTCGTACGTAGGCCTTAAGTTTGCAGTATATAAAGTATATAAAAGAGCCACCAATGTGTGCTCATGCATTCACTACTATTCCAACCACGAGACAAGAGTTATAACGAGTGTATGTCTTACTATGTCTTGCTATATTTCTAGGAGCTTACAGTGTGTGCAGCTCGGAGTTCCTAGATCTAGAAATTAGGAAAATATTTGACATTGCCATGAAACTGCGGTATTTTAAGGAGTTTGTGGAATCTGCCATGCTGGCAGCTAGGAAAACGTATCAGAGAAGAGAGCCTAGGATAACACCTCAGATCAAGAACTTGCTAGTTCTCCCATACAATGAAAATATATCTTTCCTGCCGATCGCCCTTGAAAGATTTGATACACAAGTAGTTTATAAGAATTCACGGACTGTTAGAAGCATTCTCATAACGAATTCTGCCCAACAGTGTGCTGGAGGTCTCTATAGAATTGATTGCAACTTATCCTTTGTGGGAGAGTCTATCAAACCCCTAGATGGTAGGATATAACACTGTTATACGATGCTTTCTGTACAGGAGTTGAACGCATAAGAGTAAGAGTCATTGCCCTTTGTTCCTCTTGTCTTGAAAGAAAAATTGTTGATTCGGCAATTATTAAGCATGATAATCATTCATTATACAATAACAGTGGCTGGTTGTTCAAATTAGATTCGCTTTAGTTGTGGCAATTGTACATATTAAAAAATCTGGCTCTTATACAAATACATTGGACTGTCTTAAATGTAATGCCACACCCAGAAATTAGGGTCTATTTCTCTTACCTTTTCTGATAGCTGAACCAGCGTTTGTCTCAGAATTCTTTGGGATGAATAACTGTGGCTGTCTTTCTTAAAATTACAGGTGTAAATGGTTAAGTTTCTTCAGGTACAGATACACATTAATACATAAATTATTATACATAAATTATCATACATGGCGACATACGTATGTGTGGATTACATAGGATAACTTCTTTAAATGAGTCACTTTTAACGGGACCAATTTTTAGAGGTTCGAAAATGCCTGAGACAATTACCAGATGTATCTATAGATTTGGTATGTAAAGTCATAAATATCATATCCAGCGTCTGCCTCAGAAGATTGTGGCACAGATAAACTTAGCCGTCTCCCTTTGAGGTGTCCCGTAGCTCGAGGTGTCCCGTAGCTCGAGGTGTCCCGTAGCTCGATCGCTAGTGCACTTAGCTCACACACTGAGGTCCGGTGTTCGAATCTCCTCCGGTACGGCTGGAAAACATTAGGGATGTGTTTCCATAAGACATCTACTGTCCCTGTTCACCCATCAGTGTAAAATAAGTACCTGGGTGTTAGTCGACTGTTGTGTGTAGTATCCTGGGTCAAAACTGACTTAATTTGCCCGAAATGCTCAGCATAACAAAGGGCTTTGTATACATTAGTATGTCATTGATGTCAGCTAGGCCTGCATACCATGTACATGTAGTTGTAGTAATAAATATAAGAAGAGTGATTGGTGGAATGATGAAGTAATGGGTGTGATAAAAGAGAAAAAGGTAGCTTATGAGAGGTTTTTACAAAGCAGAAGTGTTATAAGAAGAGCAGAGTATACAGAGAGTAAAAGAAAGGTGAAGAGAGTGCAAAAGGAGAGCAGATGATAGAATGGGAGAGGCACTCAAGAAATTTTGATGAAAATAAGAATGAATTTGTCAGTTAAAAACAGAGTAGGGGAGTTAGTAGATGGGGAGATGGAGGTATTGGGTACATGGCGGGAATAATTTGAGGAACTTTTAAATGTCGACGAAGAAAGGGAAGCGGTAATTTCGTGCACTGGCCAGGGAGGTATACCATCTTTCAGAAGTGCAGAAGAGCAGGATGTGAGTGTGGGGGAGGTGCGTGATGCATTACGTAGAATGAAAGGGGGTAAAGCAGCTAGAACTGACGGGATCATGACAGAAATGTTAAAAGCAGGGGGAGGGTGTATAGTGTTGGAGTGGTTGGTATTTTTGTTTAATAAATGTATGAAAGAGGGGAAGGTACCTAGGGATTGGCAGAGAGCATGTATAGTTCCTTTATATAAAGGGAAGGGGGACAAAAGAAATTGCAAAAATTATAGAGGAATAAGTTTACTGAGTATACCAAGAAAAGTGTACGGTAGGGTTATTATTGAAAGAATTAGAGGTAAGACAGAGTAGGATTGCGGATGAGCAAGGAGGTTTCAGAGTGGGTAGGGGATGTGTAGATCAAGTGTTTACATTGATGCATATATGTGAACAGTATTTAGATAAAGGTAGGGAAGTTTTCATTTCATTTATGGATTTAGAAAAGGCATATGATAGAGTGGATAGGGAAGCAATGTGGCAGATGTTGCAAGTATATGGAATAGGTGGTAAGTTACTAAATGCTGTAAAGAGTTTTTATGAGGATAGTGAGGCTCAGGTCAGGGTGTGTAGAAGAGAGGGAGACTACTTCCCGGTAAAAGTAGGTCTTAAACAGGGATGTGTAATGTCACCATGGTTGTTTAATATATTTATAGATGGGGTTGTAAAAGAAGTAAATGCTAGGGTGTTCGGGAGACGGGTGGGATTAAATTATGGGCAATCAAGTACAAAATGGGAATTGACACAGTTACTTTTTGCTGATGATACTGTGCTTAAGGGAGAATCTAAAGAAAAGTTGCAAAGGTTAGTGGATGAGTTTGGGAGAGTGTGTAAAGGTAGAAAGTTGAAAGTGAACATAGAAAGGAATTAGGTGATGAGGGTATCAAATTATTTAGATAAAGAAAAATTGGATATCAAATTGGAGAGAGGGAGTATGGATGAAGTGAATGTTTTCAGATTTTTGGGAGTAGACGTGTCAGTGGATGGATTTATTAAGGATGAGGTTAACCATAGAATTGATGAAGGTAAAAAGGTGAGTTGTGCATTGAGGTATATGTGGAGACAAAAAACTTTATGCATGGAAGCAAAGAAAGGAATGTATAAAAGTATAGTGGTACCAACACTCTTATAAGGCTGTGAAGCTTGGGTTGTAAATGCTGCAGTGAGATGGTTGGAAGCAGTGGA
>NC_091338.1:26397604-26402604 GCF_038502225.1 Cherax quadricarinatus
ATCAGCTTTCTGTTCAGCAGTTGTCATGGTTAAGAAATCAGACAATTCTTACCGACTGGCTCAAGATTTTCGTTATTAAATGTTATCACTAAATGGGACGTTGAGCCCATGCCGGTAATCGATCATGACTTGTAAATTTTTCTGTGAATTAGACATCTCACAAGCGTACCATCAAGTGTCATTACACCTAGACTCTAAACCATACACGGCTTTCCCTAATGCAATATCGCACAGTGCCTTACGGCTTGGTCACCGCGTGTGCCACGTATATCCGGCTTATGAGAATATTCCTTTCTGACCTCAAGAATGTTTCAGTGTATTTCGATAATATTTACATCATGATTTATGTCTGGGAGGATCATCTTGCTACACTGTCGCTGGTTAAAAAGACTAAGAGCTCATTGCCTTACAATCAAACCACAGAAGTGTTTTCTTGGCTATTTCAAAGTACAATACCTCGGGTTTATTATTTCTGACAGTAATTTATCACCTCTTCCTAACAAGACGAAAGCAGTTCTAGAAAGCTCCTTCCTAACTACAAAACAAAATTGCTAAGAAGTTTCCTTGGGTCAGTAAATTTCAAAAGAGAATTTTTGTACATAATTTAAAAGGTCTGACTTCCATTCTCACAGACTATTTAAAAACTATGTAAAGGAACCTCTTGTTTGTTCTGAAGAGGCTGTAGAAAGCTTCGAACAAAGTAAAGAATGCTTTCCAATCCTCCTGTTCTAAAATTACCAGTTATTAATAAAGTCTTTTGTCTCCAAACGGATGCCTTCCATTCAGGACTCGGGGCTGTTCCACTACAGTATTATGATGAGATTCACTTCCCTATATCTTCCACCAGTAAGAAGCTTCTGCGAGGGAAGAAAACTACTCCACTGTGGAGAAGGAATGTTATGCATTGGTATGGGGTGTAAGTGGGTTCAACTACTACTTATATGGAAAACCCTTTGTGCTTGAAACAGATCGCAAGCCACTGATGTACCTGGAAAACTTCAAAGGTTCAAGTAGCCGACTCTTAAGATGGGCTATCCAGTCTTATAAGTTTAAAGTTGTTCATATATATATATATGACTTGGAAAACCATTTCTCAGATTGGCTGAACCGAGGGTGTACATAGTACTTTTCCCTCTGTAACTTAACGTACTGCTTCCGACTATAAGTTTAGGAAAGGGGATATTTTGAGGAAAAAAAACTTAAAAAAGTGGGAGGTATGGTTGTTCAGACACCCAGGAACCACTAGCGTGTTACCGCCCACTCTTCCATCTAGTGGGCAGAGGCTAAACTTCAGTTCCTAGCGTCTGAGTTGCTTTAATTTCTATTCCTGGTAGTATTAACCTTACCTGGTGTGGGTTGAAGTTTGAAGAATAACTTCACCTCCACTCTTCTCATGATCAGGTACAGTGCTCTACCAGGAGTATTTCTGTTCATTGATACTAATTTACCTGGTTACAAGTCATGACATTGAAGTAGAATACCAGCCTTTGTCTTTCTTCATTGTCATACTTATTTAACACTTATATAACCAGTGTTTTCTTTATTATCAGCTCTGCTGCTGACCTGGTCAACCAGGGTAGACGCTAGTTAATTGGAGCAAGATCCCTGTCTACAGAATGTAGTGGGACATTACGACTCCTCACCTCTAAAATCTGAATTGTGGTGATACAACCAAGTAGTGACAGGATTTTCAGAACATGGGACGAACACCGCCACCCAGGATAACCAACACCATTTCTTCTAAAACATCATCAGAAGACCATCCTGGGCATAAGATTCTCATGTCCCAACATCCTACTGGAACCACAGCGGCCAATATTTATTTTATTTATTTTTAATTAAAATCCTTAGAAAACATAATTATTATCCATCAAGTTATTCATTTGTTATTTTTCCTTTCTTTTGTTCAATAGGAAGGCGTTCCCCTGACACTGGTAGCACAGAAGACCAGTACAGACACACAGAAGAACAAATATAGTTCAGTAACAGAGAAGACCAGTACAGTAACAGAGAAGACCAGTACAGTAACAGAGAAGACCAGTACAGTAACAGAGACGACCAGTACAGAAAATTAAAACAAAAGAACGGTAGAGTGCAGTACAGAAATGCAGTACAGTAGCAAAGAAAAAATGTACAGCAACAGAGATGAACAATAAGGTTTATGCAGTACGGGGATACCTTTCTGGGATCACGGGGATACCTTTCTGGGATCACGGGGATACCTTTCTGGGATCACGGGGATACCTTTCTGGGATCACGGGGATACCTTTCTGGGATCACGGGGATACCTTTCTGGGATCACGGGGATACCTTTCTGGGATCACGGGGATACCTTTCTGGGATCACGGGGATACCTTTCTGGGATCACGCATGATTATAATTACATCAGCCTTACATTCACTGCCTCTGCTGCTGCCTCTATATTAAACTGAAGAAGCCTACTGTGTAGGCGAAACGTTTTTGATTGAAGACACCTAACTGTTGGGTCTCACTCCAGCAACACCCACGGTATTGTCCCGGCCCGGGTCTTTAACAGATGACCTACGTTATGTTAGAGTACCAGACATGTGTACCCAGGAGACCTGTCATCTTCACATCGCTCAACGACTCTCAAACATATATTACTGCCATTTCTAGTTGTTGCAATGTTATCTCTGTTGTGTTAATCAAAAATAAGAACAATATTTTTATTAATGTTAACTCCGGTGAATGAACAAAATAAGAACACTACCGTGGCTCCTATGAGAGTGGCTGGATTGGAAATAATACCACCCTGGTAGACGCTTTTGAATCCAAATTAGCAAATCTTGAATTATAATAACATTAATAATTTGCGACCACTGTCAGCCTCAGAGTTATCTCTGAGTTACCAGACCTTGCCACGTGGAGGCCAGTGGTTCGTCTTTAAGGTCCGCCCCCCCCCTCGCCTTCCCCAGGTTCATGTGTCCAGGAATCCATCCGTGGGCCCCCGGATGTCTACCCTTCCTCACTTCCCTAAGGTCAGCCTCGCCTCTCTCTCTCTGCCTTCCAGCCTCAGCCTTCCCTAGGGTTATGTATCCAGGAAATCATCCGTCCGCCGCCGGATGTTTCCCCTTTCTCACTTTCCCAAGGTCAGCCTCACCAACCTGTATTCATGCCTACCCCAGGTTCATGTATCCAGGAAACCATCCGTCTACCGCCAGATGTCTTCCCTTCCCCACTTCCCCAAGGTCAGCATCAACTGCATGTATTCATGCTTTCCCCAAGTTCATGTATCCAGGAATCCATCCGTTCGCTCCCGGATGTCTCCCCTTCCCCACTTACCCAAGGTTAGCCTCAACAACAACCTTCCCCAAGTTTATGTATCCAGGAATCCGTCCGCTCGCTCCCGGATGTCTTCCCTTCCCCACTTACCTAAGGTCAGTGAGTTAGGTCAGTGCCTTCCCCAGATCAGTGTCTACAAGAGTCCACTTGGTGTCACCTCAGGTGGAATCCCTTCCCCACTTCCCCAAAGTCAGCGGTATTCTTGCTTTACCCAGGTTCATATATCCAGGAATCGATCCGTCTACCGCCGGATGTCTTCCCTTCCCCACTTCCCCAAGGTCAGCCTCAACTGCATGTATTCATGCTTTCCCCAGGTTCATGTATCCAGGAATCCATCCGCTCGCTCCCAGATGTCTCCCCTTCCCCACTTACCCAAGGTTAGCCTCAACAACAACCTTCCCCAAGTTTATGTATCCAGGAATCCATCCGCTCGCTCCCGGATGTCTTCCCTTCCCCACTTACCTAAGGTCAGCGAGTTAGGTCAGTGCCTTCCCCAGATCAGTGTCTCCAGGAGTCCACTTGGTGTCACCTCAGGTGGAATCCCTTCCCCACTTCCCCAAAGTCAGCGGTATTCTTGCTTTACCCAGGTTCATGTATCCAGGAATCGATCCGTCTACCGCCGGATGTCTTCCCTTCCCCACTTCCCCAAGGTCAGCCTCAACTGCTGGTATTCATGCCTTTCCCAGGTTTATGTATCCAGGAATCCATCCGTTCGCACCCGGATGTCTCCCCTTCCCCACTTACCTAAGGTCAGCCTCAACTACAACCTTCCCCAAGCTCATGTATCCAGGAATCCATCCGTTCGCTCCCGGATGTTTCCCCTTCCCCACTTACCTAAGGTTGGCGGTGCCTTCCCCGGATCAGTGTCTCCAGGAATCCACTTGTGTCACTGAGTGGACTCCCTTCCCCACTTCCCCAGAGTCAGCGGTTGCCACCCTCAGTGACCTTGCTGAATGGAAACTTGGTCTTGTCTAGCTGGTCTACGGTAGTGACTGTCCAGGTGGGTGGAATTACTGGAGGGGACACACAGTAAACTGCGTCCAGTAATTACATCCACCAAGACAGCCTGGAACCGTAGACCAGCTGGACGAGACGAAGCTCGTACACAGCTCGGCCACCTCGGGGGCTAATTAATTACAATTTTGGAATTCCTCTTATGTTACACTATGAATTTATACTGAGAACAAGTTTTTTTTAACTTATTTAGCAGTTTAAATGTGTTTGTGAGCGACATTCTATGTGAAATATGTAAATATATAAAGATGAACACGTTTGAGACACTAATGGAGGACTGTGTGTCGTGTGTAACATGTTATTTTGTATAAATGAATGTAATATCTACGTGTTATTGTATACTGATGTCATATGTACCTGTTCTTGTGTGTTCACGAATGTCATGTGTACATGTTATTATGTATGAAAAAATATCAAATTCAAATCTCTAAATTTCCTCTATGAAAACTATAACAAATTTATAATAATAGCTATTTCTGGTGTTTCGTAAATGAATTTGAAGGTCGGATATATACATACATGCGCGCACACATGTATGTGTGTGTGTGTGTGTGTATATACAGAGTTTTACATAATGTGTTAATAAAGCTGTGTTTAGAGTGACACCTGGTCTACATGATGGCTTACTCTGTATATACTGTCTTCTGAGCAAAGTACAATGACATCACACGTCTTTAAGACCA
>NC_091338.1:26407604-26435104 GCF_038502225.1 Cherax quadricarinatus
ATCACCCTCACCACCAGACCATCACCCTCACCACCAGACAATCACCCTCACCACAAAACCATCACCAACAAACGAAGTGTGGAAGGGAGTTCATCAGAGGGCCGGCAGATGGACTTCTGGAGACATGGAACTAGGGAAACAAGCACACACAACCACCACCAGTCCATCTCCCTCACCACCAGTCCATCACCCTCACCAGTCCATAACTAGCAAGGGAAGTGTGGAAGGGAGTTCATCTGAGGGGACACAGATGGACTTCTGGAAGCATAGACCTTGACCCTCCCCACCAGTTCATCACCCTCACCACCAGTCCATCACTCTCCCCACCAGTTCATCACCCTCACCACCAGTCCATCACCCTCACCACCAGTCCATCACCCTCACCACCAGTCCATCACCCTCACCACCAGTCCATAACCAGAAAGGGATATGTGGAAGGGAGTTCATCTGAGGGGACACAGATGGACTTCTGGAAGCATAGACCTTGACCCTTCCCACCAGTTCATCACCCTCACCACCAGTCCATCACTCTCCCCTCCAGTCGATCACCCTCACCACCAGTTCATCACCCTCACCACCAGTCCATCACACTCACCACCAGTCCATTACCCTCACCCCCAGTCCATCACCCTCACCATCAGTCCATCACCCTATCCACTAGTCTATCACCCTCCCCACCAGTCCATCACCCTCCCCACCAGACCATCACTCTCCCCACCAGTCCATCACCCTCACCACCAGTCCATCACCCTCACCACCAGTCCATCACCCTAACCACTAGTCCATCACCCTCACCACCAGTCCATCACCCTCACCACCAGTCCATCACCCTCACCACCAGTCCATCACCCTCACCACCAGACCATCACCAACAAGGGAAGTGTGGAAGAGAGTTCATCTGAGGGGACACAGATGTACTTCTGGAAGCAGTCCTTCACCCTCCCTACCAGTCCATCACACTCACCACCAGTCCATCACCCACACCACCAGACCATCACCCTCCCCACTAGACCATCACCCTCCACACCAGTCCATCACCCTCACCCCCAGTCCATCACCCTCACCACCAGTCCATCACCCTCACCACCAGACCATCATCCTCGCCACCAGTCCATCACCCTCACCACCAGTCCATCACCCTCACCACCAGTCCATCACCTTCCCCACAAGTCCATCACCAGCAAGGGAAGTGTGGAAGGGAGTTCATCTGAGGGGACACAGATGGACTTCTAGAAACACAGTCCTTCACCCTCCCCCCCAGTCCATCACCCACACCACCAGACCATCACCCTCCCCACCAGTCCATCACCCTCACCACCAGTCCGTCACCCTCACCACCAGTCCATCACCCTCCCAGCAAGTCCATCACCCTCACCACCAGTCCATACCCCTCACCAACAGTCCATCACCCTCACCACCAGTCCATCACCATCAGTCCATCACCCTCACCACCAGTCCACCCACACCACTAGTCCATCACCCTCACCACCAGACCATCACCCTCACCACCAGTCCATCACCCTCACCACCAGTCCATCACCCTCACCACCAGTCCACCCACACCACTAGTCCGTCACCCTCACCACCAGACCATCACCCTCACCACCAGTCCATCACCCTCACCACCAGTCCATCACCCTCACCACTAGTCCACCCACACCACTAGTCCGTCACCCTCACCACCAGACCATCACCCTCACCACCAGTCCATCACCCTCATCACCAGTCCGTCACCCTCACCAGCAGTCCATCACCCTCACCACCAGACCATCACCAACAAGGGAAGTGTGGAAGAGAGTTCATCTGAGGAGATACAGATGTACTTCTGGAAGCAGTCCTTCACCCTCCCTAACAGTCCATCACACTCACCACCAGACCATCACCCTCCCCACTAGACCATCACCCTCCACACCAGTCCATCACCCTCACCACCAGTCCATCACCCTCACCACCAGTCCATCACTCTCCCCACCAGTCGATCACTCTCACCACCAGTCCATCACCCTCACCACCAGTCCATCACCCTCACCACCAGTCCATCACCAACAAGGGAAGTGTGGAAGGGAGTTCATCTGAGGGGACACAGATGGACTTCTGGAAGCATAGTCCTTCACCCTCCCTACCAGTCCATCACACTCACCACCAGTCCATCACCCACACCACCAGACCATCACCCTCCCCACCAGACCATCACCCTCCCCACCAGTCCATCACCCTCACCCCCAGTCCATCACCCTCACCACCAGTCCATCACCCTAACCACTAGTCCATCACCCTCACCACCAGTCCATCACCCTCACCACCAGTCCATCACCCTCAGCAACAGTCCATCACCCTCACCACCAGTCCATCACCAGCAAGGGATATGTGGAAGGGAGTTCATCTGAGGGGACACAGATGGACTTCTGGAAGCATAGACCTTGACCCTCCCCACCAGTTCATCACCCTCACAACCAGTCCATCACTCTCCCCACCAGTCGATCACCCTCACCACAAGTCCATCACCCTCACCCCCAGTCCATCACCCTCACCACCAGTCCATCACCCTAACCACTAGTCCATCACCCTCACCACCAGTCCATCACCCTCACCACCAGTCCATCACCCTCACCAGCAGTCCATCACCCTCACCACCAGACCATCACCAACAAGGGAAGTGTGGAAGAGAGTTCATCTGAGGGGACACAGATGTACTTCTGGAAGCACAGTCCTTCACCCTCCCTACCAGTCCATCACACTCACCACCAGTCCATCACCCACACCACCAGTCCATCACCCTCACCAGCAGTCCATCACCCTCACCACCAGACCATCACCAACAAGGGAAGTGTGGAAGAGAGTTCATCTGAGGGGACACAGATGTACTTCTGGAAGCAGTCCTTCACCCTCCCTACCAGTCCATCACACTCACCACCAGTCCATCACCCACACCACCAGACCATCACCCTCCCCACTAGACCATCACCCTCCACACCAGTCCATCACCCTCACCCCCAGTCTATCACCCTCATCACCAGTCCATCTCCCTCACCACGAGACCATCATCCTCGCCACCAGTCCATCACCCTCACCACCAGTCCATCACCCTCCCCACCAGTCCATCACCTTCCCCACAAGTCCATCACCAGCAAGGGAAGTGTGGAAGGGAGTTCATCTGAGGGGAAACACAGTCCTTCACCCTCCCCCCCAGTCCATCACCCACACCACCAGACCATCACCCTCCCCACCAGTCCATCACCCTCACCACCAGTCCGTCACCCTCACCACCAGTCCATCACCCTCCCAGCAAGTCCATCACCCTCACCACCAGTCCATACCCCTCACCAACAGTCCATCACCCTCACCACCAGTCCATCACCATCAGTCCATCACCCTCACCACCAGTCCACCCACACCACTAGTCCATCACCCTCACCACCAGACCATCACCCTCACCACCAGTCCATCACCCTCACCACCAGTCCATCACCCTCACCACCAGTCCACCCACACCACTAGTCCGTCACCCTCACCACCAGACCATCACCCTCACCACCAGTCCATCACCCTCACCACCAGTCCGTCACCCTCACCAGCAGTCCATCACCCTCACCACCAGACCATCACCAACAAGGGAAGTGTGGAAGAGAGTTTATCTGAGGGGATACAGATGTACTTCTGGAAGCAGTCCTTCACCCTCCCTAACAGTCCATCTCACTCACCACCAGACCATCACCCTCCCCACCAGACCATCACCCTCCCCACCAGTCCATCACCCTCACCCCCAGTCCATCACCCTCACCACCAGTCCATCACCCTCACCACCAGACCATCATCCTCGCCACCAGTCCATCACCCTCACCACCAGTCCATCACCTTCACTACAAGTCCATCACCAGCAAGGGAAGTGTGGAAGGGAGTTCATCTGAGGGGACACAGATGGACTTCTAGAAACACAGTCCTTCACCCTCCCCACCAGTCCATCACCCTCACCACCAGACCATCACCCTCCCCACCAGTCCATCACCCTCACCACCAGTCCGTCACCCTCACCACCAGTCCATCACCCTCCCAGCAAGTCCATCACCCTCACCACCAGTCCATCACCCTCACCACCAGTCCATCACCATCAGTCCATCTCCCTCGCCACCAGTCCACCCACACCACTAGTCCATCACCCTCACCACCAGACCATCACCCTCGCCACCAGTCTATCACCCTCCCCACCAGTCCATCACCCTCACCACCAGTCCACCCACACCACTAGTCCGTCACCCTCACCACCAGACCATCACCCTCACCACCAGTGTGTGTGTGTGTGTGTGTGTGTGTGTGTGTGTGTGTGTGTGTGTGTGTTCGTTCATGGAAAGTTACATAAATGTGCTTATTTGTAGACATATGGACAAATTATAACACTTATACAGCTAATTAAGTAAAATACGAAAGAAATGAACAAACACGATATGAAACATAAATAGAAGTCCAAGATTTTATATCAGTAACCTCAGCTTGGTGGCCGAGTTGGGAGGCAGCTCAGTCTCGTCTGGCTGGTCCACTGTTCCAGGCTGTCTTGGTGGGTGTAATTACAGGACGCAGATTTCTGTGTGTCCCCTCCTGTAATTCCACCCACCTGGACAGTAGACCAGGTAGACAAGACCAAGTTAACATCCAGCAAGGTCACTGGGGAGGGGCCAACACCTGCTGAACCTGGGGAAGTGAGGAAGGAAGTTCATCTGAGGGCCCGCAGATGGACTTCTGGATACATGGAACTAGGGAAAGGAAACACACACACACATACACGACCACCACCACCACCAGTCCATCTCCCTCACCACCAGTCCATCACCCTCACCACCAGTCCATTACGCTCACTACTAGTCCATCACTATCACCACCAGTCCATCACCCTCACCACTAGTCCACCACCTTCACCACTAGTCCATCCCCCTCAGCACCAGTCGGTCACCCTCACTACCAATCCATCACCATCACAACCAGTCCATCACCCTCACCACCAGTCCATCACCCTCACCACCATCACCCTCACCACCATCACCCTCACCACAACACCATCACCAACAAGTGAAGTGTGGAAGGGCCCTCAGGTGGACTTCTGGAGACATGGAACTAGGGGAAGCAAACACCCTCACATCACATCACCAGTCCACCACCTTCACCACTAGTCCACCCTCAGCATCAGTCCATCACCCTCACTACCAGTCCATCACCCTCACCACCAGTCCATCATCCTCACTACCAGTCCATCACCATCACCACTAGTCCATCACCCTCACCACCAGTCCATCACCCTCACCACAAGTCCATCACCCTCACCACCAGTCCATCACCCTCACCACCAGTCCATCACCAGCAAGGGAAGTGTGGAAGGGAGTTCATCTGAGGGGACACAGATTGACTTCTGGAAGCATAGTCCTTCACCCTCACAACCAGTATATCACCCTCACCACCAGTCCATCACCATCAGTCCATCACCCTCACCACCAGTCCATCACCATCAGTCCATCACCCTCACCATCAGTATACCCACATCCATCACCCTCACCACCAGTCCATCACCCTCACCACCAGACCATCACCCTCACCACCAGTCCATCACGAGCAAGGGAAGTGTGGAAGGGAGTTCATCTGAGGGGACACAGATGGACTTCTGGAAACACAGTCCTTCACCCTCCCCACCAGTCTATCACCCTCACCGTCAGTCCATCACCCTCAGCAACAGTCCATCACCCTCACCACCAGACGATCACCTTCACCACCAGTCCATCACTAGCAAGGAAAGTGTGGAAACAGATGGACTTCTGGAAACACAGTCCTTCACCCTCCCCACCACTCCATCACCCTCCCCACCAGACCATCACCCTCCCCACCAGTCAATCACCCTCACCACCAGTCCATCACCCTCCCCACCAGTCCATCACCAACAAGGGAAGTGTGGAAGGGAGTTCATCTGAGGGGACACAGATGGATTTCTGGAAACACAGTCCTTCACTCTACCCAGCAGTCCATCACCCTCACCACCAGTCCTTCACCCTCCCTACCAGTCCATCACACTCACCACCAGTCCATCACCCTCACCACCAGTCCTTCACCCTCCCTACCAGTCCATCACACTCACCACCAGTCCATCACCCTCACCACCAGCCCACCCACACCACCAGCCCACCCACACCACTAGTCCATAACGCTCCCCACCAGACCATCACCCTCACAGATGGACTTCTGGAAACACAGTCCTTCACCCTCCCCACCAGTCCATCACCCTCCCTACCAGACCATCACCCTCCCCACCAGTCAATCACCCTCACCACCAGTCCATCACCAACAAGGGAAGTGTGGAAGATGGATTTCTGGAAACACAGTCCTTCACTCTTCCCAGCAGTCCATCACTCTCACCACCAGACCATCACCCTCCCCACCAATCCATCACCCTCACCACCAGTCCATCACCAACAAGGGAAGTGTGGGAGTTCATCTGAGGGCCCGCAGATGGACTTCTGGAGTCATGAAACTAGGGGAAGGAAAAACACACACACACACACACAAACATCACCACCAGTCCATCACCCTCAGCAACAGTCCATCATTCTCACTATCAGTCCATCACCCTCACCACCAGTCCATCACCCTCAAAACCTGGCCAACATCCTGAAAACCAGTCCATCACCAGGAAGGGAAGTGTGGGAGTTCATCTGAGGGGACACAGAAGGACTTCTGGAAACACAGTCCTTCACCCTCTCATCTAGTCCATCACCCTCACCACCAGTCCATCTCCCTCACCACCAGTCCATCACCCTCACCACTAGTCCATCACCCTCACCACCAGTCCATCACCCTCACCACCAGACCATTACCCTCACCACCAGTCCATCACTAGCAAGAGAAGTGTGGAAGGGAGTTCATCTGAGGGGACACAGATGAACTTCTGGAAACACAGTCATTCACTCTCCCCACCAGTCCATCAGCCTCACCATCAGTCCATCACCCTCAGCAACAGTCCATCACCCTCACCACCAGACCATCACCCTCACCACCAGTCCATCACTAGCAAGGGAAGTGTGGAAGGGAGTTCATCTGAGGGGACACAGATGGACCCTCAGCAACAGTCCATCACCCTCCCCACCAGTCCATTACCCTCACCACCAGACCATCACCCTCCCCACCAGACCATCATCCTCCCCACTAGTCCATCACCCTCCCCACCAGTCCATCACCCACACCACTAGTCCATCACCCTCACCACCAGACCATCACAACTAGAACATCACCCTCCCCACCAGTCCACCCACACCACTAGTCCATCACCCTCACCACCAGTCCATCACCCTCACCACCAGGCTACACACACACACACACACACAAACACACACACAAACATCACAACCAGTCCATCACCCTCATCACCAGTCCATCACCCTCAGCAACAGTCCATCACCCTCAAAACCAGTCCATCACCTGGAAGGGAAGTGTGGAAGGGAGTTCATCTGAGGGGACACAGATGGACTTCTGGAAACACAGTCCTTCACCCTCCCTACTAGTCCATCACCCTCACCACCAGTCCATCACCCTCACCACCAGTCCATCACCCTCACCACCAGCCCATCACCATCACCACCAGCCCATCACCTTCCCCACCAGTCCATCTCCCTCACCACCAGCCCATCACCCTCCCCACCAGTCCTTCACCCTCCCCACCAGTCAATCACCCTCCCCACCAGTCCTTCACCCTCCCCACCAGTCAATCACCCTCACCACCAGTCCATGACCCTCACCACTAGTCCATCACAGTCACCACCAGTCCATCACACTCACCACCAGTCCATCACCCTCACCACCAGCCCATCACCCTCCCCACCAGTCCTTCACCCTCCCCACCAGTCATTCACCCTCACCACCAGTCCATCACCCTCACCACCAGTCCATCACCCTCACCACCAGTCCATCACCCTCACCACCAGTCCATCACACTCACCACCAGCCCATCACCCTCCCCACCAGTCCATCTCCCTCACCACCAGCCCATCACCCTCCCCACCAGTCCTTCACCCTCCCCACCAGTCAATCACAGTCACCACCAGTCCATCACACTCACCACCAGTCCATCACACTCACCACCAGTCCATCACCCTCACCACCAGTCCTTCACCCTCCCCACCAGTCCATCCCCCTCACCACCAGTCCATGACCCTCACCACTAGTCCATCACAGTCACCACCAGTCCATCACAGTCACCACCAGTCCATCACCCTCACCACCAGTCATCACACTCACCACCAGTCCATCACCATCACCACCAGTCATCACACTCACCACCAGTCCATCACCCTCACCACCAGTCCTTCACCGTCCCCACCAGTCCATCACCCTCACCACCAGTCCATGACCCTCACCACTAGTCTATCACAGTCACCACCAGTCATCACACTCACCACCAGTCCATCACCCTCTCCACCAGTCCTTCACCGTCCCCACCAGTCCATCACCCTCACCACCAGTCCATGACCCTCACCATTAGTCCATCACAGTCACCACCAGTCCATCACACTCACCACCAGTCCATCACCATCACCACCAGTCATCACACTCACCACCAGTCCATCACCATCACCACCAGTCATCACCCTCACCACCAGTCCATCACAGTCACCACCAGTCCATCACCATCACCACCAGTCATCACCCTCACCACCAGTCCATCACAGTCACCACCAGTCCATCACCATCACCACCAGTCCATCACCATCACCACCAGTCATCACCCTCACCACCAGTCCATCACCATCACCACCAGTCATCACCCTCACCACCAGTCCATCACAGTCACCACCAGTCCATCACCAACACCACCAGTCATCACCATCACCACCAGTCATCACCATCACCACCAGTCATCACCATCACCACCAGTCATCACCCTCACCACCAGTCATCACACTCACCACCAGTCATCACCATCACCACCAGTCATCACCCTCACCACCAGTCCACCATCACCACCAGTCATCACCCTCACCACCAGTCCACCATCACCACCAGTCATCACCCTCACCACCAGTCCACCATCACCATCAGTCATCACCCTCACCACCAGTCCACCATCACTACCAGTCATCACCCTCACCACCAGTCCACCATCACCACCAGTCATCACCCTCACCACCAGTCCACCATCACCACAGTCATCACACTCACCACCAGTCCACCATCACCACCAGTCATCACCCTCACCACCAGTCCACCATCACCACCAGTCATCACCCTCACCACCAGTCCACCATCACCACCAGTCATCACCCTCACCACCAGTCCACCATCACCACCAGTCATCACACTCACCACCAGTCCACCATCACCACCAGTCATCACCCTCACCACCAGTCCACCATCACCACCAGTCATCACCCTCACCACCAGTCCACCATCACCACCAGTCATCACCCTCACCACCAGTCCACCATCACCACCAGTCATCACACTCACCACCAGTCCACCATCACCACCAGTCATCACCCTCACCACCAGTGAGTGTAATAGTGTGATTTTTTTATTCATGTTAAATCACGTTTAAGTTTACTTGTGAACAACTTCAATATTTACAGACTGATGCATCTTAGGCAGAATAACTGTCCAGCTTCTTGAAGATTCATTATATAAAAGGATGATAACCATTAGTTTAATCTCAACAACCATGAATTTGAAGATTTCCTGAAATATTCCAAACTTGGAATCCTTGGAACGAGATCAGTTAGTAAATATATGTGGTGCCGAATAGGTAAAACTGGTTAATTAGCAAGAACTCATTTAAAATTAAGTCCTTTCTGAAATTTTCTCTTATACGTTTAAAGATATATATTTTTTTTCTAAAAGCACCTTAGAAAACCTTATTATAGCAAGCATAGTTTAATTTAGCCAAATCCAACTAAATGAATGTGTGAGCGCGCGCGCGTGTGTGTGTGTGTGTGTGTGTGTGTGTGTGTGTGTGTGTGTGTGTGTGTGTGTGTTTGTGCGTATGTGTGTGTGTGTGTGTGTGTGTGTGTATGTGTTTGTGTGTGTGTGTGTAGAGTTCATGTACGGAGGTACATAAATCTGAGTGTACATACTTTGTATTCTTATCATAATTATTGATTGTGCGTTTTAGTTTTATTATCATAATTATTTGAGGTAAGATCTTGGTGCTTGAGTTGCTGCCACACCTCAGATACTCTGACAATGTTTCCTGCTCAGTTTCACTAACAATAGACTGGTATCTCAAAATAATTATAGTTTGTGTTATGATCGATCACAACAACCTTACACCTTCGTAAGGCTGTAATGATCAAAGTGAGTGGTTAAATGGACTGTTATAATTAATATGGACTGCAGTCTAGTGCTTAGACTGAGGCTACATTAATCACAACGTAGTGTATCACACCGGTCATGGTGTTAAATATCGTAATGTATGTTCACCCGAAGAGGGAATGTTGAATTCTGGGATCCTTGCTTCAGTTTCCCAGACCAGACTACAGAAATCAACATTAATTGTGTTACACTCACTTACGTTATGCGTTAATTATCAATTTGTCAGGTTTAAAAAAACTGACAAGTTGATAATTGAAACACTTGTACAGCGTTTATGAAACGTCTGCACAATAAACCTTCCCAAATGTTGCGCAAGTGTCTGGTTTACACACAATATAATGCAGAGATACAATCATAGACAAAGTTGCTACAACTCTAGCACAGATCTGAATTCACGAAGCTTGGTAAATAATAACTGTATTTACTTAGAATGTAGAAGCAACTCTTTTCCTGAGACTGAGTCTTGGCAGTACTGAGACTGAGTCTTGGCAGTACTGAGACTGAGTCTTGGCAGTACTGAGACTGAGTCTTGGCAGTACTGAGACTGAGTCTTGGCAGTACTGAGACTGAGTCTTGGCAGTACTGAGACTGAGTCTTGGCAGTACTGAGACTGAGTCTTGGCAGTACTGAGACTGAGTCTTGGCAGTACTGAGACTGAGTCTTGGCAGTACTGAGACTGAGTCTTGGCAGTACTGAGACTGAGTCTTGGCAGTACTGAGACTGAGTCTTGGCAGTACTGAGACTGAGTCTTGGCAGTACTGAGACTGAGTCTTGGCAGTACTGAGACTGAGTCTTGACAGTACTGAGACTGAGTCTTGGCAGTACTGAGACTGAGTCTTGGCAGTACTGAGACTGAGTCTTGGCAGTACTGAGACTGAGTCTTGGCAGTACTGAGACTGAGTCTTGGCAGTACTGAGACTGAGTCTTGGCAGTACTGAGACTGAGTCTTGGCAGTACTGAGACTGAGTCTTGGCAGTACTGAGACTGAGTCTTGGCAGTACTGAGACTGAGTCTTGGCAGTACTGAGACTGAGTCTTGGCAGTACTGAGACTGAGTCTTGGCAGTACTGAGACTGAGTCTTGGCAGTACTGAGACTGAGTCTTGGCAGTACTGAGACTGAGTCTTGGCAGTACTGAGACTGAGTCTTGGCAGTACTGAGACTGAGTCTTGGCAGTACTGAGACTGAGTCTTGGCAGTACTGAGACTGAGTCTTGGCAGTACTGAGACTGAGTCTTGGCAGTACTGAGACTGAGTCTTGACAGTACTGAGACTGAGTCTTGGCAGTACTGAGACTGAGTCTTGGCAGTACTGAGACTGAGTCTTGGCAGTACTGAGACTGAGTCTTGGCAGTACTGAGACTGAGTCTTGGCAGTACTGAGACTGAGTCTTGGCAGTACTGAGACTGAGTCTTGGCAGTACTGAGACTGAGTCTTGGCAGTACTGAGACTGAGTCTTGGCAGTACTAAGACTGAGTCTTGGCAGTACTAAGACTGAGTCTTGGCAGTACTGAGACTGAGTCTTGGCAGTACTGAGACTGAGTCTTGGCAGTAGACGTAAAACAACAATAATATACAGACGTTCGTATATTTTAAAAAATGCACATAATTGTATAAATTTTAATTTCGAGGAAAAGTCCTCAAGTCCTAGAATCTGTATTGGTAAAGCCACTGGATGGCGAGACGTCTACAATAAAGCCACTGGATGACGAGACGTCTACAATAAAGCCACTGGATGGAGAGACGTCTACAATAAAGCCACTGGATGACGAGACGTCTACAATAAAGCCACTGGATGGCGAGACGTCTACAATAAAGCCACTGGATGGCGAGACGTCTACAATAAAGCCACTGGATGGCGAGACGTCTACAATAAAGCCACTGGATGACGAGACGTCTACAATAAAGCCACTGGATGACGAGACGTCTACAATAAAGCCACTGGATGACGAGACGTCTACAATAAAGCCACTGGATGACGAGACGTCTACAATAAAGCCACTGGATGGCGAGACGTCTACAATAAAGCCACTGGATGGCGAGACGTCTACAATAAAGCCACTGGATGACGAGACGTCTACAATAAAGCCACTGGATGGCGAGACGTCTACAATAAAGCCACTGGATGACGAGACGTCTACAATAAAGCCACTGGATGGCGAGACGTCTACAATAAAGCCACTGGATGGCGAGACGTCTACAATAAAGCCACTGGATGACGAGACGTCTACAATAAAGCCACTGGATGGCGAGACGTCTACAATAAAGCCACTGGATGGCGAGACGTCTACAATAAAGCCACTGGATGACGAGATGTCTTTTTTAAATTTAATGTATAGAGAAGAGGTTACTAGCCCATTGCTCCCAGCATTTTAGTCACCTCTCACGACACACATGCTTATGGAGGACTAAATTTGCTCCACTTTTCCATGGAGATAAGAGGAAATAAAGAACAAGAATTATTAAGAAAATGGAAGAAAACCCAGATAGGTATGTAAATATATATGCTTGTACATGCATGTGTAGTGTGACCTAAGTGTAAGTAGAAGTAGCAAGATATACCCGTTATCCCCGCGTGTTTGAGACAGAAAAAAGACACTAGCAATCCTGCCATCATGTAAAACATTTATCACTTCTGGTGGTAAGGAAGATTTAAACTGCCTCATTTCGGCATAGATTATAGATGAAGCAACACATCTGCATTTAAATCTGTTTCTCAATTTTGTAAAAAACTGTTCTTTCAGTCTTGAAAAATATATATCTGTTACTGAAAGAGTAACTTTTTCTCTACTACAGTTCTTGAGAGATAATGTTTGGAAAGACTTTTAACTGAGCTGATAAAGGAAGTGAATCCTGCTCTTGAAAGAGCATTGTTTAAAGAGGAGTAGGAGGAGCATATATATATATATATATATATATATGTATATATATGTATATGTATATATATATATATATATATATATATATATATATATAGAGAGAGAGAGAGAGAGAGAGAGAGAGAGAGAGAGAAAATGGCAGATAGGTATTCTTTGGATTTGAAAAAAATAAATTATAACCAGAGAAGACTAGGTACATAAAAATACAGGAGGCTGGGCAGGTAGAAAGTTGTTGCGATGGCAGAATGCGAGGTAACGTACTGTACTGACATTTTCAGAGGGACGTACAGAGGACGATAATAAAATGTGCATGAGAAGTAAACAATTAATGTGAAACGCTTTGGCACTTACCCTTCATCCATCCGTCCCTTACTTCTTGTCTCCCTATTCTGTCTCTCCCGTCTCCACTCCCTCCTACCCTTCCTGTCCTGTGGGTGGTTACAACATGTTGTTGATTACAAGTTCACAAGTGTATCACTGCTGCTGCTCTATAATGTTACCTTTTAGGCGAATGTAAAATTTAAAGGTACTGAGAGGACAATAGGGACAGATGGAACAAGCTGATTTGTTACTCACGTTTTTCCCAAAGGTAAAATCATCTGACATGATTTCTCTTACACAGATGAATTTATTAGCTAAAAGCTCTTATGAAACGACGTGATCTTTAGCCTCCAGCACTGTGATTGCCGCTCTTGTATTTCGGTATATACTGAATCTCGTTAAATTTTTAATATTCTAAGTAAAAATAAATTTAGTAAGATGTTAAGCTTTATAGAAACACTTAAATTTGTCTAAATTTCCTGGATGCTGTAGAGGATAAAAAAAAAATACAGATGTAGTATACACAGATTTGGCAAGAGTTTTCAACAAGTGTGACCATGGTGTAACAGCACACATAATGCGTGATAAAGGAATAACAGAAAAAGTTGGTTTGTGGTTCTATAACTTCCTGACAAATAGAAAACAAAGAGTAATAGTAAACAGTAAAGTGTGAGGCAGCTACGGTGAGAAGCTGTGTTCCACAAGGCACAGTACTCACTCCCATCCTATTCCTCATCCTCTTATCTGACAGAGATGTAAGCCATAGTTCCCTGTCTTTTGCGGATGACACCCGGATTGCCATGACAGTGGCAAGACTCCAGGCGGATGTCACCCAAATCTTCAAATGGGCCATTCAAAACAATATGAAGTTCAATGAAGAGAAATTTCAACTACTCAGATATGGAAAACTTTAGGAAAGTAAACTTTATCAGGGTATATGACAAATTCCAACCAAACAATAGAAAAAACACTGGTGAGGCACCTAAAGTCAGTACCTGACCATCCGTGCTGTGAATCGTACGTCAATTTGCCTGTGCCAGCAGTAACAGCCTGGTTGATCAGACCCTGATCCACCACGAGGCTAGGTCTCAGACCGAGCCACGGGGGCGTTGATCCCCGAAACTCCAGGTATACTTCAGTTGCCAGACAAAACCAGAATTAATTAAAATGGATATGTGGCTTGCATGTGGTAATGCTGGCCAGATATGTGGCTTGCATGTGGTAATGCTGGCCAGATATGTGGCTTGCATGTGGTAATGCTGGCCAGATATGTGGCTTGCATGTGGTAATGCTGGCCAGATATGTGGCTTGCATGTGGTAATGCTGGCCAGATATGTGGTTTGCATGTGGTAATGCTGGCCAGATATGTGGCTTGCATGTGGTAATGCTGGCCAGATATGTGGCTTGCATGTGGTAATGCTGGCCAGATATGTGGCTTGCATGTGGTAATGCTGGCCAGATATGTGGCTTGCATGTGGTAATGCTGGCCAGATATGTGGCTTGCATGTGGTAATTCTGGCCAGATATGTGATATGTGGCTTGCATGTGGTAATGCTGGCCAGACATGTGGCTTGCATATGGTAATGCTGGCCAGATATGTGGCTTGCATGTGGTAATGCTGGCCAGATATGTGGCTTGCATGTGGTAATGCTGGCCAGATATGTGGTTTGCAGTAATGCTGGCCAGATGTGGTTTGCATGTGGTAATGCTGGCCAGATAGCATGTGGTAATGTTGGCCAGATTTGTGGCTTGCATGTGGTAATGCTGGCCAGATATGTGGCTTGCATGTGGTAATGCTGCCCAGAAATGTGGCTTGCATATGGTAATGCTGGCCAGATATGTGGCTTGCATGTGGTAATGCTGGCCAGATATGTGGCTTGCATGTGGTAATGCTGGCCAGACATGTGGCTTGCATATGGTAATGCTGGCCAGATATGTGGCTTGCATGTGGTAATGCTGGCCAGATATGTGGCTTGCATGTGGTAATGCTGGCCAGACATGTGGCTTGCATATGGTAATGCTGGCCAGATATGTGGCTTGCATGTGGTAATGCTGGCCAGATATGTGGCTTGCATATGGTAATGCTGGCCAGATATGTGGTTTGCATGTGGTAATGCTGGCCAGATATGTGGCTTGCATGTGGTAATGCTGGCCAGATATGTGGCTTGCATGTGGTAATGCTGGCCAGATATGTGGCATGCATGTGGTAATGCTGGCCAGATATGTGGCTTGCATGTGGTAATGCTGGCCAGATATGTGGCTTGCATGTGGTAATGCTGGCCAGATATGTGGCTTGCATGTGGTAATGCTGGCCAGACATGTGGCTTGCATATGGTAATGCTGGCCAGATATGTGGCTTGCATGTGGTAATGCTGGCCAGATATGTGGCTTGCATGCTGGCCCGATATGTGGTTTGCATGTGGTAATGCTGGCCAGATATGTGGTTTGCATGTGGTAATGCTGGCCAGATAGCATGTGGTAATGCTGGCCAGATATGTGGTTTGCATGTGGTAATGCTGGCCAGATATGTGGCTTGCATGTGGTAATGCTGGCCAGATATGTGGCTTGCATGTGGTAATGCTTTCCAGATATGTGGCTTGCATGTGGTAATGCTGGCCAGATATGTGGCTTGCATGTGGTAATGCTGGCCAGATATGTGGCTTGCATGTGGTAATGCTGGCCAGATATGTGGCTTGCATGTGGTAATGTTGGCAAGATATGTGACTTGCATGTGGTAATGCTGGCCAGATATGTGGCTTGCATGTGGTAATGCTGGGCAGATATGTGGCTTGCATGTGGTAATGCTGGCCAGATATGTGGCTTGCATGTGGTAATGCTGGCCAGACATGAGGCTTGCATAGGGTACTGCTGGCCAGATATGTGGCTTGCATGTGGTAATGCTGGCCAGATATGTGGCTTGCATGTGGTAATGCTTGCCAGATATGTGGCTTGCATGTGGTAATGCTGGCCAGATATGTGGCTTGCATGTGGTAATGCTGGCCAGATATGTGGCTTGCATGTGGTAATGCTGGCCAGATATGTGGCTTGCATGTGGTAATGCTGGCCAGATATGTGGCTTGCATGTGGTAATGCTGGCCAGATATGTGGCTTGCATGTGGTAATGCTGGCCAGATATGTGGCTTGCATGTGGTAATGCTGGCCAGATATGTGGCTTGCATGTGGTAATGCTGGCCAGATATGTGGCTTGCATGTGGTAATGCTGGCCAGATATGTGGCTTGCATGTGGTAATGCTGGCCAGATATGTGGCTTGCATGTGGTAATGCTGGCCAGATATGTGGCTTGCATGTGATAATGCTGGCCAGATATGTGGCTTGCATGTGGTAATGCTGGCCAGATATGTGGCTTGCATGTGGTAATGCTGGCCAGATATGTGGCTTGCATGTGGTAATGCTGGCCAGATATGTGGCTTGCATGTGGTAATGCAGGGCAGATCAAATCAACACTCTAGTTATACCTTTTCAAAATGTCATGTAAAAAATGCAGGTGGGATTATATCCTTCTCCATCTCATTTCAATTAGCCATTTAAGCAAATTTCAGTCCCATCTCGGGAAGCGCCTCGCAACAGCCTTTTAAACCCCAGGTACCTATTTACAGTGGGTCTTTTCCATTTTTAAGTTCCTGTTCCTGGAGCGGGAACACTGCCGAGCGTTCCCATATGATTAATGGTTGGCTCTAAGTCTAGGGATTTTCGCCTTATAATCGGTGATACACATGTAACAACATGTACCGTATATGCCACCTTTATATTAACAATGTATCTCTTAAATCTTCTGTGCCATATTATGTAATAAAATATTCCTATTGGTAAAAAAAAATAGTCTAGGGATAATCTCCGCCTTCTGTTTTATGATGCCAAATAGTCAGTTATTATATTAGAAAGAATAATGCAAGAAAAAGCGATAAAAAACAAGGAAAAATTTCCAAAATATATATGGGCTGTGAGCAGACTCGCTGCCAATATCACCGTCACCTTACCTCATATAAATGACTATAATTTCTTGTAGAAACGTCGTAGAACATTCATTCTGGTACCATTGTGTTGCTAAAGAGTTAAGCTATTTTTTCGGTATATATAACTCAACTTCCATAATTTTTCGATTTTTGGTTGAGCGCGCGCGGAAATTGCCCGAGGGCCCCGTTAAATCCCTATTTTGGAGATCCTTCACCCGTGATGTTTATAACCATATATTCTCATACATCCCGCTTCCTCACGCGATTTCACTCTTCACTGATGATAGTATACACGTCACATTATATACACTTCACTTTATATGTATAATGGCACACAACTTGTCAAGACGTCACTTCTTCAGGCCTACCGCTACCAATGTGGCAACAGCGCCTAAGACCCCCAACGGTTTGCGCTTTGAAATATTATGATTTCGGCTTTCCTCTCACTTTCTTTAACTAATAACTTTAATTATCACTCGTAGTATTGTTCACTGACGTTCCACTACCACTGATTACTGCTAGCTGTTATTGCAGTGTGTGTGTGTGTGTGTGTGTGTGTGTGTGTGTGTGTGTGTGTGTGTGTTTGTGCGCGCATGTGTCATGCCTATGTGAGGATTATTTGCATATAATAAGATAATTATTTACACTGCATAAAAACAGAAAAAATAAAATTACTAATATTTTAATAAATTGAGATTTTTTCTTCTTTAACTGTTGTAGACTATTTAATAAATAACTCTGGAATTTATTGGTATGATTATCATTCCACATTTTTCTACAAAGTCCAATATCATTCATTCTACGATTTATGACGTTGGGTGTTTCAGGGAGAACACCATTAGCTCTGGCATGTAAAGCGGGAAAACTGGATGTAGCCCAGACCTTAGTGCGGCACGGAGCAGATCTGAAGACTACGGATAATAAAGGTAAGACGAAATTATATTATCAGTAGCCTGTCCTGTTAATCGTCAATGATTATCACAGTTACTAGCAAGCATTACACCATTACATCATTGAACAGCTTCTGTCTCAAGTGTTAGGCGTACTCCTAATTTTTAATGTAGTAAGTTTCCTAATACTGTACATTAGTAGCCTTTCTATCACTGAGTAATTGTATCCTTCGTAATACTTAAGACATAGTAGCCTACCTAACAATGAGTGCTAGTAACCTTCTTAACACTTAGTGAGTTAATATCCTCCCTAACAATGAATGTTAATAACCTTCTTAACACTTATTGAGCTAGTATCCTCCCTAATAATGAGTGTTAGTAACCTTCCTAGCACTTAGTAAGCTAGTATCGTCCCTAACAATAAGTGTTAATACTTCCTAGCTCTTAGTGAGCTAGTATCCTCCCTAACAATGAGTGTTAGTAACCTTCCTAGCACTTAGTGAGCTAGTATCCTCCCTAACAATGAGTGTTAGTAACCTTCCTAGCACTTAGTGAGCTAGTATCCTCCCTGACAATGAGTGTTATTAACCTTCCTAGCACTTAGTGAGCTAGTATCCTCCCTAACAATGAGTGTTAGTAACCTTCCTAGCGCTTAGTGAGCTAGTATCCTCCCTATCAATGAGTGTTAGTAACCTTCCTAGCGCTTAGTGAGCTAGTATCCTCCCTATCAATGAGTGTTAGTAACCTTCCTAACAATTAGTGAGCTAGTATCCTCCCTATCAATGAGTGTTAGTAACCTTCCTAGCGCTTAGTGAGCTAGTATCCTCCCTATCAATGAGTGTTAGTAACCTTCCTAACAATTAGTGAGCTAGTATCCTCCCTATCAATGAGTGTTAGTAACCTTCCTAGCGCTTAGTGAGCTAGTATCCTCCCTATCAATGAGTGTTAGTAACCTTCCTAACACTTAGTGAGCTAGTATCCTCCCTATCAATGAGTGTTAGTAACCTTCCTAACACTTAGTGAGCTAGTATCCTCCCTATCAATGAGTGTTAGTAACCTTCCTAACACTTAGTGAGCTAGTATCCTCCCTATCAATGAGTGTTAGTAACCTTCCTAACACTTAGTGAGCTAGTATCCTCCCTAACAATGAGTGTTAGTAACCTTCCTAGCACTTAGTGAGCTAGTATCCTCCCTAACAATGAGTGTTAGTAACCTTCCTAGCACTTAGTGAGCTAGTATCCTCCCTGACAATGAGTGTTATTAACCTTCCTAGCACTTAGTGAGCTAGTATCCTCCCTAACAATGAGTGTTAGTAACCTTCCTAGCGCTTAGTGAGCTAGTATCCTCCCTATCAATGAGTGTTAGTAACCTTCCTAGCGCTTAGTGAGCTAGTATCCTCCCTATCAATGAGTGTTAGTAACCTTCCTAACAATTAGTGAGCTAGTATCCTCCCTATCAATGAGTGTTAGTAACCTTCCTAGCGCTTAGTGAGCTAGTATCCTCCCTATCAATGAGTGTTAGTAACCTTCCTAACAATTAGTGAGCTAGTATCCTCCCTATCAATGAGTGTTAGTAACCTTCCTAACACTTAGTGAGCTAGTATCCTCCCTAACAATGAGTGTTAGTAACCTTCCTAACACTTAGTGAGCTAGTATCCTCCCTATCAATGAGTGTTAGTAACCTTCCTAACACTTAGTGAGCTAGTATCCTCCCTAACAATGAGTAATCGTCTCTGGTGACATGGCTCTAAGACAAATAGATAGATTAACACCTAACAAATCTCCGGGCCCTGGTCAACTGTTCTCAAGGGTTACAAAGGAATGTAAAGAGGAACGTAGCAGACCAATGGCTAGTCTTTTTAACATATCAATACAAACTGGAATAATGCCGGATAAGTGGAAAATGGCAAATGTGATACAAAGAATGAGACAAGCCCTCAGCTTCAAATTATAGATCAATTAGCTTATTTTCCATTGTGGGAAAATTTATGGAATCAGTAATTGCCGAGGTTATTCGAAGCCATCTTAAAAGGCATAAATTGATCAATGAATCTCAGCAAGGATTTATAAAGGGGCGTCACTGCATGACGAATTTAATAACATTTTAGAAACAGGTATTTAAGGACGTAGAAATGAAAACGTTATTTTTTATATATACTTCAGTAAGGCTTTTGATAGAGTTCCACATCGGAGACTGTTGAGAAAAGTATAGTCACAGTGAATAGGAGGAGAAATTTTTCCTTGATTAATGAGTGTTTGACAAATAAGCAACAGAGAGTTTACATAAATAGGGAGAAATCCGAGTGGGGGTGCATCACAAGAGGTGTTCCACAGGGGATCAGTGCTGTGCCCTTCATTGTTCACAATACACATAATCGACATAGATGAGGGAATAAACAGTGACATAAGCAAGTCTGCCGATGACACCAAAATAGGCCGTCGGATTAATTCTGACGAGGACATTTGATCGATACGGAATGTCTGAATAGACTGATGCAGTGGTTGGAGAAGTGTCAGATGCAGTTTAATAACCATGATACTTATAAACTAAATACTGTAGATCTTAATCATTCTGAATGAAAAAAAAAAAGATTTAGGAGCTCTGATTAGCAGTAATCTAAAGCCAAGACAACAGTGCTTAAGTGTTCACAATAAAGCGAATAGAATTTTTGGCTTCATATCAAGAAGTATAAATAACAGGAGTCCTCAGATAATTTTTCGTCTCTAGATAACTGTGGTTAGGCTTTATTTAGATTATGTTGCACAGTTCTGGTCACCGAATTACAGAATGGATATAAATGCATTGGAAAACGTACATCGAAGGATGACAAATGTGATCCCATGTTTGTGACTTAATAAAGCCCACTGTGTGGGCGAAACATTGTCAAAAAAGGATCACATTATATTGCTTATGTGTTTATTTTTCCATTGTGTCGGTATTTTATACCATTTATTTCTGACATATAATTAGGGAGAGATGCAAGAGAGGTGTATAAATGGAAACCAGGAATAAATAAAGGCGGTGTAAATAACGTGCTAAAAATATCTATGAGAAGATTCGCAGGAATGGGTTCAAGCTAGAAAAAATTAGACTTAGAAAGGATATAGGAGAGTGTTGGTCTGATGGGCTGAAGATGTGTGAAACAAACTCCCGAGTAACTTTGAAAATAGGTTAGATAAATACGCGCGCTGCAGTATTTATCTAACCTTCTTGAGCAGGTGTGACTTCTTGAGCAGGTGTGACTTCTTGAGCAGGTGTGACTTGAATCTGCCTCGCAGGGGCCAGTAGGCCTGCTGCAGTTCCCCTTTCTTATGTTCTTATGAATGGGTGTTGGTAGGTGTGAGTTTTCACTGCAATAATACCTTTGCTTCCCGTACAAGCAATTAACTTCAACTCGTCTACTTATATTTTCGCTTGTTGACCAGTTCCTGCGCTTTTTTTTAGAATCTATGCCATGACCAATCAAGTTTTTTTCAGTATTTTCCTGAGGTAAGTGGGCAAATTTTGCCTCTTTCATTCCAAATGCTGCAATCCACTTGCTTCTCCCACATACACCCACCTGTTATCTTTTGTCACTGTATAGTTCTATTCAACTTAGCACTGGCCTCCTCGACAGAGTTAGCTAATGCTGCCACTCCTGCTTCAGAGAGATGTACCCCATCTCTTGCATAAATGACATGTTTGCCATCGAAAATGTCTGAGCAGTGCTTATCTAGCCAGAATTTACAGAAAAAATACATAATATGGTCGAGATAGCTACCTTCGACCTAATTAGATCTATAGCTGTTCTATACTTAACTAACAGCTTCTGTCACCTACTCTTCCCAATATCACCCGGCACAAAGGAAGATTAAGGACTTGTTTCGATTTCCTGACATGATATTAACAAATCTATTGACTCTTACACCAACACCAGCTTCAGGGAAACACCTTCGTATCCCTGTTTCAAAAAGCACGGTCCATGAGGCCATTCTCACCTTTATTACTAGAGGAGTTAATTAACTTATTCTCACTTACCACCGAAACACATTCATCATGGAGAACAGAAAAACGATTTCCTACTTTGAAATCTATCCTTTTAACTTTCTTCTATTTTATGTTTCTCCCTGAAATGAAGTTATTTTCTATTTGATACTCTCACCTCACAAGCAACGTTTCTATTTCCTGTTATCCTCATTGTGACGTAGAACATTCTATTTAAATATTTTGAGCATGAACACTAAAACGCTACAGAAGCAAGTGATGATTACATCATACATTCCTTACTAATTCCCCAGTACCTGCAGACAGGTATTGTGACCTTTACTGACCAATGACCTCTTCCATCAGGTGCAGGTCTTCTGTTCTTCGCTGCATTCGGCAATAAACTAGATGCTGCGAAATGGTTAATAAAGGAAGGGGTAGATGCATTAGCGAGGGATAACAGTGGATGTCTCGCGCAGGATGTAGCACATAGAAAGGGTTTCGGTGAAGTGGAAGAATACTTAACCAATCTGACGCAGCAAGAACTCTCGCAGCAACAGCAGTTAAACGTAAGTAACTAATAATCATCCGATTATAATAGTTTAAAATGTCTTTCAAGTCGGTAGATGGTGTTGCAGTCCTCTGAACACAAGTGTTTGTAGTAGCTCTTCACACAAGCGAGTAGAAGCTCTATGGTCACTAGGGTGCTACAGCTCTCTGAAAAAAGGGTGTAAGAGCTTTCTGAACATAAGGAAAAAAATATGCTTTCGAGAACAAGTGGTAATTTGCTCTTAAAACACGAAAGTGTACAAGCCCTCCAGATACCAAGGTACACAGTTGAAGAGCAACCAAACAGGACACACTGCTGAAGCGGCTTTCCAGATACATTTTACATGTACCTCAGGTATCCAAACACAAAGGTACAGCAGTCCTTGAATCACTAGTATTCAGCAGTCCTCCAGACACAAGGGTAGAGAAGCCCTTAAAATACAATGGTTGAGGAACCATCTAGACACATGAGTAAAAATGCCTTCTAGATAAAAATGTACATAAGCCCTCCAGAAACAAAGGTGCAGCAGTCTTCTTGAAACAGTGGGACGTCACTCCACCAGACATAATTTCAAAACCTCTAAAGAGGCAACAGTTCAACTGCTCTTCAGATACAAGGGTACAGTAACCCTCTAGACACAACTTTGCAGCAGCCCTCCAAAGAAAAAGGAACATCAGCCCTCCAAATAAAAGGGCATAGTTGTATTGGTGAGGCATTCATCCAGACACCAGAGTGTCTGGATGAATGGTAGAGCAGTCCTCTAGACAGCCCTTCAAACGCATTGGAACAGCAGTCTTACAGAGACAATGGTGCAGGAATCCTTCAGATACTGAGGCAGCAACCGTACAGACACACTGGAGAAGGAACCATGAAGGTACAGCAGCCCTCCGAACACAGCAGAGGCGCGCTACATACAAAGATGCATCAACTCACCAGAAACAACGAAAGATCAACCCTCTAGACTAAATGATTCAACAGCTCTCCAGACACACGTGGTCAACAGCTCTCCAGACACAAGTGGTGAACACTTTTCCAGACACAAGTGGTCAACAGCTCTCCAGACACAAGTGGTCAACAGCTCTCCAGACACACGTGGTCAACAGCTCTCCAGACACAACTGGTGAACACTTTTCCAGACACAAGTGGTCAACAGCTCTCCAGACACAAGTGGTCAACACTTTTCCAGACACAAGTGGTCAACACTTTTCCAGACACAAGTGGTCAACACTTTTCCAGACACAAGTGGTCAACAGCTCTCCAGACACAAGTGGTCAACACTTTTCCAGACACAAGTGGTCAACACTTTTCCAGACACAAGTGGTCAATAGCTCTCCAGACACAAGTGGTCGACATTTCTCCAGACACAAGTGGTCAACAGCTCTCCAGACACAAGTGGTCAACAGCTCTCCAGATACAAGTGGTCAACAGCTCTCCAGACACAAGTGGTCAACAGCTCCCCAGACACAAGTGGTCAACAGCTCTCCAGACACAAGTGGTCAACAGCTCTCTAGACACAAGTGGTCAACATTTCTCCAGACACAAGTGGTCAACAGCTCTCCAGACACAAGTGGTAACAGCTCTCCAGACACAAGTGGTCATCAGCTCTCCAGACACAAGTGGTCAACAGCTCTCCAGACACAAGTGGTCAACATTTCTCCAGACACAAGTGGTCAACAGCTCTCCAGACACAAGTGGTCAACAGCTCTCCAGACACAAGTGGTCAACATTTCTCCAGACACAAGTGGTCAACAGCTCTCCAGACACAAGTGGTCAACAGCTCTCCAGACACAAGTGGTCAACAGCTCTCCAGACACAAGTGGTCAACAGCTCTCAAGACACAAGTGGTCAACAGCTCTCCAGACACAAGTGGTCAACATTTCTCCAGACACAAGTGGTCAACAGCTCTCCAGACACAAGTGGTCAACATTTCTCCAGACACAAGTGGTCAACAGCTCTCAAGACACAAGTGGTCAGCAGCTCTCCAGACACAAGTGGTCAACAGCTCTCCAGACACAATTGGTCAACAGCTCTCCAGACACAAGTGGTCAACAGCTCTCCAGACACAAGTGGTCAACAGCTCTCCAGACACAAGTGGTCAACAGCTCTCCAGACACAAGTGGTCAACAGCTCTCCAGACACAAGTGGTCAACAGCTCTCCAGACACAAGTGGTCAACAGCTCTCCAGACACAAGTGGTCAACAGCTCTCCAGACACAAGTGGTCAACAGCTCTCCAGACACAAGTGGTCAACAGCTCTCCAAACACAAGTGGTCAACAGCTCTCCAGACACAAGTGGTCAACAGCTCTCCAGACACAAGTGGTAAACAGCTCTCCAGACACAAGTGGTCAACAGCTCTCCAGACACAAGTGGTCAACAATTCTCCAGACACAAGTGGTCAACAGCTCTCCAGACACAAGTGGTCAACAGCTCTCCAGACACAAGTGGTCAACAGCTCTCCAGACTCAAGTGGTCAACAGCTCTCCAGACACAAGTGGTCAACAGCTCTCCAGACACAAGTGGTCAACAGCTCTCCAGACACAAGTGGTCAACAGCTCTCCAGACACAAGTGGTTACCAGCTCTCCAGACACAAGTGGTCAACAGCTCTCAAGACACAAGTGGTCAGCAGCTCTCCAGACACAAGTGGTCAACAGCTCTCCAGACACAAATGGTCAACAGCTCTCCAGACACAAGTGGTCAACAGCTCTCCAGACACAAGTGGTCAACAGCTCTCCAGACACAAGTGGTCAACAGCTCTCCAGACACAAGTGGTCAACAGCTCTCCAGACACAAGTGGTCAACAGCTCTCCAGACACAAGTGGTCAACAGCTCTCCAGACACAAGTGGTCAATAGCTCTCCAGACACAAGTGGTCAACAGCTCTCCAGACACAAGTGGTCAACAGCTCTCCAGACACAAGTGGTCAACAGCTCTCCAAACACAAGTGGTCAACAGCTCTCCAGACACAAGTGGTCAACAGCTCTCCAGACACAAGTGGTAAACAGCTCTCCAGACACAAGTGGTCAACAGCTCTCCAGACACAAGTGGTCAACAGCTCTCCAGACACAAGTGGTCAACACTTCCAGACACAAGTGGTCAACAGCTCTCCAGACACAAGTGGTCAACAGCTCTCCAGACACAAGTGGTCAACAGCTCTCCAGACACAAGTGGTCAATAGCTCTCCAGACACAAGTGGTCGACATTTCTCCAGACACAAGTGGTCAACAGCTCTCCAGACACAAGTGGTCAACAGCTCTCCAGATACAAGTGGTCAACAGCTCTCCAGACACAAGTGGTCAACAGCTCCCCAGACACAAGTGGTCAACAGCTCTCCAGACACAAGTGGTCAACAGCTCTCTAGACACAAGTGGTCAACATTTCTCCAGACACAAGTGGTCAACAGCTCTCCAGACACAAGTGGTCAACAGCTCTCCAGACACAAGTGGTCAACAGCTCTCCAGACACAAGTGGTCAACAGCTCTCCAGACACAAGTGGTCAACAGCTCTCCAGACACAAGTGGTCAACAGCTCTCCAGACACAAGTGGTCAACATTTCTCCAGACACAAGTGGTCAACAGCTCTCCAGACACAAGTGGTCAACAGCTCTCCAGACACAAGTGGTCAACATTTCTCCAGACACAAGTGGTCAACAGCTCTCCAGACACAAATGTTCAGCAGACCTCCAGACACAAAGGTACAGCTGTTCTCCAGAAACATGTACAACATTCCTTCAGACACATGGTTAACCAGTGTTCAAGACAAAAGGCTACATCATCCCTCCAAACTCAAGGGTACAGGAACCCTCTAGACACAAAGGTGATGCAGCTTCCTAATTCAAGGCTACAAATAGCTTTCTAGACATAAGGAAACAGCAGCTATGAAGATATAAAGATACAATAGCTAGCTCAAAATGGTGAAACAATCCTGCAGTCAGTTTTGAGAATCCGACCAACAATTAACTTTGCTAGGCTCAGATTTTCGGCGATCTGTCTGATACTCAAAACATCATGTATACATTAGTCTTTCAGCAACAATTGTTACCCATGATCCCTATTATCCGATGAGACTCCCATTTCGCACCACACAGGAGGCCTGTTAATCGTTTGAAAAACACTAAAACAGAGTATACTTTATTTATGCATAAAGTCCTTAAATCAGGTTACCAAATCATAATTTCCAATAATCAAGAGGGGAAAATATAAAATGAATATATAACATTAATAAAATATGGTAGGAAATGTAAAATTATACATTTTGTTCATTTTCCGAAGATTAAATAAAAGCATTGTCTAACTAGAATGCAATGGAAGTAAAGGAGCCATGAGTGTACCTCTAGTAACAGAAAATTCTAACCAGGAAATAGCTCCTGGTAAAAGGTAACACATATGAAAAGATAAAACAGATCTAGAAGGAAAAGAGTTAAACATCAAGTAAAAACATGGCGTGGAGAAGGCATAAGTGCCAATATGTCAGGAAGTGAACAGGCACCTAATGGCTCCTGCTCAGGGACTAGCTTATAAAGAGAGGCCAGTATATCAGGAGCGTACCCAGCTCCTGCTCGGGAAGTTACTTGTAAAACAGAGGCCAGTATGTCA
>NC_091338.1:26440104-26457854 GCF_038502225.1 Cherax quadricarinatus
ATCTTGACTATTTTCCCAACAATTGTGGGGACTACAGTGAGGAACAAGGAGAGAGGTCCCATCAGGATATTTGCACCATGGAAACTCGATACCAGGGCAAATGGAATGTCAGCATGATGGCAGATTACTGCTGGCCATTGAAACGTAATGGTCTCGATGCACAGCACAAGCTAACCATTAAGAGCACAATTTTTTAACAAAATAATTTGATTTGATTCATGTTGATTTGGAATTCATATGTTACTTTTAAGAACATATGAATTCCAAATCAACATGAATCAAATCAAATGATTTTATTAAAAAATTATGCTTCTAATGGTTAGCTTGTGCTGTGCATCGAGACCATTACGTTTCTATGAGCATGATTACTTGTCTAATTTTAATAAATTAGCAATTTATTAAAAATTCACATTTTTATCATTAATTTGTATTTTATTCAAAATCCTTACATGATAAAGCAAAATGGTTTTGTACTTACAATCAGCAGCCCAAGAATATGTAAGATCGCAATAATGAATAAAAATAAAAAATAAAAACATTCCAGATGCAGACCAGTGTTATCAATGCTGTGTACTAAAAGGTTTTATTTCCCTTCTAATTTTAAAGGATATTCCAGAAAATATAATAATTTACACGTGAGAAACAAAGGCTTCCTTTTAGCTTTAATATCATATCACAACAAAAACACCTTGATAGTAATTATGTCATGCCAATATTAACACATAAACAAACATAACGTGAAAGATTATATTTATTGATGGTAAGTAAGACACATGTGCAACAGTTAGGCATCTTTATTCTGAAAAGTTTCGCCTACACTGTAGACTTCTTCAGTAGAGCACAGAAAAGATGGCAGAAGCAGTGAGCTGTGAAGACGATGTTATCAGTCCGTCAACCCTGAAAACGTAAATTTGAGGTGGTCAGTCCTTCAGCCAGGAGAAGAGCATTGTTTCGATAAGTGGCAAACTGTTCTGGAGGACTATGAAAGGGCTATGATATCGAAAAAAGAGTCCAGTAACCGACTGATTCTTAGCAAATGCATTAGGAAAGTATGCATCCAAAAGGATTAATCCGTTTGGGTAATCCCAAGCTTATGACAACCTGCCATTCGCAATTATGGAAAAGGCACTTACAGATTCAGGTAAATAATAACTTTTTCCTTCTGACTTTGTTCAGGTTGAAGGCGTACCTCAAGGCTCTGTTTTTAACCCTGTCCTCTTCATGTTCGTCATTAATGAACTTGTCTTTCTTCTCTCTTCCAATGTTTGGTCATCTTTTTATGTAGTTGATTTGCTAAAATTTGTGCACATGCTGACTGTCGCCTTACGTCGGCTTCTCTCTCTCTTTCTCCAGTATTCTATGGATAGTCCTTTCCACTGGGCCATGTCACATGGGTTTACGATTTCTGTTGCTGCAACACATTAGATAACTTTCACATGACGCCCTATTATCCTTTGTATTGTTCTATTCCTGTATGGATACCATATCCCGGAGCACATAAGGTCAGATACTTCGGTACTCCGCTTGATTATCAAGTGTCATGGAAGACTCACATAAGCTCTTTGAAAGCTGCTTATCATGGCCACCTGAACCTACTTAAAACTTTCAACTTTAATTTTGCATTAACTAGATAAACGTGTCTATATAATGTTCTTCAGACTCACCCGCTACTCTCTCTCTAACGTTCATCCCATTCATCATCAAGGGCAGCGTTTGTGACTCGAAGCTTTTCCATCTTCCTCAGACAATAGCCAATATACAGGGACGAACACCACGTCTTTACAAAATCTACGTGATGCCCATTACTTCCGTTTTGTACTCTGCTTCCATGATCTTTAGAGTGGTTATGGATATTTGCACGACTAATTTGTTTAATAGTCGCTCCAATTTATTATTCCCCCATCCTCTCAGTATTCACTCTCAAATTTAAGCTTACTCTGCAACTCATGTTTTTCCTACCTCATAGGAAGTTCCAACAATTTACCAAAACGCAGTTGTCTTCTACAACTTTATTCTCACAGTTTATAGAACACTCTCATTCATTTCACTGTTATAGCATTGTAGCCCAACTGTGTTGGGGGATATAGAAGCACCTGCAGCTGTTTTTCCTGACTAAATAATCCAAGTAATTTGGTAGACTCGGCCAGTGCTTGTTACCGCAGAGTTTAATGAAATTTCTACTGTTGTCATACACACTGTCACCATGTCTGCCTACTTATTTACAGTTGTTTCGCATTCTCAAAGTAGATTGAATGGTATCCAGAAATTTGACTCCGCTCGTCCCATAGCCCTTTGTATACAGCAATTCTAGTTAGGGACAAAGAGGTTATTGCTTGCTGGGTCCCTGGACGCATAGATGTTCGGGGTAATGAACAAGCAGATGTTCAGCTATTCATGACTTCCCAATTTCCCAGAATGGTATTTCTTTCTCAGAATATTTTTCAGTGATATGACAACAACAACCTTTGGCAATAACGTTGGACTGAGCTGGACCACAACAAATTGTTTAATATTAAACTATATTTAGGTTTCTGGCTGTCTTTTTCCACCACCTGGTGCCTGAAACACTGCTCTCTCGCTGAAATCGGACAAATAAGACTCAGTCAATGGATTCCACATGGAGAAACGCTCGGCACTGCTAAGCGTGGACTGCCAAATAGCACAGTCAGTCTACCATTTCTTAATATATTCCATTGTTAATGTGCGAGCTCTGATGATTCACTTCCCACGCTGCTACTGCCTCAACACTCTTACAATAATTGACATCATCGCTGAAAGTCCCATCTTTGATGCAGACTGACTTATTAACACAAACTAACTTACTAAATCAGCCTTGATTTCAATTTTACTCACGAACTCATGCACTCTCCCCTACCTCCACTCTGCAAGTACATAATTATTTAAAAAATAAATGTTATGAAAGGAAAAAAACAGAAGTAAAATATTGTATAAAATCTAAATCATAAAGATGAATATAAATTCAGAAGACTTATTGAGAGATTTTTTTGAGATTGTCAAGGTTCATCAGATTTATCAGACCCTTAAAAAGTATTAGATAAGGCTGGTTTCTCTTTATGGAAATGAAAAGATAGAAAAATCAACGATTACTTAATAAGGTAATTGATTTTATTAATATGTAAAATTAGAAAAGAATATAAAACACTTAAACATGATATTAATCCTGCTTTAAGGAAAGAAATAAAAAATGGAATATATAAATAATTAGTGACTCAAAGCTAATATGTAAACAATACTTAGTGGAGAATGGTGCCATGCTGATGTTCTGGGCACGTAGCTCTGAATCGTGGTTAGGAACACCGAGCCGTTGTTGATGACGCTGGAGGGAGGGGTGGTTACATGTGGGTGTGACTTAACACACACTGAGTAGACAGTGACCCGACAAACAGAGGTACTGTAATAATGTTGGTAGAATTACCGACAATATGTAAAGTAAAAGGACAAAAGTGCAACTAATGTGACATTTATTGTGGCAACGTTTCGCTCTCCAGGAGCTTTATCAAGCCATTAGTAATGGCTTTATCAAGCCATTAGTAATAAGAACATAAGAACATAAGAATGTAGGAACACTGCAGAAGGCCTACTGGCCCATACGAGGCAGGTCCTTATCAAAACGACATCTACCTAAAGCTACTCAAGAAACAACTCCCGCACCCCCCAACACCAATCAAACCCAGCCCCTCCCACTCATATATTTGTCCAGTCTCTTCTTAAAGCTACACAAGGTCCTAGCCTCTATCACCCCACTGGGAAGACTGTTCCACGCATCTACAACTCTGTTAGAAAACCAGTACTTACCTATGTCCTTTCTAAATCTAAATTTATCCAACTTAAATCCATTCCTGGTTCTTACCTGGTTCGACACCCTCAGTACTTTATTAATGTCTCCCTTGTTTATGCCCGTCATCCACTTATACACTTCAATGATATCTTCCCTCATTCTACGCCTCTCCAGAGAGTGGAGATTTAAGGCTTTAAGTCTATCTTCATACGGGAGGTTCCTTACACAGTAAATCATTTTAGTCATTCTTCTCTGTATGTTCTCTAATGAGTCTATGTCCATCCTGTAGTAAGGGGACCAAAACTGAGCAGCATAATCTAAATGAGGCCTCACTAGTGATGTATAGAGCTGTAAAATAACTTTTGGACTTCTGTTACTTATACTTCTTGAGATAAATCCAAGTAATCTGTTGGCCTTGTTGCGCACACTGAGGCACTGCTGTCTTGGCTTTAGATTTCTGCTTACCATGACTCCCAAGTCTTTCTCACATTCTGTATGACCAAGCTCTACTTCACCTAGATTATAGCTTCGAGGGTTATTTTCATTACCAAGGGCAAGTACCTTACACTTATCCACATTAAACTTCATCTGCCATTTCTCAGACCAAGACATTAATTTGTTCAAATCGTCCTGGAGTTCATTGATATCCTCCTCAGAGTGAATTATACGGCCTATCTTTGTATCATCAGCAAACTTACTCATGTCACTAGTAATCCCTTCATCAAGATCATTAATGTAAATTATGAACAAGAGAGGGCCTAAAACTGATCCTTGTGGAACGCCACTAGTGACTAATCCCCATTCAGATTTCACTCCATTAATGGTAACTCTCTGCTTTCTATTGGTAAGCCATGCCTCAATCCATGCTAGAACTTTACCTCCTATACCATGAGCTGCCACTTTTCTAAAGAGTCTCTTGTGAGGTACTCTGTCGAAGGCTTTACTAAAATCCAAATAAACAATATCATATTCCTTATCACTGTCAACTGCCTCAAATGTTCTATTGAAGAACGTCAGTAAGTTTGTCAGGCAGGAACGACCTCTCGTGAATCCATGCTGAGATTCATTTATCAAGTTATGCTCTTCAAGGTGACTTCTGATAATGTCAGCTATAATTGATTCTAATAACTTGCCCACTATAGATGTCAGGCTTATTGGACGGTAATTTGAAGGAGTGGACTTATCCCCTGATTTGAATATAGGAACCACATTAGCCATCTTCCACATCTCTGGCACAACACTGGTAAGGATGGACGCATTGAATACACTCGTTAATGGCTGACTAAGCTCCATCTTGCATTCCTTAAGTACCCTTGAAAACAACTCATCGGGTCCCGGGGACTTATTTTGTTTCAGTTTGTCTATCTGTTTAATAACCATGTCCCTCGTGACAGTAATATTAGTTAACTTAAATTCATGAGGAACTAAATAATTGCTAATTACTGGAATCTCATTTACATCTTCCTGTGTAAAAACTGACAAAAAATAGTTATTAAATAAGGAACACATTTCCAGTTCATTATCCGTCAGCTGTCCATTCCCAGATTTCAGAGGTCCTACTTTTTCCTTCACCTTCGTCCTATACACTTGAAAGAACCCCTTTGGATTAGTCTTTGATTCATTAGCGACTCTAATTTCATAGTCACGTTTAGCCTTTCTAATCGCCTTTTTTACTTCTCTTTTAAGCTGAACATATTGGTCAGTAAGGTTAACCTCTCCTCTTCTGATGCGCCTATAAATTCCCCTTTTCTCCCCTAATAGATGCTTTAACCTCCTGTTAACCCATTTGGGATCGTTATTATTAGACCTAATTTCTCTCTGGGGAATGTATATACTCTGGGCACTGTGTACATTATTAAGAAAACAATCATAAAAGCAGATCCCTTCATATTCATAAGTATGATTATCGTCAATAAAATCATTAGCTAGATAACCCCAATCAAGATTAGACAGATGTTCCCTAAGTCCATTATAATCAGCAGAACGAAAATCGGGGATTTTTACTGTATTATCATTATTCTTGCATTCCCAATTAATGCTAAAGGTGATGGATTTGTGATCACTTGCGCCAAGCTCTTCGGTGATCTCCAGATTATTCACTAGTGTTTCCTTATTTGACAAGACTAGGTCTAGCAAATTATTACCCCTGGTAGGTTCAGTTACACTCTGTTTCAGAAAACAGTCCTGAACTGTTTCCATGAAGTCACTGGACTCTAGATTACCTGTCAAAGAATTCCAGTCAATTTGGCTAAAGTTAAAATCCCCTACTATGACTACGTTACTGTGTCCAGAAGCCCTAACAATTTCGTCCCAAAGAAGTCTCCCTCTATCGTGATCCAAGCCTGGAGGTCGGTATATTACACCTAGAATTAGTTTTTCTTGACCCTCCACGAACTCTACCCAAACAGACTCTGTTACTGCTCCATCTATTTTTATACCTTTTTTTATGCAACAATTAATATTTTCTCGAACATACAATGCAACTCCTCCCCCCTTCCCATTACATCTATCCACATTGAATAACTTAAATCCCTGAATATTACACTCAGCAGTCATATCCCGACTCTTTAAATCATACCACGTTTCAGTTAATGCAATGATATCAAAGTTCCCAGCACATGCTACCAAACGTAGTTCATTAATTTTATTTCTTGCACTTCTACTGTTAGCATAAAATACCATCATATGTTTTTTCTTCTGCACATTTTTCCTATTCATCTTTGTTTTTACACAATTCCTGAAATTATCATTACCCAGAGTTACTCCATGAGAGTTACTATTAAGATTCTTAATATCAGAGCATAAGTCAATATATCCATACTCATTATTAATCATTTCTAAACCCATACCTCTAACTAATCCTAGTTTAAAGTCCTAACAACCCCCTCAACTGAGTTAGCAAGAAAACCCACACCTGCCCTGGATAAGTGAACCCCATCCCTGGCATACATGTCATTTCGGCCATAGAAGTTGTCCCAGTTGTCAATGAATGGTACTGCATTATCCTTACAGTGTTTATCCAGCCAACAATTAATACCAATTGCTCTGGACAACCATTCATTACCAACACCTCTTCTTGGCAAAATGCCACATATAACAGGGCGCCCCCCCTTCTTCCTAATCATGTCTATAGCTGTCCTGAACTTTCTAACTAAATCCTCACTTCTACGCTTGCCTACATCATTGCCTCCAGCACTGAGGCAAATAATAGGATTGATCCCATTACCGTTCATGATGTTGTCGAGCCGGCTAACAATGTCCTCCATCCCAGCCCCAGGAAAGCATACCCTTTGTCTCCTACTCCTGTCCTTCAAGCAGAATGCCCTATCCATGTATCTAACCTGGCTATCCCCAACAACAACAATATTCTTACCTTCCTTGTCGTTCGTCGTGACGATCCCAGTAGTAGACTCACATTCGTCGGGTAGCACCGAGAATGCGTTGGAGGTTTCCACGGGAGTTTCCACAGCAGTCTCTTTCTTCTTCATTGTTTCTGGCTTTCCATTCGTCTTCTTGATCGTCAACTTCGTCGTCCCCTGCTGTCCAGCCACTGACCACGATCCCTTCTTGACCTGAGGACTCGAAACAGGAGGACTACTACGAATCCTCTTGTTTTCCTCGGTCAATCGCCGTATCTCCATCTTCGCTGCCTTCAATTCCTCCTTAAGTTGCTGGTAAAGTTGCTCGATGGAGGGCATCTTGGTTCAGTCCACGGGAGCAAACAAGACACTTCTTCACAGAGTTAAGTACAGGTCAGCACTCAAAGTACAGGTCACCACTCAAGAGCACACGAACAGGTCTTCACAGAGCTAAGTACACGTCACCACTCAAAGTACACGTCACCACTGTCAAAGTACACGTCACCACTGAGAGCGAAACGTTGCCACAATAAATGTCACATTAGTTGCACTTGTGTCCTTTTACTTTACAAACAGAGGTACTGTGATCCTGTGACTGCCACAACACTTGTGAAGCAGTTAAGCTGCCAGTCGAGAACCACCATGAGACGTAGGTGGGGTTACTACTGGGGAATGGCTGCTAGATTGGTGTGAAGCTGATGTGTTATTACTGGGGAATGGCTGCTAGATTAGTGTGAAGCTGATGTGTTATTACTGGGGAATGGCTGCTAGATTAGTGTGAAGCTGATGTGTTATTACTGGGGAATGGCTGCTAGATTGGTGTGAAGCTGATGCGAGTCAGCTACGAGTGGGAGGGGACCAGTGTTGGCACAGATGCCAGATTGAAAATAACATCTTTTCAAAATCAATGTTTCTCTTCTTATCTCACCTGTGTCGGATGAGCAGAGCCGACAATCAAGGCTGAAATAAAGAAATACAAAATTACACGCAACTCGAGAAATCACTCACACTTATGGCCTTTAAAAGAAATGGTGTGGATTAAATAATGTTACACCACCTAAATCCAAATCAGTACAGGAAGAATTTGCAGCACCAAAATAAACCAAATAAACCCAAACACATAATAAATTAAACAAGAGTGGAACGAATACTTACAGATTTTGTGGGAGCCGAAAGTCAAGTGACAGACAACTCTTGTTACCTCCCACTGGGTGCATAACGGGGGGGGGAGGGGGGTTGATAGTGTAACGATGCACCAAAGGACCACCATCATTTATTCACACTTCCACCACTCCTATCTAATGAACTTTTCCCTCACAGAGATGTTGACAAGAAAAAACTCAAGGCAATACAACTTGATTTTTACAAGAAATCAGTTTCATATTATTTTCTGAGGCAAGGAAATATATATAAATTGTAGTTCCATTTATTCGATGTCAGTTCTTTACTTAGGAGATCATATATGATTACCTAAAACTTGAAAATTAATATTAATTTCCACATCTAGGGAGCTGCATTGCTCAATTATAGTACAATTCTTCGTTTAAACAAAACTATAATTGTAGAAAAAAACTTGAAAATAAAACTGCATTCCAAAATAATTGCATGAAAAAGCAATTATTAGGAAAAGTCGAAAGACGACTTGAAAGCAAATAATTCTTCAATAATTTCGTTAATAACAAAAAATATAATTCTTTTTAATTAATTTTCTTTTCCTGGCAGGAAGGCCCTATGCATCTTGTAGTTCAAGGAGCCAACCCGCTGATACAACCAAGTGACCATATATACAACACCATCATGGATCCACCTGGACGAGTACTTATACTGAACTACAAAAATTTCAACACTGATAAACTTTCAACAAGAAAGGGATCCGATCATGATGTCATAAACCTAATTAACCTCTATAGTCAAATGGGTTACATTACAGAGCATCATACAGATTTAACAGGTGATGAAACACGAGCAGTTATTAAAGGATTTATCAAAAAACAGATGGTGAAGCATGCCGGATGCTTGATAATTGTGGTTATGTCTCATGGTGTGGATGAAGGTTATTCATTTTATACAACTGATAAAAATATGTTTGCAATTAGTGATCTACGCAAAAACTTCACTGAAACTGAAGGGTTAAAAAGTGTGCCCAAACTATTTTTTTTCCAGTTTTGCCGAGGCAGTGCTGAACCTCAGGCTCAGATTCATACGGATGGTTTCCAACAATCCCCCGAGAACATAATATATTTCTTTGCCACTTCTAAGGGCTTTGTAAGTTATCGTGATCCTAACAGTGGAGCACCATTTATTAAAACTTGGTGCAAGGTCCTAGCTGAACACTCTCATCGAATGAATTTAGAAGAACTTTACTGTGAATTCAAATTACAGTTTGAATCTAAGAGTAACGGAGCAAAGCCAGAAAAAGAAAGCCATGACTTTAGTAAGAAATTTTATTTTAATCCCAGGTCAGAAAATTAGACTGGTGAAAATTAGACACATGTGCAACATCTAGGTGTCTTTATTGTAGATTTTTCGCCATCCAGTGGCGTTATCAATACAGATTCTAGGATATTATTGGGAGACAGAAGAAGTATATACAAAGATTGAGGTAATCAGTCCCTCAGCCTTGGAGTACGTGTGAAGAGCACCGTAGTTGTGAAGATTCTTCTTGGAAATAAATGGTATAAAATGCCGACACAATCGAAATGTAAACACATGAAGTACAATGTGATCCTTTATTGACAACGTTTCGCCCATACAGTGGGTTTTTTTCAAATCACAAACAAGTCACCTGTTTGTGACTTGAAAGAGCCCACTGTGTGGGCGAAACGTTGTCAATAAATGATAACATTGTACTGCATATGTGTTTATATTCCCAAGATTCTTCTTGTGCTATAATTTAAGAACTTTGTTTTATTGTTTACTGGCTCATCTAGACCAACTGACAGACACAAACAAGTACTGGATGAATTTTACTTATCAAAATTTCCATGTATTATTCCATTTCATTTGTATTTAATCCACCTGGTGGCCTGGTGGCTAACGTTCTCGTTTCACACGGCAAGGGCCTGGGTTCGATTCCCAGCCAGAATAAAAACATTGGGCGTGTTTCTTTACACGTATTATCTATGTTCCCCATCAGTAAAATGGGTACCTGAGTGTTAGTCGACTGGTGTAGGTCGCATCCTGGGACACTGACCTAATTTGCCCGAAATGCGGAGCATAACAAGGGACTTTCTATATAATAGTATGTCAGTGATGTCAGCTAGGCCTGTATATCATGTACATGTGCTTGTAGTAAATAAAGATATTATTATTATTATTATTATTATTATTATTGTTACCAACGAAAGTGACAGTGATACTCGTTTTTCAATACACGGAGCATACTACGGCCTTTGTTTCATTCTTTCGCACACTGGACCTTTTCTAAGTCGTATGACGGTAACAGCCAAAACTGTCATGGTCAGTCTTATGATAATGCTTCTGAAAGACACAACAATAAAGGGAAGTTCTTAAATGGTACACCATTGCAACCTGGAAGTATAGTGCTAGTATAGTGCTAGTATAGTGCTAGTATAGGACTTCACTGCCATAAATGTCTTTCTCACAATGTGTCGGCGTTGTGCCTTCATTTTGCATCATGATGCTTAAGTTTTTTTGCCTTCAGAGTATCCTTAAATCGCCATGAATTACTGGTAGAAATTCCTCTTTTTTATACCGCACTGAAGCTTTATATATATATATATATATATATATATATATATATATATATATATATATATATATATACATCTAGGGGTTTTCTTCTTTTTCTTAATAGCTATTGTTCTTGTTTTTTTTCTCTATTGTCTATGGGGAAGTGGAAAAGAATCTTTCCTCCGTAACCCATGCGTGTCGTACAACGCGACTAAAAATAATAATAAGGAAAACTTTATAAAACTGGGATGCTTGAACTGTGTGGATGTAGTGCGGATGATTAGAAAGAGATGATTGCTGATGTTATGAATGAAAAGAAGTTGGATATACTGGCCCTAAGCGAAACAAAGCTGAAGGGAGTAGGCGAGTTTCAGTGGGGAGAAATAAATGGGATTAAGTCGGGAATATCTGAGAGGAAGGGGTAGCAATAATGTTGAAAGATCAGTTATGGAAGGAGAAGACGGAATATGAATGTGTAAATTCAAGGATTATGTGGATTATTAAAATAAGGGTCGGATGTGAAAAGTGGGTCATAATAAGCGTGTATGCACCTGGAGAAGAGAGAAGTGTAGAGTGAGAGAAATTTTGGGAGATGTTAAGTGAATGTATAGGAACCTTTGAACCAAGTGAGAGAGTGATTGACGTAGGGAACCTAAATGCTAAAGTAGGAGAACCATTTAGAGAGGGTGTGGTAGGTAAGTTTGAGGTACCAGGTGTAAATGATAATGGGAGCCCTTTGATTGAAATTTATATAGAAAGGGGTTAGTTAAGGGTAATACGTATTTTAAAAGACAAAAAGGATAAATAGGTATACAAGATATGATGTAGGGCGTAATGACTAGTTTGTTGGACTATGTATTGGTAGATAAAAGACTGTTCAGTAGACTTCAGGATGTACACGTTTATAGAGGGGCCACAGATATATCAGATCACTTTTTAGTTGTAGCTACACTGAGAGTAAAAGGTAGATGGGATACAAGGAAAATGGAAGCATCAAGTAAGAGAAAGGTGAAGGTGTATAAACTAAAAGAGGAGGCAGTTAGGGTAAGATATAAACAACTACTGGAGGACAGATGGGCTAGTGAGAGTATAGGCCATGAAGTCAAAGATATATGGGGTAGGTTTAAGAATGAAGTGTTAGAGTTTACAGCAGAAGTTTGTGGTTACAGGAAAGTGGGTGCAGTAGGGAAGAAGAGCGATTGGTGGAATGATGATGTAAAGAGAGTAGTAAGGGAGAAAAAGTTAGCATATGAGAGGTTTTTACAAAGTAGAAGTGATGCAAGGAGGGAAGAGTATATGGAGAGAAAAAGGGAAGTTAAGAGAGTGGTGAAGCAATGTAAAAAGAGAGCAAATGAGAGAGTGGGTGAGATGTTATCAACCAGTTTTGGTGAAAATAAGAAAAAGTTTTGGAGTGAGATTAATAAGTTGAGTAAGCCTAGGGAACAAATGGATTTGACAGTTAAAAATAAGAGTTAGAGGTATCGGGAAGATAGAGGGGATATTTTGAGGAACTGTTAAATACTGATGAAGATAGGGAAGCTGTGATTTCGTGTATAGGGCAAGGAGGAATAACATCTTGTAGGAGTGAAGAGGAGACAGTTGTGAGTGTGGGGAAAAGTTCGTGAGGTTGTGGGTAGAATGAAACGGGGTAAGGCAGCCGGGATTGACGGGATAAAGATAGAAACGTTAAAAGCAGGTGGGGATATAGTTTTAGAGTGGTTGGTGCTATTATTTAATAAATGTATGAAAGAAGGTAAGGTATGTAGGGATTGGCAGAGAGCATGCATAGTTCCTTTGTATAAAGGCAAAGGGGATAAAAGAGAGTGCAAAAATTATAAGGGACTAAATCTGCTGAGTATACCTGGTAAAGTGTATGGTAAAGTTATTATTGAAAGAATTAAGAGTAAGATGGAGAGTAGGATAACAGATAAACCAAGAGGCTCTAGAAAAAATAGGGGGTGTGTAGACCAAGTGTTTACAGTGAAACATAGGTGAACAGTATTTAGATAAGGCTAAAGAGGTTTTTGTGGTATTTATGGATGTGGAAAAGGCATATGACAGGGTGGATAGGGGGCAATGTGGCAGATGTTGCAGGTGTATGGTATAGGAGGTAGGTTACTGAAAACAGTGAAGAGTTTTTATAAGGATAGTGAGGTTCAGGTTGGAGTATGTAGGAGAGAGAAAGATTATTTCCCAGTAAAAGTAGGCCTTAGACAAGGATGTGTGAGGTCACCGTGGTTGTTTAATATATTTATAGATGGGGCTGTAAGAGAAGTGAATACACGGGTGTTCGCAAGAGGTGTGGAGTTAAAATATAAAGAAACAAACATAAAGTGGGAGTTGTCACAGTTGCACTTTGCTGATGGTACTGTGCTTTTCCGTGATTCTGAAGAGAAGTTGCAAAGGTTGGTGGATGAGTTTGGTAGGGTATGTAAAAGAAGAAAATTAAAAGTGAATATAGGAAACAGTAAGGTGATGAGGATAACTAAAAGATTAGGTGACGAAAGATGGAAGAAGTGAATGTATTCAGATAATCAGGAGTGGGCGTGTCAGCAGATGGGTCTATGAAGGATGAGGTGAACCATAGAATTGATGAGGGGAAAAGGGGTAATGGAGCACTTAGGATTCTGTGGAACCAAAGAATTATGTCCGTGGAAGCAAAGAGGGGAATGCATGAGAGTATAGTTAAACCAACACTCTTATATGGGTGTGAAGCATGGGTGATGAATGTTGCAACGAGAAGAAGGCTGGATCCAGTGCAGATGTCATGTCTGAGGGCAATGTGTGTTGTGAATATAATGCAGAGAATTCGTAGTTTGGAAATTAGGAGAAGGTGTGTGATTACCAAAACTATTATCCAGAGGGATGAGGAGGGTTTGTTGAGGTGGTTCGAACATGTAGAAAGAATGGAACAAAACAGAATGACTTCGACAGTGTATAAATCTATAGTGGAGGAAAGGGGGGTAGGGGTCGGCCTAGGAATGGTTAGAGGGAGGCGGGTAAAGGAGGTTTTGGACTTCCAGCAAGCATGCGTGAGCGCATTTGATAGGAGTGAATGGAGACAAATGGTTTTTAATTCCTGACGTGCTGTTGGAGTGTGAGCAAAGAAACATTTATGAAGGAATTCAGGGAAACCGCCAGGCCGGACTTGAGTCCTGGAGATTTGAAGTACAGTGTCTGCACTCTGAAGGAGGGGTGTTAATGTTGCAGTTGTAGTGTAAAACACCCGTCTGGCAAGGCAGTGATGGAGTGAATGATTAAAGTTTTTCTTTTTCGGGCCGATGTGTTAATAAAATAAATAAATAAATAAATACATACATACATACATATATATATATATATATATATATATATATATATATATATATATATATATATTATTTTTTTTTTTTTTTTATTATCACACCGGCCGATTCCCACCAAGGCAGGGTGGCCCGAAAAAGAAAAACTTTCACCATCATTCACTCCATCACTGTCTTGCCAGAAGGGTGCTTTACACTACAGTTTTTAAACTGCAACATTAACACCCCTCCTTCAGAGTGCAGGCACTGTACTTCCCATCTCCAGGACTCAAGTCCGGCCTGCCGGTTTCCCTGAATCCCTTCATAAATGTTACTTTGCTCACACTCCAACAGCACGTCAAGTATTAAAAACCATTTGTCTCCATTCACTCCTATCAAACACGCTCACGCATGCCTGCTGGAAGTCCAAGCCCCTCGCACACAAAACCTCCTTTACCCCCTCCCTCCAACCCTTCCTAGGCCGACCCCTACCCCGCCTTCCTTCCACTACAGACTGATACACTCTTGAAGTCATTCTGTTTCGCTCCATTCTCTCTACATGTCCGAACCACCTCAACAACCCTTCCTCAGCCCTCTGGACAACAGTTTTGGTAATCCCGCACCTCCTCCTAACTTCCAAACTACGAATTCTCTGCATTATATTCACACCACACATTGCCCTCAGACATGACATCTCCACTGCCTCCAGCCTTCTCCTCGCTGCAACATTCATCACCCACGCTTCACACCCATATAAGAGCGTTGGTAAAACTATACTCTCATACATTCCCCTCTTTGCCTCCAAGGACAAAGTTCTTTGTCTCCACAGACTCCTAAGTGCACCACTCACTCTTTTTCCCTCATCAATTCTATGATTCACCTCATCTTTCATAGACCCATCCGCTGACACGTCCACTCCCAAATATCTGAATACGTTCACCTCCTCCATACTCTCTCCCTCCAATCTGATATTCAATCTTTCATCACCTAATCTTTTTGTTATCCTCATAACCTTACTCTTTCCTGTATTCACCTTTAATTTTCTTCTTTTGCACACCCTACCAAATTCATCCACCAATCTCTGCAACTTCTCTTCAGAATCTCCCAAGAGCACAGTGTCATCGGCAAAGAGCAGCTGTGACAACTCCCACTTTGTGTGTGATTCTTTATCTTTTAACTCCACGCCTCTTGCCAAGACCCTCGCATTTACTTCTCTTACAACCCCATCTATAAATATATTAAACAACCACGGTGACATCACACATCCTTGTCTAAGGCCTACTTTTACTGGGAAAAAATTTCCCTCTTTCCTACATACTCTAACTTGAGCCTCACTATCCTCGTAAAAACTCTTCACTGCTTTCAGTAACCTACCTCCTACACCATACACTTGCAACATCTGCCACATTGCCCCCCTATCCACCCTGTCATACGCCTTTTCCAAATCCATAAATGCCACAAAGACCTCTTTAGCCTTATCTAAATACTGTTCACTTATATGTTTCACTGTAAACACCTGGTCCACACACCCCCTACCTTTCCTAAAGCCTCCTTGTTCATCTGCTATCCTATTCTCCGTCTTACTCTTAATTCTTTCAATTATAACTCTACCATACACTTTACCAGGTACACTCAACAGACTTATCCCCCTATAATTTTTGCACTCTCTTTTATCCCCTTTGCCTTTATACAAAGGAACTATGCATGCTCTCTGCCAATCCCTAGGTACCTTACCCTCTTCCATACATTTATTAAATAATTGCACCAACCACTCCAAAACTATATCCCCACCTGCTTTTAACATTTCTATCTTTATCCCATCAATCCCGGCTGCCTTACCCCCTTTCATTTTACCTACTGCCTCACGAACTTCCCCCACACTCACAACTGGCTCTTCCTCACTCCTACAAGATGTTATTCCTCCTTGCCCTATACACGAAATCACAGCTTCCCTATCTTCATCAACATTTAACAATTCCTCAAAATATTCCTTCCATCTTCCCAATACCTCTACCTCTCCATTTAATAACTCTCCTCTCCTATTTTTAACTGACAAATCCATTTGTTCTCTAGGCTTTCTTAACTTGTTAATCTCACTCCAAAACTTTTTCTTATTTTCAACAAATATATATATATATTTTCAACAAATATATATATTTGTTGAAAATATATATATATATATATATATATATTTTCAACAAATATAATATATATATATATATATATATTTTCAACAAATATATATATATATATATATATATATATATATATATATATATATATATATATATATATATATATATATATATATATATATATGTATATATATATATGCATCAATAACAACACTGCACTAGCATTGATCAATACCACTCGTTCGTGGTTACAATTACATATATACATGTATATATATATTTATATATATATATATATATATATATATATATATATATATATATATATATATATATATATATATATATATATATATATATATATATATATATATATATATATATATATATATATATATATATGTCGTGCCGAATATGTAAAACTGGTCAGTTGGCAAGAACTCATTTAAAATTAGTCCTTTCTGAAATTTTCTCTTATACGTTTAAAGATATATTTTTTTCATTAATGTTGATGTAAAAATTTTTAATTTTGCACCAAAAGAATCTTAGAAAACTTACCTAACCTTATTTTAACAAGAGCAATTTATTTTAGCCTAACCCAACTAAATATATTTTAAATACGTTTACAGTAATTTAGTACTATACAAACACAATGAAATATATTTTTTTCGTTAGGTTCAGAATGATTTTGGCGAAATTATTGCATACACAAATTTTCACTTGTCCTATATGGCAAGATGAGCGTTGCTATTTAAGCCAAGATCGCAAATTCTGCCTATTCGGCACGACATATATATATATATATATATATATATATATATATATATATATATATATAAATAAATAAATAATTGGCCTGACTGGATTACCTGGTTTGTGTGTCTTTATTAATCCATGCATGTAGGGTAAAGATGGATTAGTGGAAGTAAATTTTTAAATTAATTCATCTTTGCCTGTCAGTAGAAGTTTTATTGTTTTATTGAAATTGCTGTTAACGGTTTCTAAGGGATTCTTTTTAAGTTTAGAATAGGTTTCAATATCATCTAAGAGATTATTAATTTTTTTTTGGTAATCATTTTCTTTCAAAATTACTATTGTATTTATTTTATCTGCTTTAGTAAGGCGCAATTTTATATTATTAATAAGGGCAATTGGGAATGTTTTGTTTTAACATAGAGTTATATACCATTCCCTTACTAATATTAATTTCATCAGTGGGTAAATCAGAAGATTTTTCAAAGTTACAAAATGCTTTTGCAATTTCAACATTATTAATTTTTTTTTTTTTTTTTGAAGTCGCAAAACTTAGACCAAAACCTAGAGCAGCAGTTGTATATATACCTAATATTTCATCTGATAAGTTAATTGCAAAATTGTTATTAGCATGCTTTGTCCAATCACTATTTTCAATTAAAATGTCTAATTTTCTTTGTAGTTTGTTTTTGAGTTCATTACAAATTCTTCTCAGTTTATTATAGCAATG
>NC_091338.1:26457954-26510454 GCF_038502225.1 Cherax quadricarinatus
ATTTTCACACTTGAAATATTGACACAATAGCACTCTAAAATGTCATATTTAAGCATTAATATAAAATTCAATTTAGCAGGTCTCTGATAAAAAAGTTTGAAAATTTTGAGAATTTTAGCTAAAACAGGTTTGTCTTTAGTGCGTTCTTAAGTTCCAAATAGTCGAAATATGCAGTAAAACATCATTTTACCATATTGATTTTTCAATGCTTGGAGGAATTTTAAAAATATATACTGATGGAATTGAAATTTTGAGCAATTTTCATCATTTCAAAATATATTACACATTTTTCATAAAACTCCATAAAATTTCATGGAAATTTGAAATAATTTTGAATATTTCACATATTTTTTAAAAATACCTTGAACCATTTAAAAATCGAAAATATGGTAAAATGCTGTTTTGCTGCATATTTCGACGATTTGAGCACTTCAGACAAAACTTGATTTTTTAGCTAAAATTCATGGATTTTCAAACTTTCTATCAGAATTACTTATGGAATTGAAATTTTCGAGCATTTTCAACATTTTAAAGTATGTTGGCATATTTTTCTCTAAAGCTTATATAATTTCTCGGCGAAATTCTGAAATAATTTTGAATATTTCCTATATTTTTTAAAAATACTCGAACCATTTAAAATCGGAAAATATGGTAAAAATGCTGTTTTGCTGCATACTGACGATTTGGGAAAATAGAACACTTTTCAGACAAACCTGATTTTTTAGCTAAAATTCATGGATTTCCAATTTTTTTTTATCAGAATTACTGCTTCAATTGAATTTTATGCTGAAACTAACTTAAATATTACATTTCAGTGTAGTATTGTGTCAATACATATTTCAAGTGTGAAAATTCATATATTTTAGCTAAAAGCAAGATTTGTTTGAAAAAGTGTTCTAATGCCTAAATCGTCGAAATATGCAGTAAAACATCATTTACCATATTTTTCATTTTTCAGTGCTTCATGTATTTTTAAAAATATATACTTATGGAATTGAAATTTTGTAATTTTTCAACATTTCAAAGAACATTTAAAACCTATAAAATTCGAGGAAATTCAGAAATAATTTTGAATATATCATGTATTTTTTTAAAATGCGTACATTGAAAAAACCGAGATATATGGTAAAATGATGTTTTACTGCATATTTCAATAATTTGGAGCATTTGGCACACTTTTCAGACACAAACATGATTTTTAGAAGCCAAAATTCATCGATTTTCAAACTTTTTTATCAGAATTATTGATGCAATTGAAATTCTTTCTGACCATTTTCAATGATTTAAGTATAATATATATTTTTAAAAGCCTATAAAATTCTTTGATGAAATTCAGAAATAATTTTGAATATTTCATATATTTTAAAATACCTGAAGCATTGAAAAATCGTAAAACATTGTCAAATGGTGTTTTATTGCATATTTCTGACTATTTGGAGACGTAGATTTTCAGACAAACATTACTTTTTAGCTTAAAATAATATGGATTTTCACACCTGAAATATGCATTGACTAATAGTACATAAAAATGTCATATTTAAGTTACTTTAGGTAAAATTCAATTCCAGCAGTAATTTGATAAAAAAAGCTTGAAAATCCACGAACGCTTAAAAACATGTTCAATTGAAAAAGTGTTCACCTCGTTCAAAATCGTCGAAATGTGAAGTAAAACATCATTTTACCATATTTTCGATTTTTTCAATAATTCTGGTATTTTTAAAAATATATACTGATTGAATTGAAATTTCGAGCAATTTTCAACATTTGAAACTATGATATATATTTAAAAAAAAAAAAAAATTCGAGGAAATTCTGAAACAATTGAATGTATCATATATTTTTTAAAATGCCTAAAGCATTGAAAAATAAAAAATATGGTAAAATTGTTTTACTGCATAATTCAAGGATTTGGAGCATTTAGAACACTTTTCGTGTTAAACTGATTTTTAGCTAAAATTCATGGATTTTCAAACTTTATTATCAGGACATTGATGAATTAAAATTTTCGAGCACTTCAACATTTCAAAGTATATTACATATTTTTTCAAAAATTCCATAAAGTTCGATGAAATTCAGAAATAATTTTAGAAATTTCATATATTTTAAAAATACCTTGATAATTAAAAAAATCGAAAATATTGTAAAATGCCGTTTTACTGCATATTTCTGACGGTTTGGAGCATTTAGAATACTTTTCAGAAAAAACCTGAATTTTAGATAAATTCATGGATTTTCAACTTTTTTTCAGAATTACTAATGGAATTGAAATTTTGACCATTTTCAACATTTTAAATTATATTTCATTTTTCAAAAGCCCATAAAATTTCGATGAAATTCAGAAATAATTTTAATATTTCATATATTTCTTAAAAGTAATTGAACTATTTAAAAATCTTGAAAATATGGTAAAATGTTTTACTGCATATTTCTGGACTATTTGGAGCATATAGAACACTTTTCAGACAAACCTGATTTTTAGCTAAAATTCAAGTGATTTTCAAACTTTTTTCAGAATTACTTATGGAATTGAAATTCCGAGCATTTTCAACATTTAAAGTATATTACATATTTTCAAAAGCCCATATAATTTCGATGAAATTGAAATACTTTGAATATTTCCTATATTTTAAAATACCTGAACCATTTAAAATAGAAAAATATGGATAAATGCTGTTTTATGCATATTTAATGATTTGGGGCATTTAGAACACTTTTCAGAGAAACTGATTTTAGCTAAAATTCATGGATTTTCAAATTTTCATTAGAATTACTGTTTCACTAGAATTTTTATGCGGAAAGCACCAACATTACATTTTAGTAGTATTGTGTCAATACATGTTTTATGTGAAAATTCATAAGATTAATAAAAAGTAAGATTTGTTTAAAGTGTCTGTAATGCTCCATATCGTCGAAATATGAAGTAAAACATCATTTTACCATATTTTTCATTTTTTTCAGTGCTTCATGCATTTTAAAAATATATACTGATGGAATTGAAATTTTCGAGCAATTTTCAACATTTCAAAGAATATTTTGAAAACCTATAAAATTTCGAGGAAATTCAGAAATAATTTTGAATATACTTTATTTTTTGAAAAATGCGTGGAAGTATTGAAAAACTGAGATATATGGTAAAATGATGTTTACTGCATAGCTTCGGACGATTTGGGAGTATTAGAATTTTCAGGCAACCTGATTTTCTCAGATAAAATTCATGGATTTTCAAACTTTTTATCAGAATTACTGCTGGAATTGAATTTAATCTGAAAGTAACTTAAATATGACATTTTAGTGCAGATTATGTCAATACATTTTTCAGGAGAAAATCCATGCATTTTAGCCAAAAAGCAAGGTTTGTTTTGAAAAAGGCTCAAATGTCAAGATCGTCGAAACATGCAGTAAAAACATCATTTCTATCATATATTTAGATTTTTCAATGCTTCAGGTATTTTGCAATATGAAATATCCAAATTATTTCTGAATTTCCATCGAAATTTTATGGGTGTTTTGAAAATATGTAATATATTTTTTTAAAATGCTGAAAACACTGAAAATTAACAATAAGTATATATTTTTTAAAAATACCTGAAGCCATTGGAAAATCAGTAATAATAAACATCTTACTGCTTATTCTTAATGCATTTGGATAATTTAGAACACTTCTCGGAACAACAAAACTTTACCTTTAGCCAAAATCCATGAATTTTCGCAGTTGAAATATGTATTTACACAATATTACACTAATATGTCATATTTAAGTTACTTTCAGCATAAATTACTTCCATCAGTAATTCTGATAAAAGTTTGAAAGATAAATTTTAGCTGAGAAGGTTTGTCTCGAAAAGTGTTCAAATGCTCTAAAATCGTCGAAATATGGTAAAACATCAGTTTATTTGATATTTTCGGATTTTTCAACTTTCCAGGTATTTTAAAAATCTATGATATATTCAAAATTATTTGAATTCATCGAAATTTTATGGGTTTTGATAAATAAGTGTAATGTAATTTTGAAATGTTGAAACTTGGTCGAAAAAATTTCAATTCCATCAGTATATATTTGAAAATACCTGAAGCATTGAAAAACTGAAAAATATGGTAAAGCGATCTTTTACTGCATATTTCGACGATTTGAAGCATTTTCAAGAACACTTTTCTAGACAAACCTGATTTTTAGCTAAAATTCATTGGATTTTTCAAACTTTATTATCAGAATTACTGATGGAATTAAAATTCGAGCACTTTTTAAACATTTTAAAGACATATATATTTTTCAAAAGCCTACAGCTCGATGAAATTGAGAAAATTTTGAAAATTTCATATTTTAAAATAGCTGAACAATTTAAAAATCGAAAAATATTGTAAAATGCTGTTTTACTGCATATTCTGACAATTTGGAGCATTTAGAACACTTTTCAGAAAAATCATTTTAGCTAAAATTCATGGATTTCAAACTTTTTTCAGAATTACTGATGGAATTAAAATTTTGACCATTAAAATTTTAAAGTATATTTCATATATATTTTTTAAATGAAGAACCATTTAAAAGTCGGTAAATATGGTTAAATGCTGCTTTACTGCACATATCGAGAGTATTTGGAGCATATAGAACACTTTTCAGACAAACCTGATTTTTTAGCTAAAATTCATGGATTTTCAAACTTTATCAGGAATACATACGATTTATGAATAGTTTTGATATCGAAAGTACTGAAATATGCCATTTTAGTGTAGTATTATGTCAACAGCACATATTGAGTGAAATTCATGTATTTTAGATAAAAAGCAAGATTTGGAATAATGTAATGTTTGAATAGTTTAGAAATATGGTGCAAAATATCATTTTACCATATTTCTCGATTTCAACGCTTTAGGTATTTTTAAAAATATACTGATGGAATTGGAATTTTTCCAGCAATTTTCAAATAACATTTTAAAGTAAATTACATGTTTTTCAACAAACCCACAAAATTTCGATGAAATTCCGAAATAATTTTGAATATTTCATATATTTTTTAAAAATGCCTGAAGCATTGAAAAAATCGAAAAATACGGTAAAATGATGTTTTAGCGCATATTTCGACGATTTAGAGCATTTAGGACTTTTGTCAGACAAACGTTACTTTTTAGCTAAAATATATGCATTTTCACACTTGAAATATTGACACAATAGCACTCTAAAATGTCATATTTAAGTTACTTTCAGTATAAAATTCAATTCCAGCAGCAATTCTGATAAAAAAAAGTTTGAAAATCCATGAATTTTAGCTAAAAAACAGGTTTGTCTGAAAAGTGTTCTAAATGCTCCAAATAGTCGAAATATGCAGTAAAACATCATTTTACCATATTTTTCGATTTTTTCAATGCTTGAGGAATTTTTAAAAAATATATACTGATGGAATTGAAATTTCCGAGCAATTTTCATCATTTCAAAATATATTACACATTTTTCAAAAAACCCATAAAATTTCATGGAAATTCTGAAATAATTTTGAATATTTCACATATTTTTTTAAAAATACCTGAACCATTTAAAAAATCGAAAAATATGGTAAAATGCTGTTTTGCTGCATATTTCGACGATTTGGAGCACTTCAGACAAACCTGATTTTTTAGCTAAAATTCATGGATTTTCAAACTTTTCTATCAGAAGTATGTTACATATTTTTCAAAAAGCGCATATAATTTCGATGAAATTCTGAAATAATTTTGAATATTTCTTATATTTTTTAAAAATACCTGAACCATTTAAAAAATTGGAAAATATGGTAAAATGCTGTTTTGCTGCATATTTCGACGATTTGGAGCATTTTCGAACAAACATGATTTTTTAGGTAAAATTTATGGATTTTCAATCTTTTTTATCAGAATTACTGATGGAATTGAATTTTATGCTGAAAGTAACTTAAATATGTCATTTGTGTCAATACATATTTCAAGTGTGAAAATTCATGTATTTTAATTAAAAAGTAAGATTTGTTTGAAAAGTGTTCTAAACGCTCCAAATAGTCGAAATATGCAGTAAAACATCATTTTACCATATGTCTTGATTTTTTCAATGCTTTATTTATATATTGATGGAATTGAAATTCTCCAGCAATTTTCAACATTTAAAATATATTACATGTTTTTTAAAAAACACACAAAATTTTGATGAAATTCAGAAGTAATTTTGAATATTTCAAATATTTTTTTAAAAATACCTGAAGCATTGAAAAAATTTTCAAAATGGTGTTTTATTGTATATATCGACTATTGAGCATTTAGGACTTTTTTCAGACAAACATTACTTTTTAGCTAAAATACATGGATTTACACTTGAAATATGCATTGACTCAATTCCAGCAGTAATTCTGATGTTTGAAAATCCATGAATTTTAGCTAAAAAAACATGTTCGTCTGAAAAGTGTTCTAACTGCTCCAAATCGTCGAAATGTGAAGTAAAACATCATTTTACCATATTTTTCGATTTTTTCAATAATTCTGGTATTTTTAAAAAATATATACTGATGGAATTGAAATTTTCGAGCAATTTTCAACATTTCAAACTATATTACATATTTTTCAAAAAAAAAAAAAAAACATAAAATTTCGAGGAAATTCTGAAACAATTTTGAATGTATCTTATATTTTTTTTAAAAATGCCTGAAGCATTGAAGAAAATCGAAAAATATGGTAAAGTTGTTTTACTGCATAATTCGGCGATTTGGAGCATTTAGAACACTTTTCAGACAAACCTGATTTTTTAGCTAAAATTCATGGATTTTCAAACTTTATTATCAGAATTACTGATGGAATTAAAATTTTCGAGCAATTTCAACATTTCAAAGTATATTACATATTTTTCAAAAATTCCATAAAATTTCGATGAAATTCAGAAATAATTTTGAAAATTTCATATATTTTTTAAAAATACCTGAACAATTAAAAAATCGAAAAATATTGTAAAATGCTGTTTTACTGCATATTTCAACGGTTTGGAGCATTTAGAACACTTTTCAGAAAAACCTGAATTTTTTGATAAAATTCATGGATTTTCAAACTTTTTTTTTCAGAATTACTAATGGAATTGAAATTTTCGACCATTTTCAACATTTTAAATTATATTTCATATTTTTCAAAAAGCCCATAAAATTTCGATATAATTCAGAAATAATTTTGAATATTTCATATATTTTTTAAAAGTACCTGAACCATTTAAAAAATCGAAAAATATGGTAAAATTCTGTTTTACTGCATATCCCGACTATTTGGAGCATATAGAACACTTTTCAGACAAACCTGATTTTTTAGCTAAAATTCATGGATTTTCAAACTTTTTTATCAGAATTACTTATGGAATTGAAATTTTCGAGCATTTTCAACATTTTAAAGTATATTACATATTTTTCAAAAATGCCATATAATTTCGATGAAATTCTGAAATAATTTTGAATATTTCCTATGTTTTTTAAAAATACCTGAACCATTTAAAAAATCGTAAAATATGGAAAAATGCTCTTTTGCTGCATATTTCGACGATTTGGGGCATTTAGAACACTTTTCAGACAAACCTGATTTTTTAGCTAAAATTCATGGGTTTTCAAATTTTTTTTTATCAGAATTACTGCTTCAATTTAATTTTATGCTGAAAGTAACTTAAATATTACATTTTAGTGTAGTATTGTGTCAATACATATTTCAAGTGTGAAAATTTTTAGCTAAAAAGTAAGATATGTTTGAAAAGTGTTCTAAATGCTCCAAATCGTCGAAATATGCAGTAAAACATCATTCTACCATATTTCTCGATTTTTTTCAAAGCTTTAGATTTGTTTAAAAATTATATGAAACATTCAAAATTATTTCTGAATTTCATCGAAATTTTATGTTTTTTTTTTTAAATATGTAATATACTTTAAAAAGTTGAAAATTGCTCGAAAATTTCAATTCCATCAGTATATATTTTTTAAAAATACCTGAAGCATTGAAAAAAATCGAAATATATGGTAAAATTATGTTTTACTGCATATTTCGGCGATTTGGAGCATTTAGAACACTTTTCAGGCAAACCTGATTTTCATATAGCATTGTATCAATGCACATTTCAATTGTGAAAATCCATGTGTTTTAGCTAAAAAGTAAGGGTTGTCTGAAAAGTGTTCTAAATGCTCCAAATAGTCGAAATATGCAGTAAAACATCATTTTAACATATTTTTCGATTTTTTTAATGCTTCAGGTATTTTTACAAAATATATGATATATTCAAAATTATTTCCGAATTTCATCGAAATTTTATGGGTTTTTTGAAAAATATGTAATATACTTTAAAATGTTGAAAATTGCTCGAAAATTTCAATTCCATCAGTATATATTTTTTAAAAAAGACCTGAAGCATTGAAAAAATCGAAAAATATGGTAAAATGATGTTTTAGTGCATATTTCGACGATTTGGAACATTTAGAACTCTTTTCAAACAAACCTTACTTTTTAGTTAAAATACATGGGTTTTCACACTTGAAATATGTATTGACACAATACTACACTAAAATGTCATATTTTAGCTACTTTCAGCATAAAATTCAATTCCAGCAGTAATTCTGATGAAAAAGTTTGAAAATCCATGAATTTTAGCTAAAAAATCACGTTTGTATGAAAAGTGTTCTAAATGCTCCAAATCGTCGAAACATGCAGTAAATCATCATTTTACCATATTTATCGAATTTTTCAAAGCTTCAGGTATTTTTAAAAAATACATATTGAGGGAATTGAAATTTTCGAGCAATTTTCAACATTTTAAAGTATATTACATATTTTTCAAAAAACCCATAAAATTTCGATGAAATTAAGAAATAATTTTGAATATATCATATATTTTTTAAAAATGCCTGAAGCATTGAAAAAAAATCGAAAAATATTGTAAAATGATGTTTTACTGCATAATTCGGCAATTTGGAGCATTTGGCCACTTTTCAGACAAACATGATTTTGTAGCTAAAATTCATGGATTTTCAAACTTTATTATCATAATTACTGATGGAATTAAAATTTTCGACCATTTTCAACATTTTAAGGTATATTATATATTTTTCAAAAAAAACATAAAATTTCCATGAAATTCAGAAATAATTTTGAATATTTCATATATTTTTTAAAAATTCTTGAACCATTTAAAAAATCGAAAAATATTTCGACGATTTGGAACATTTAGAACACATTTCAAACAAACCTGATTTTTTAGCTAAAATTCATGGATTTTCAAACTTTTTTATCAGAATTACTGATGGAATTGAATTTTATGCTGAAAGTAACTTAAATATGTCATTTTAGTGTAGTATTGTGTCAATATATATTTCAAGTGTGAAAATTCATGTATTTTAGCTAAAAAGTAAGATTTGTTTGAAAAGTGTTCTAAATGCTCCAAACAGTCGAAATATGCAGTAAAACATCATTTTACCATATTTCTCGATTTTTTTCAATGCCCTAGGTATTTTTAAAAAATATATACTGAAAATTCATGTATTTTAGCTAAAAAGTAAAATTTGTTTGAAAAGTGTTCTAAATGCTATAAATAGTTGAAATATTCAGTCGAAATGTTCAGTCGAAACATTTCTCGATTTTTTCAATGCTTTAGGTATTTTTAAATAAATATATACTGATGGAATTGAAATTTTCCAGCAATTTTCAACATTTTAAAGTATATTACCTATTTTTCAAAAAAAACCCACAAAATTTCGATGAAATTCAGAAATAATTTTGAATATATCACATATTTTTTAAAAATGACCGAATCATTGAAAAGAAATCGAGAAATATTGTAAAATGATGTTTTACTGCATATTTCGGCAATTTGGAGCATTTGGCCACTTTTCAGACAAACATGATTTTATAGCTAAAATTCATGGATTTTCAAACTTTTTTATCATAATTACTGATGGAATTAAAATTTTCGACCATTCTCAACATTTTAAGGTATATTATATATTTTTCAAAAAGCCCATAAAATTCCCATTAAATTCAGAAATAATTTTGAATATTTAATATATTTTTTAAAAATACCTGAACTATTTAAAAAATCGAAAAATATGGTAAAATGCTGTTTTACTGCATATTTCGGCGATTTGGAACATTTAGAACACTTTTTAGACAAAAAAAAAAAATTTTTAGCTAAAATTCATGAATTTTCAAACTTTTTTTTCAGAATTACTGATGGAATTCAAATTTTATGCTGAAAGTAACTTAGATATGTCATTTTAGTGTAGTATTGTGTCAATACATATTTCAAGTGTGAAAATTCATGTATTTTTGCTAAAAAGTAAGATTTGTTTGAAAAGTGTTCTAAGTGCTATAAATAGTCGAAATATGCAGTCGAAATATGCAGTCGAAATATTTCTCGATTTTTTCAATGCTTTAGGTATTTTTAAAAAAATATATACTTATGGAATTGAAATTTTCCAGCAATTTTCAACATTTTAAAGTATATTAAATGTTTTTCAAAAAACCCACAAAATTTCGATGAAATTCAGAAATAATTTTGAATAATTCAAATTTTATGCTGAAAGTAACTTAGATATGTCATTTTAGTGTAGTATTGTGTCAATACATATTTCAAGTGTGAAAAATTCATGTATTTTTGCTAAAAAGTAAGATTTGTTTGAAAAGTGTTCTAAGTGCTATAAATAGTCGAAATATGCAGTCGAAATATGCAGTCGAAATATTTCTCGATTTTTTCAATGCTTTAGGTATTTTTAAAAAAATATATACTTATGGAATTGAAATTTTCCCGCAATTTTCAACATTTTAAAGTATATTAAATGTTTTTCAAAAAACCCACAAAATTTCGATGAAATTCAGAAATAATTTTGAATATTTCAAATATTTTTTAAAAATACCTGAAGCATTGAAAAAATCGAAAAACATTGTAAAATCATGTTTTATTGCATATTTCGACGATTTGGAGCATTTAGGACTTTTTTCAGACAAACATTACTTTTTAGATGAAATATATAGATTTTCACACTAGAAATATGTATTGACACAATAGTACACTAAAATGTCATATTTAATTTACTTTCAGCATAAAATTCAATTCCAGCAGTAATTCTGATAAAAAAAAGTTTGAAAATCCACGAATTTTAGCTAAAAAACAGGTTCGTCTGAAAAGTGTTCTAAATGCTCCAAATCGTTGAAATATGCAGAAAAACATGATTTTACAATATTTTTCGATTTTTTCAATGCTTCAGGTATTTTTAAAAAACATGAAATATTCAAAATTATTTCCTAATTTCATGGAAATTTTATGGGTTTTTTAAAAAATATGTAATATACTTTAAAATGTTGAAAATTGCTCGAAAATTTCAATTCTGTCAGTATACATTTTTTAAAAATAACTGAAGGTTTGTTTGAAAAGTGTTCTAAATGCTCCAAATCGTCGAAATATGCAGTAAAACATCATTTTACAATATTTCTCGATTTTTTCAATGCTTCAGGTATTTTTAAAAAATATATGAAATATTCAAAATTATTTCTGAATTTCATCGAAATTTTTTTTTTTTTTGAAAAATGTGTAATATACTTTAAAATGTTGGAAATTGCTCGAAAATTTCAATTCAACCAGTATATATTTTTTAAAAATACCTGAAGCATGGAAAAAAACGAAAAATATGGAAAAATGATCTTTTACTGCATATTTCGACGATTTGAATAATTTAGAACACTTTTTAGACAAACCTGATTTTTTAGCTAAAATTCATGGATTTTCTAACTTCATTATCAGAATTACTGATGGAATAGGTAATTTGAGCACCTTCAACATTTTCCAGCATATTACATTTTTCAAAAGTCCATAAAATTTCCCTGATGAAATTCAGAAATAATTTTGAAAATTTCATATATTTTTAAAAATACCCGAACAATTTAAAAATCGAAAATATTGTAAAATGCTGTTTAATCGTATATTTCTGACGGTTTGGAGCATTTAGAACACTTTTCAGAAAAACCTGATTTTTTAGCTAAAATTATGGATTTTCAAACTTTTTTCAGAATTACTCATAACTGAAATTGACCATTTTCAACACATTCCAAAGTATACATATATTTTTCAAAATAATAAAATTTTATGAAATTCAGAAATAAATAGAATATTTATATATTTTAAAAATACTGAACTACTTAAAATCGAAAAATATGGTACAATGCTGTGTTACTGCTTATTTCGACTATTTGGAGCATATAGAACACTTTTCAGACAAACCTGATTTTTTAGCAAAAATTCATGGATTTTCAAACTTTTTTTTCAGAATTACTGATGGAATTGAATTTAATGCTGAACGTAACTTAAATATGTCATTTTAGTGTTGTATTGTGTCAATACATGTTTCAAGTGTGAAAATTCATGTATTTTAGCTAAAAAGTAAGACTTGTTTGAAAAGTGTTCTAAATGCTCCAAATAGTCGAAGTATGCAGTGAAACATCATTTTACCATATTTCTCGATTTTTTCAATGCTTTAGGTATTTTTAAAAAATATATACTGAAAATTCTTGTATTTTTGCTATATAGTAAGATTTATTTGAAAAGTGTTCTAAATGCTCCAAATAGTCGAAATATGCAGTAAAACATCATTTTACCATATTTTTCGATTTTTCAATGCTTCGGGAATTTTTAAAAAATATATGATGTATTCAAAATTATTTCTGAATTTCATCGAAATTTTATGTTTTTTTTTGAAAAATATGTAATATACTTTAAAATGTTGAAAATTGCTCGAAAATTTCAATTCCTTCGGTATATAACTTTTAAAAATACCTAAAGCATTGAAAAAAAACGAAAAATATTGTAAAATGATCTTTTACTGCATATTTCGACGGTTTGGAGCATTTAGGACACTTTTCATGCAAACCTGATTTTTTTAGCTAAAATTCATGGATTTTCCTTCTTGAAATATGTATTGACACAATACTACAATAAAATTTAAGTCACTTTAAGTAACTTTAAGTTACTTTAAGTAACTTTAAGTTACTTTCAGGATAAAATTCAATTCCAGCAGTAATTCTGAAAAATGTTTGAAAATCCATAAATATTAGCTAAAAAACAGTTATGTCTGAAAAGTGTTCTGAATGCTCCAAATCGTCGAAATATGCAGTAAAACATCATTTTACCATATTTTTCAATTTTTTCAGTGCTTCAGGTATTTTTAAAAAATATATACTGATGGAATTGAAATTTTCGAGCAATTTTCAACATTTGAAAGAACATTTCAAAAAACCTATAAAATTTCGAGGAAATTCAGAAATAATTTTGAATATATCATGTATTTTTTTTTAAAAATGCGTGAAGCATTGAAAAAAACCGAGATATATGGTAAAATGATGTTTTACTGCATATTTCGACGATTTGGAGCATTAGAACACTTTTCAGGCAAACCTGATTTTTTCAGATAAAATTCATGGATTTTCAAACTTTTTTATCAGAATTACTGCTGGAATTGAATTTTAATCTGAAAGTAACTTAAATATGACATTTTAGTGCAGTATTATGTCAATACATTTTTCAAGTGAGAAAATCCATGTATTTTAGCTAAAAAGTAAGGTTTGTTTGAAAAGTGTTTTAATGCTCCAGATCGTCGAAATATGCAGTAAAACATCATTTTTACCATATATTTAGATTTTTTCAATGCTTCAGGTATTTTTAAAAAATATATGAAATATTCAAATTATTTCTGAATTTCATCGAAATTTTATGGGTGTTTTGAAAAATATGTAATATACTTTAAAATGTTGAAAATTGCTCGAAAATTTCAATTCAATAAGTATATATTTTTAAAAAATACCTGAAGCATTGAAAAAAATCGAAAAATATTGGAAAATGATCTTTTACTGCTTATTTCGACGATTTGGATAATTTAGAACACTTCTCAAACAAAACTTACCTTTTAGCTAAAATCCATGAATTTTCGCACTTGAAATATGTATTTACACAATATTACACTAATATGTCATATTTAAGTTACTTTCAGCATAAAATTCAATTCCATCAATAATTCTGATAAAAAAGTTTGAAAAATACATATATTTTAGCTGAAAAATAAGGTTTGTCTGAAAAGTGTTCTAAATGCTCTAAATCGTCGAAATATGCAGTAAAACATCAGTTTACCATATTTTTCGATTTTTTTCAATCCTTCAGGTATTTTTAAAAAATCTATGATATATTCAAAATTATTTCTGAATTTCATCGAAATTTTATGGGTTTTTTGAAAAATATGTAATGTAATTTGAAATGTTGAAACTTGGTCGAAAATTTCAATTCCATCAGTATATATTTTTAAAAATACCTGAAGCATTGAAAAAATCGAAAAATATGGTAAAATGATCTTTTACTGCATATTTCGACGATTTGAAGCATTAAGAACACTTTTCAGACAAACCTGAATTACTGATGGAATTAAAATTTTCGAGCACTTTCAACATTTTAAAGTATATTACATATTTTTCAAAAAGCCCATAAAATTTCGATGAAATTCAGAAAAAATTTTGAAAATTTCATATATTTTTTAAAAATAGCTGAACAATTTAAAACATCGAAAAATATTGTAAAATGCTGTTTTACTGCATATTTCGACAATTTTTTAGCACTTTTCAGAAATTCATGGATTTCCAAACTTTTTTTTTCAGAATTACTGATGGAATTGAAATTTTCGACCATTTTCAAAATTTTAAAGTATATTTCATATATATTTTTTAAAATAGCTGAACCATCTAAAAAATCGAAAAATATGGTTAAATGCTGTTTTACTGCACATATCGAGTATTTGGAGCATATAGAACACTTTTCAGACAAACCTGATTTTTTTAGCTAAAATTCATGGATTTTCAAACTTTTTTATCAGAATTACTCATGGAATTGAGTTTTATACTGAAAGTAACTTAAATATGCCATTTTAGTGTAGTATTGTGTCAATACATATTTCAAGATTTGTTGGAAATGTGTTCTAAATGCTCCAAATAGTCGAAATATGCAGTAAAATATCATTTTACCATATTTCTCGATTTTTTTTAATGCTTTAGGTATTTTTAAAAAATATATACTGATGGAATTGAAATTTTCCAGCAATTTTCAACATTTTAAAGTAAATTACATGTTTTTCAACAAACCCACAAAATTTCGATGAAATTCCGAAATAATTTTGAATATTTCATATATTTTTTAAAAATGCTTGAAGCATTGAAAAAATCGAAAAATACGGTAAAATGATGTTTTAGCGCATATTTCGACGATTTGGAGCATTTAGGACTTTTGTCAGACAAACGTTACTTTTTAGCTAAAATATATGCATTTTCACACTTGAAATATTGACACAATAGCACTCTAAAATGTCATATTTAAGTTACTTTCAATATAAAATTCAATTCCAGCAGTAATTCTGATAAAAAAAGTTTGAAAATTTTGAGAATTTTAGCTAAAAAACAGGTTTGTCTGAAAAGTGTTCTAAATGCTCCAAATAGTCGAAATATGCAGTAAAACATCATTTTACCATATTTTTCGATTTTTTCAATGCTTGAGGAATTTTTAAAAAATATATACTGATGGAATTGAAATTCTCGAGCATTTTCAACTTTTTAAAGTATGTTACATATTTTTCAAAAAGCGCATATAATTTCGATGAAATTCTGAAATAATTTTGAATATTTCCTATATTTTTTAAAAAATACCTGAACCATTTAAAAAATCGAAAAATATGGTAAAATGCTGTTTTACTGCACATTTCGACGATTTGGGGCATTTAGAACACTTTTCAGACAAACCTTTTTTATCAGAATTACTGATGGAATTGAAATTTTCAAGCATTTTCAACATTTTAAAGTATATTACATGTTTTTCAAAAAGCGCATATAATGAAATTCTGAAATAATTTTGAATATTTCCTATATTTTTTAAAAAATACCTGAACCATTTAAAAAATCGGAAAATATGGTAAATGCTGTTTTGCTGCATATTTCGACCGATTTTTTAGCTAAAATTCATGGATTTTCAAATTTTTTTTATCAGAATTACTGCTTCAATTGAATTTTATGCTGAAACTAACTTAAATATTACATTTCAGTGTAGTATTGTGTCAATACATATTTCAAGTGTGAAAATTCATATATTTTAGCTAAAAAGTAAGATTTGTTTGAAAAGTGTTCTAAATGCTCCAAATCGTCGAAATATGCAGTAAAACATCATTTTACCATATTTTTCATTTTTTTCAGTGCTTCATGTATTTTTAAAAAATATATACTTATGGAATTGAAATTTTCGAGCAATTTTCAACATTTCAAAGAACATTTCAAAAAACCTATAAAATTTCGAGGAAATTCAGAAATAATTTTGAATATATCATGTATTTTTTTTAAAAATGCGTGAAGCATTGAAAAAAACCGAGATATATGGTAAAATGATGTTTTACTGCATATTTCGTCAATTTGGAGCATTTGGCACACTTTTCAGACAAACATGATTTTTTAGCTAAAATTCATCGATTTTCAAACTTTTTTTATCAGAATTATTGATGCAATTGAAATTTTCGACCATTTTCAACATTTTAAAGTATAATATATATTTTTAAAAAGCCCATAAAATTTCGATGAAATTCAGAAATAATTTTGAATATTTCATATATTTTTTAAAAATACCTGAAGCATTGAAAAAATCGAAAACATTGTCAAATGGTGTTTTATTGCATATTTCGACTATTTGGAGCATTTAGGACTTTTTTCAGACAAACATTACTTTTTAGCTAAAATACATGGATTTTCACACTTGAAATATGCATTGACTCAATAGTACATAAAAATGTCATATTTAAGTTACTTTCAGGGTAAAATTCAATTCCAGCAGTAATTCTGATAAAAAAGTTTGAAAATCCACGAATTTTAGCTAAAAAAACATGTTCGTCTGAAAAGTGTTCTAATTGCTCCAAATCGTCGAAATGTGAAGTAAAACATCATTTTACCATATTTTTCGATTTTTTCAATAATTCTGGTATTTTTAAAAAATATATACTGATTGAATTGAAATTTTCGAGCAATTTTCAACATTTGAAACTATATTACATATTTAAAAAAAAAAAAAAAAAAAAAATTCGAGGAAATTCTGAAACAATTTTGAATGTATCATATATTTTTTTAAAATGCCTGAAGCATTGAAAAAATAAAAAAATATGGTAAAATTGTTTTACTGCATAATTCGGCGATTTGGAGCATTTAGAACACTTTTCAGAGAAACCTGATTTTTTAGCTAAAATTCATGGATTTTCAAACTTTATTATCAGGATTACTGATGGAATTAAAATTTTCGAGCACTTTCAACATTTCAAAGTATATTACATATTTTTCAAAAATTCCATAAAAGTTCGATGAAATTCAGAAATAATTTTGAAAATTTCATATATTTTTTAAAAATACCTGAGCAATTAAAAAAATCGAAAAATATTGTAAAATGCTGTTTTACTGCATATTTCGACGGTTTGGAGCATTTAGAACACTTTTCAGAAAAACCTGAATTTTTAGATAAAATTCATGGATTTTCAAACTTTTTTTTTTTCAGAATTACTAATGGAATTGAAATTTTCGACCATTTTCAACATTTTAAATTATATTTCATATTTTTCAAAAAGCCCATAAAATTTCGATGAAATTCAGAAATAATTTTGAATATTTCATATATTTCTTAAAAGTACCTGAACCATTTAAAAAATCGAAAAATATGGTAAAATGCTGTTTTACTGCATATTTCGACTATTTGGAGCATATAGAACACTTTTCAGACAAACCTGATTTTTTAGCTAAAATTCATGGATTTTCAAACTTTTTTTTCAGAATTACTTATGGAATTGAAATTTTCGAGCATTTTCAACATTTTAAAGTATATTACATATTTTTCAAAAAGCCCATATAATTTCGATGAAATTCTGAAATAATTTTGAATATTTCCTATATTTTTTAAAAATACCTGAACCATTTAAAAAATAGAAAAATATGGATAAATGCTGTTTTGCTGCATATTTCGACGATTTGGGGCATTTAGAACACTTTTCAGAGAAACCTGATTTTTTAGCTAAAATTCATGGATTTTCAAATTTTTTTCATTAGAATTACTGCTTCAATTGAATTTTATGCGGAAAGTAACTTAAATATTACATTTTAGTGTAGTATTGTGTCAATACATATTTTAAGTGTGAAAATTCATATATTTTAGCTAAAAAGTAAGATTTGTTTGAAAAGTGTTCTAAATGCTCCATATCGTCGAAATATGAAGTAAAACATCATTTTACCATATTTTTCATTTTTTTCAGTGCTTCATGTATTTTTAAAAAATATATACTGATGGAATTGAAATTTTCGAGCAATTTTCAACATTACAAAGAACATTTCAAAAAACCTATAAAATTTCGAGGAAATTCAGAAATAATTTTGAATATATCATGTATTTTTTTTTAAAAATGCGTGAAGCATTGAAAAAAACCGAGATATATGGTAAAATGATGTTTTACTGCATATTTCGACGATTTGGAGCATTAGAACACTTTTCAGGCAAACCTGATTTTTTCAGATAAAATTCATGGATTTTCAAACTTTTTTATCAGAATTACTGCTGGAATTGAATTTTAATCTGAAAGTAACTTAAATATGACATTTTAGTGCAGTATTATGTCAATACATTTTTCAAGTGAGAAAATCCATGTATTTTAGCTAAAAAGTAAGGTTTGTTTGAAAAGTGTTCTAAATGCTCAAGATCGTCGAAATATGCAGTAAAACATCATTTTTACCATATATTTAGATTTTTTCAATGCTTCAGGTATTTTTAAAAAATATATGAAATATTCAAATTATTTCTGAATTTCATCGAAATTTTATGGGTGTTTTGAAAAATATGTAATATACTTTAAAATGTTGAAAATTGCTCGAAAATTTCAATTCAATAAGTATATATTTTTTAAAAATACCTGAAGCATTGAAAAAAATCGAAAAATATTGGAAAATGATCTTTTACTGCTTATTTCGACGATTTGGATAATTTAGAACACTTCTCAAACAAAACTTACCTTTTAGCTAAAATCCATGAATTTTCGCAGTTGAAATATGTATTTACACAATATTACACTAATATGTCATATTTAAGTTACTTTCAGCATAAAATTCAATTCCATCAGTAATTCTGATAAAAAAGTTTGAAAATACATATATTTTAGCTGAAAAATAAGGTTTGTCTGAAAAGTGTTCTAAATGCTCTAAATCGTCGAAATATGCAGTAAAACATCAGTTTACCATATTTTTCGATTTTTTTCAATCCTTCAGGTATTTTTAAAAAATCTATGATATATTCAAAATTATTTCTGAATTTCATCGAAATTTTATGGGTTTTTTGAAAAATATGTAATGTAATTTGAAATGTTGAAACTTGGTCGAAAATTTCAATTCCATCAGTATATATTTTTAAAAATACCTGAAGCATTGAAAAAATCGAAAAATATGGTAAAATGATCTTTTACTGCATATTTCGACGATTTGAAGCATTAAGAACACTTTTCAGACAAACCTGATTTTTAGCTAAAATTCATTGGATTTTCAAACTTTATTATCAGAATTACTGATGGAATTAAAATTTTCGAGCACTTTCAACATTTTAAAGTATATTACATATTTTTCAAAAAGCCCATAAAATTTCGATGAAATTCAGAAAAAATTTTGAAAATTTCATATATTTTTTAAAAATAGCTGAACAATTTAAAACATCGAAAAATATTGTAAAATGCTGTTTTACTGCATATTTCGACAATTTGGAGCATTTAGAACACTTTTCAGAAAAAACTGATTTTTTAGCTAAAATTCATGGATTTCCAAACTTTTTTTTTTCAGAATTACTGATGGAATTGAAATTTTCGACCATTTTCAAAATTTTAAAGTATATTTCATATATATTTTTTAAAATAGCTGAACCATCTAAAAAATCGAAAAATATGGTTAAATGCTGTTTTACTGCACATATCGAGTATTTGGAGCATATAGAACACTTTTCAGACAAACCTGATTTTTTTAGCTAAAATTCATGGATTTTCAAACTTTTTTATCAGAATTACTCATGGAATTGAGTTTTATACTGAAAGTAACTTAAATATGCCATTTTAGTGTAGTATTGTGTCAATACATATTTCAAGATTTGTTGGAAATGTGTTCTAAATGCTCCAAATAGTCGAAATATGCAGTAAAATATCATTTTACCATATTTCTCGATTTTTTTTAATGCTTTAGGTATTTTTAAAAAATATATACTGATGGAATTGAAATTTTCCAGCAATTTTCAACATTTTAAAGTAAATTACATGTTTTTCAACAAACCCACAAAATTTCGATGAAATTCCGAAATAATTTTGAATATTTCATATATTTTTTAAAAATGCTTGAAGCATTGAAAAAATCGAAAAATACGGTAAAATGATGTTTTAGCGCATATTTCGACGATTTGGAGCATTTAGGACTTTTGTCAGACAAACGTTACTTTTTAGCTAAAATATATGCATTTTCACACTTGAAATATTGACACAATAGCACTCTAAAATGTCATATTTAAGTTACTTTCAATATAAAATTCAATTCCAGCAGTAATTCTGATAAAAAAAGTTTGAAAATTTTGAGAATTTTAGCTAAAAAACAGGTTTGTCTGAAAAGTGTTCTAAATGCTCCAAATAGTCGAAATATGCAGTAAAACATCATTTTACCATATTTTTCGATTTTTTCAATGCTTGAGGAATTTTTAAAAAATATATACTGATGGAATTGAAATTTTTGAGCAATTTTCATCATTTCAAAATATATTACACATTTTTCATAAAACCCATAAAATTTCATGGAAATTCTGAAATAATTTTGAATATTTCACATATTTTTTTAAAAATACCTGAACCATTTAAAAAATCGAAAAATATGGTAAAATGCTGTTTTGCTGCATATTTCGACGATTTGGAGCACTTCAGACAAACCTGATTTTTTAGCTAAAATTCATGGATTTTCAAACTTTTCTATCAGAATTACTTATGGAATTGAAATTTTCGAGCATTTTCAACATTTTAAAGTATGTTACATATTTTTCAAAAAGCGCATATAATTTCGATGAAATTCTGAAATAATTTTGAATATTTCCTATATTTTTTAAAAATACCTGAACCATTTAAAAAATCGGAAAATATGGTAAAATGCTGTTTTGCTGCATATTTCGACGATTTGGGGCATTTAGAACACTTTTCAGACAAACCTGATTTTTTAGCTAAAATTCATGGATTTTCAAATTTTTTTTATCAGAATTACTGCTTCAATTGAATTTTATGCTGAAACTAACTTAAATATTACATTTCAGTGTAGTATTGTGTCAATACATATTTCAAGTGTGAAAATTCATATATTTTAGCTAAAAAGTAAGATTTGTTTGAAAAGTGTTCTAAATGCTCCAAATCGTCGAAATATGCAGTAAAACATCATTTTACCATATTTTTCATTTTTTTCAGTGCTTCATGTATTTTTAAAAAATATATACTTATGGAATTGAAATTTTCGAGCAATTTTCAACATTTCAAAGAACATTTCAAAAAACCTATAAAATTTCGAGGAAATTCAGAAATAATTTTGAATATATCATGTATTTTTTTTAAAAATGCGTGAAGCATTGAAAAAAAACGAGATATATGGTAAAATGATGTTTTACTGCATATTTCGTCAATTTGGAGCATTTGGCACACTTTTCAGACAAACATGATTTTTTAGCTAAAATTCATCGATTTTCAAACTTTTTTTATCAGAATTATTGATGCAATTGAAATTTTCGACCATTTTCAACATTTTAAAGTATAATATATATTTTTAAAAAGCCCATAAAATTTCGATGAAATTCAGAAATAATTTTGAATATTTCATATATTTTTTAAAAATACCTGAAGCATTGAAAAAATCGAAAACATTGTCAAATGGTGTTTTATTGCATATTTCGACTATTTGGAGCATTTAGGACTTTTTTCAGACAAACATTACTTTTTAGCTAAAATACATGGATTTTCACACTTGAAATATGCATTGACTCAATAGTACATAAAAATGTCATATTTAAGTTACTTTCAGGGTAAAATTCAATTCCAGCAGTAATTCTGATAAAAAAGTTTGAAAATCCACGAATTTTAGCTAAAAAAACATGTTCGTCTGAAAAGTGTTCTAATTGCTCCAAATCGTCGAAATGTGAAGTAAAACATCATTTTACCATATTTTTCGATTTTTTTCAATAATTCTGGTATTTTTAAAAAATATATACTGATTGAATTGAAATTTTCGAGCAATTTTCAACATTTGAAACTATATTACATATTTAAAAAAAAAAAAAAAAAAAAAAAATTCGAGGAAATTCTGAAACAATTTTGAATGTATCATATATTTTTTTAAAATGCCTGAAGCATTGAAAAAATAAAAAAATATGGTAAAATTGTTTTACTGCATAATTCGGCGATTTGGAGCATTTAGAACACTTTTCAGACAAACCTGATTTTTTAGCTAAAATTCATGGATTTTCAAACTTTATTATCAGGATTACTGATGGAATTAAAATTTTCGAGCACTTTCAACATTTCAAAGTATATTACATATTTTTCAAAAATTCCATAAAAGTTCGATGAAATTCAGAAATAATTTTGAAAATTTCATATATTTTTTAAAAATACCTGAGCAATTAAAAAAATCGAAAAATATTGTAAAATGCTGTTTTACTGCATATTTCGACGGTCTGGAGCATTTAGAACACTTTTCAGAAAAACCTGAATTTTTAGATAAAATTCATGGATTTTCAAACTTTTTTTTTCAGAATTACTAATGGAATTGAAATTTTCGACCATTTTCAACATTTTAAATTATATTTCATATTTTTCAAAAAGCCCATAAAATTTCGATGAAATTCAGAAATAATTTTGAATATTTCATATATTTCTTAAAAGTACCTGAACCATTTAAAAAATCGAAAAATATGGTAAAATGCTGTTTTACTGCATATTTCGACTATTTGGAGCATATAGAACACTTTTCAGACAAACCTGATTTTTTAGCTAAAATTCATGGATTTTCAAACTTTTTTTTCAGAATTACTTATGGAATTGAAATTCTCGAGCATTTTCAACATTTTAAAGTATATTACATATTTTTCAAAAAGCCCATATAATTTCGATGAAATTCTGAAATAATTTTGAATATTTCCTATATTTTTTAAAAATACCTGAACCATTTAAAAAATCGGAAAATATGGTAAAATGCTGTTTTGCTGCATATTTCGACGATTTGGGGCATTTAGAACACTTTTCAGACAAACCTGATTTTTTAGCTAAAATTCATGGATTTTCAAATTTTTTTTATCAGAATTACTGCTTCAATTGAATTTTATGCTGAAACTAACTTAAATATTACATTTCAGTGTAGTATTGTGTCAATACATATTTCAAGTGTGAAAATTCATATATTTTAGCTAAAAAGTAAGATTTGTTTGAAAAGTGTTCTAAATGCTCCAAATCGTCGAAATATGCAGTAAAACATCATTTTACCATATTTTTCATTTTTTTCAGTGCTTCATGTATTTTTTAAAAAATATATACTTATGGAATTGAAATTTTCGAGCAATTTTCAACATTTCAAAAAGTTTCAAAAAACCTATTTTCGAGGAAAAGAAATAATTTTGAATATATCATGTATTTTTTTAAGTTAAAAAATGCGTGAAGCATTGAAAAAAACCGAGATATTGGTAAAATGATGTTTTTTACTGCATATTTCGTCAATTTTTTGGCAAGAGAAACCTGATTTTTTAGCTAAAATTCATGGATTTTCAAACTTTATTATCAGGATTACTGATGGAATTAAAATTTTCGAGCACTTTCAACATTTCAAAGTATATTACATATTTTTCAAAAATTCCATAAAAGTTCGATGAAATTCAGAAATAATTTTGAAAATTTCATATATTTTTTAAAAATACCTGATTTTTAGAACACTTTTCAAAGATATATTTCTTAAAAGTACCTGAACCATTTAAAAAATCGAAAAATATGGTAAAATGCATTTCAAAAAAAATTCTGAAATAATTTTGAATATTTCCTATATTTTTTAAAAATACCTGAACCATATTTCGACGATTTGGGGCATTTAGAACACTTTTCAGAGAAACCTGATTTTTTATAAAATTCATGGATTTTCAAATTTTTTTCATTAGAATTACTGCTTCAAATTTTTTTAAAAAATATATACTGATGGAATTGAATTTTAATCTGAAAGTAACTTAAATATGACATTTTAGTGCAGTATTATGTCAATACATTTTTCAAGTGAGAAAATCCATGTATTTTAGCTAAAAAGTAAGGTTTGTTTGAAAAGTGTTCTAAATGCTCATCGTCGAAATATGCAGTAAAACATCATTTTTACCATATATTTAGATTTTTTCAATGCTTCAGGTATTTTTTATAAAATATTCCTGAAGCATTTTTATGGGTGTTTTGAAAAATATCGTAATATACATTGTCAAATGTTGTTGTCGAAAATTTCAATTCAATAAGTATATATTTTTTAAAAATACCTGAAGCATTGATCGAAAAATATTGGAAAATGATCTTTTACTGCTTATTTCGACGATTTGGATAATTTAGAACACTTCTCAAACATTACCTTTTAGCTAAAATCCATGAATTTTCGCAGTTGAAATATGTATTTACACAATATTACACTAATATGTCATATTTAAGTTACTTTCAGCATAAAATTCAATTCCATCAGTAATTCTGATAAAAAAGTTTGAAAATACATATATTTTAGCTGAAAAATAAGGTTTGTCTGAAAAGTGTTCTAATTGCTCTAAATCGTCGAAATATGCAGTAAAACATCAGTTTACCATATTTTTCGATTTTTTTCAATCCTTCAGGTATTTTTAAAAAATCTATGATATATTCAAAATTATTTCTGAATTTTCATCGAAACTATTTATGGGTATTTTGAAAAATATGTAATGTAAAAATGTTGAAACTTGGTCGAAAAATTTCAATTCCATCAGTATATATTTTTAAAAATACCTGAAGCATTGAAAAAATCGAAAAATATGGTAAAATGATCTTTTACTGCATATTTCGACGATTTGAAGCATTAAGAACACTTTTCAGACAAACCTGATTTTTAGCTAAAATTCATTGGATTTTCAAACTTTATTATCAGAATTACTGATGGAATTAAAATTTTCGAGCACTTTCAACATTTTAAAGTATATTACATATTTTTCAAAAAGCCCATAAAATTTCGATGAAATTCAGAAAAAATTTTGAAAATTTCATATATTTTTTAAAAATAGCTGAACAATTTAAAAAATCGAAAAATATTGTAAAATGCTGTTTTACTGCATATTTCGACAATTTGGAGCATTTAGAACACTTTTCAGAAAAAACTGATTTTTTAGCTAAAATTCATGGATTTCCAAACTTTTTTTTTCAGAATTACTGATGGAATTGAAATTTTCGACCATTTTCAAAAAATTTTAAAGTATATTTCATATATATTTTTATTTCTTAAAATAGCTGAACCATCTAAAAAATCGAAAAATATGGTTAAATGCTGTTTTACTGCACATATCGAGTATTTGGAGCATATAGAACACTTTTCAGACAAACCTGATTTTTTTAGCTAAAATTCATGGATTTTCAAACTTTTTTATCAGAATTACTCATGGAATTGAGTTTTATACTGAAAGTAACTTAAATATGCCATTTTAGTGTAGTATTGTGTCAATACATATTTCAAGATTTGTTGGAAATGTGTTCTAAATGCTCCAAATAGTCGAAATATGCAGTAAAATATCATTTTACCATATTTCTCGATTTTTTTTAATGCTTTAGGTATTTTTAAAAAATATATACTGATGGAATTGAAATTTTCCAGCAATTTTCAACATTTTAAAGTAAATTACATGTTTTTCAACAAACCCACAAAATTTCGATGAAATTCCGAAATAATTTTGAATATTTCATATATTTTTTAAAAATGCTTGAAGCATTGAAAAAATCGAAAAATACGGTAAAATGATGTTTTAGCGCATATTTCGACGATTTGGAGCATTTAGGACTTTTGTCAGACAAACGTTACTTTTTAGCTAAAATATATGCATTTTCACACTTGAAATATTGACACAATAGCACTCTAAAATGTCATATTTAAGTTACTTTCAATATAAAATTCAATTCCAGCAGTAATTCTGATAAAAAAAGTTTGAAAATTTTGAGAATTTTAGCTAAAAAACAGGTTTGTCTGAAAAGTGTTCTAAATGCTCCAAATAGTCGAAATATGCAGTAAAACATCATTTTACCATATTTTTCGATTTTTTCAATGCTTGAGGAATTTTTAAAAAATATATACTGATGGAATTGAAATTTTTGAGCAATTTTCATCATTTCAAAATATATTACACATTTTTCATAAAACCCATAAAATTTCATGGAAATTCTGAAATAATTTTGAATATTTCACATATTTTTTTAAAAATACCTGAACCATTTAAAAAATCGAAAAATATGGTAAAATGCTGTTTTGCTGCATATTTCGACGATTTGGAGCACTTCAGACAAACCTGATTTTTTAGCTAAAATTCATGGATTTTCAAACTTTTCTATCAGAATTACTTATGGAATTGAAATTTTCGAGCATTTTCAACATTTTAAAGTATGTTACATATTTTTCAAAAAGCGCATATAATTTCGATGAAATTCTGAAATAATTTTGAATATTTCCTATATTTTTTAAAAATACCTGAACCATTTAAAAAATCGGAAAATATGGTAAAATGCTGTTTTGCTGCATATTTCGACGATTTGGGGCATTTAGAACACTTTTCAGACAAACCTGATTTTTTAGCTAAAATTCATGGATTTTCAAACTTTTTTATCAGAATTACTGCTTCAATTGAATTTTATGCTGAAACTAACTTAAATATTACATTTCAGTGTAGTATTGTGTCAATACATATTTCAAGTGTGAAAATTCATATATTTTAGCTAAAAAGTAAGATTTGTTTGAAAAGTGTTCTAAATGCTCCAAATCGTCGAAATATGCAGTAAAACATCATTTTACCATATTTTTCATTTTTTTCAGTGCTTCATGTATTTTTAAAAAATATATACTTATGGAATTGAAATTTTCGAGCAATTTTCAACATTTCAAAGAACATTTCAAAAAACCTATAAAATTTCGAGGAAATTCAGAAATAATTTTGAATATATCATGTATTTTTTTTAAAAATGCGTGAAGCATTGAAAAAAAACGAGATATATGGTAAAATGATGTTTTACTGCATATTTCGTCAATTTGGAGCATTTGGCACACTTTTCAGACAAACATGATTTTTTAGCTAAAATTCATCGATTTTCAAACTTTTTTTATCAGAATTATTGATGCAATTGAAATTTTCGACCATTTTCAACATTTTAAAGTATAATATATATTTTTAAAAAGCCCATAAAATTTCGATGAAATTCAGAAATAATTTTGAATATTTCATATATTTTTTAAAAATACCTGAAGCATTGAAAAAATCGAAAACATTGTCAAATGGTGTTTTATTGCATATTTCGACTATTTGGAGCATTTAGGACTTTTTTCAGACAAACATTACTTTTTAGCTAAAATACATGGATTTTCACACTTGAAATATGCATTGACTCAATAGTACATAAAAATGTCATATTTAAGTTACTTTCAGGGTAAAATTCAATTCCAGCAGTAATTCTGATAAAAAAGTTTGAAAATCCACGAATTTTAGCTAAAAAAACATGTTCGTCTGAAAAGTGTTCTAATTGCTCCAAATCGTCGAAATGTGAAGTAAAACATCATTTTACCATATTTTTCGATTTTTTTCAATAATTCTGGTATTTTTAAAAAATATATACTGATTGAATTGAAATTTTCGAGCAATTTTCAACATTTGAAACTATATTACATATTTAAAAAAAAAAAAAAAAAAAAAAATTCGAGGAAATTCTGAAACAATTTTGAATGTATCATATATTTTTTTAAAATGCCTGAAGCATTGAAAAAATAAAAAAATATGGTAAAATTGTTTTACTGCATAATTCGGCGATTTGGAGCATTTAGAACACTTTTCAGACAAACCTGATTTTTTAGCTAAAATTCATGGATTTTCAAACTTTATTATCAGGATTACTGATGGAATTAAAATTTTCGAGCACTTTCAACATTTCAAAGTATATTACATATTTTTCAAAAATTCCATAAAAGTTCGATGAAATTCAGAAATAATTTTGAAAATTTCATATATTTTTTAAAAATACCTGAGCAATTAAAAAAATCGAAAAATATTGTAAAATGCTGTTTTACTGCATATTTCGACGGTCTGGAGCATTTAGAACACTTTTCAGAAAAACCTGAATTTTTAGATAAAATTCATGGATTTTCAAACTTTTTTTTTCAGAATTACTAATGGAATTGAAATTTTCGACCATTTTCAACATTTTAAATTATATTTCATATTTTTCAAAAAGCCCATAAAATTTCGATGAAATTCAGAAATAATTTTGAATATTTCATATATTTCTTAAAAGTACCTGAACCATTTAAAAAATCGAAAAATATGGTAAAATGCTGTTTTACTGCATATTTCGACTATTTGGAGCATATAGAACACTTTTCAGACAAACCTGATTTTTTAGCTAAAATTCATGGATTTTCAAACTTTTTTTTCAGAATTACTTATGGAATTGAAATTCTCGACCATTTTCAACATTTTAAAGTATATTACATATTTTTCAAAAAGCCCATATAATTTCGATGAAATTCTGAAATAATTTTGAATATTTCCTATATTTTTTAAAAATACCTGAACCATTTAAAAAATCGGAAAATATGGTAAAATGCTGTTTTGCTGCATATTTCGACGATTTGGGGCATTTAGAACACTTTTCAGACAAACCTGATTTTTTAGCTAAAATTCATGGATTTTCAAACTTTTTTTATAAGAATTACTGCTTCAATTGAATTTTATGCTGAAAGTAACTTAAATATGACATTTTAGTGTAGTATTGTGTCAATACATATTTCAAGTGTGAAAATTCATGTATTTTTGCTAAAAAAGTAAGGTTTGTTTGAAAAGTGTTCTAAATGCTCGAAATCTTGTAAATATGCAGTAAAACACCATTTTCCATATTTTTCGATTTTTTCAATCCTTCAGATATTCTTAAAAAATATATGAAGTATTCAAAATTATTTCTGAATTTCATCGAAATTTTATGTTTTTTTTTTAAAATATGTAATATACTTTAAAATGTTGAAAATTTCTCGAAAATTTCAATTCCATCACCATATATTTTTTAAAAATAACTGAAGCATTGAAAAAATCGAAAATTATGGTAAAATATTCTTTAACTGCATATTTCGACGATTTGGAGCATTTAGAACACTTTTCAAACAAACCTTACTTTTTAGGGAAAATACATGGATTATTACGCTTGAAACATGTATTGACACAATATAACACTGAAATGTTATATTTAACTTACTTTCACAATAAAATTCAATTCCATCAGTAATTTTGATAAAAAAGTTTGAAAATCCATGAATTTTAGCTAAAAAATCAGGTTTGTCTGAAAAGTGTTCTTAAAACAGCAGTAAAAGATCATTTTCCATATTTTTTTATTTTTTCAATTCTTCAGGTATTTTTAAAAAATATGTACTGATGGAATTTAAATTTTCGAGCAATTATAACATTTTAAAGTATATTACATATGTTTCAAAAAGCTTATAAAATTTCGTTGAAATTCAGAAATATTTTTGAATGTTTCATTTATTTTATAAAAATACCTGAAGCATTGAAAATATCGAAAAATATGTTAAAATAATATTTTACTGCATATTTCGACGATTTGGAGCATTTAGAACACTTTTCAAACAAACCTTACTTTTTAGCTAAAATACATGGATTTTCACACTTGAAACATGTATTGAGTCAATACAACACTGAAATGTCATATTTAACTTACTTTCAGAATAAAATTCAATTCCATCAATAATTCTGATAAAAAAGTTTGAAAATCCATAAATTTTCGCTAAAAAATCAGGTTTGTATGAAAAGTGTTCTTGATGCTCCAAATCGTCGAAATATGCAGAAAAACATCATTTTACCATATTTTTCGATTTTTTTCAATGCTTCAGGTATTTTTAAAAAATATATACTGATGGTATTGAAATTTTCGAGCAATTTTAAACATTTTAAAGTATATTACATATTTTTCAAAAAACCCATAAAATTTCGATGAAATTCAGAAATAATTTTGAATATATCATATGTTTTTTAAAAATGATTCAAGCATTGAAAAAAATCGAAAAATATGGTAAAATGATGTTTTACTGCATATATTGAGGATTATGGAGCATTTAGAACACTTTTCAGGGAAACCTGCTTTTGTAGCTAAAATTCATGGATTTTCAAACTTTTTTATCAGAATTAGAGATGGAATTGAAATTTTCGACCATTTTCAACATTTTAAGGTATATTATATATTTTTCAAAAAAAACATAAAATTTCCATGAAATTCAGAAATAATTTTGAATATTTCATATATTTTTTAAAAATTCTTGAACCATTTAAAAAATCGAAAAATATTTCGACGATTTGGAACATTTAGAACACATTTCAAACAAACCTGATTTTTTAGCTAAAATTCATGGATTTTCAAACTTTTTTATCAGAATTACTGATGGAATTGAATTTTATGCTGAAAGTAACTTAAATATGTCATTTTAGTGTAGTATTGTGTCAATATATATTTCAAGTGTGAAAATTCATGTATTTTAGCTAAAAAGTAAGATTTGTTTGAAAAGTGTTCTAAATGCTCCAAACAGTCGAAATATGCAGTAAAACATCATTTTACCATATTTCTCGATTTTTTTCAATGCCCTAGGTATTTTTAAAAAATATATACTGAAAATTCATGTATTTTAGCTAAAAAGTAAAATTTGTTTGAAAAGTGTTCTAAATGCTATAAATAGTTGAAATATTCAGTCGAAATGTTCAGTCGAAACATTTCTCGATTTTTTCAATGCTTTAGGTATTTTTAAATAAATATATACTGATGGAATTGAAATTTTCCAGCAATTTTCAACATTTTAAAGTATATTACATGTTTTTCAAAAAAACCCACAAAATTTCGATGAAATTCAGAAATAATTTTGAATATATCACATATTTTTTAAAAATGACCGAATCATTGAAAAGAAATCGAGAAATATTGTAAAATGATGTTTTACTGCATATTTCGGCAATTTGGAGCATTTGGCCACTTTTCAGACAAACATGATTTTATAGCTAAAATTCATGGATTTTCAAACTTTTTTATCATAATTACTGATGGAATTAAAATTTTCGACCATTCTCAACATTTTAAGGTATATTATATATTTTTCAAAAAGCCCATAAAATTCCCATTAAATTCAGAAATAATTTTGAATATTTAATATATTTTTTAAAAATACCTGAACTATTTAAAAAATCGAAAAATATGGTAAAATGCTGTTTTACTGCATATTTCGGCGATTTGGAACATTTAGAACACTTTTCAGACAAAAAAAAAAATTTTTAGCTAAAATTCATGAATTTTCAAACTTTTTTTTCAGAATTACTGATGGAATTGAATTTTATGCTGAAAGTAACTTAGATATGTCATTTTAGTGTAGTATTGTGTCAATACATATTTCAAGTGTGAAAATTCATGTATTTTTGCTAAAAAGTAAGATTTGTTTGAAAAGTGTTCTAAGTGCTATAAATAGTCGAAATATGCAGTCGAAATATGCAGTCGAAATATTTCTCGATTTTTTCAATGCTTTAGGTATTTTTAAAAAAATATATACTTATGGAATTGAAATTTTCCAGCAATTTTCAACATTTTAAAGTATATTAAATGTTTTTCAAAAAACCCACAAAATTTCGATGAAATTCAGAAATAATTTTGAATAATTCAAATTTTATGCTGAAAGTAACTTAGATATGTCATTTTAGTGTAGTATTGTGTCAATACATATTTCAAGTGTGAAAATTCATGTATTTTTGCTAAAAAGTAAGATTTGTTTGAAAAGTGTTCTAAGTGCTATAAATAGTCGAAATATGCAGTCGAAATATGCAGTCGAAATATTTCTCGATTTTTTCAATGCTTTAGGTATTTTTAAAAAAATATATACTTATGGAATTGAAATTTTCCAGCAATTTTCAACATTTTAAAGTATATTAAATGTTTTTCAAAAAACCCACAAAATTTCGATGAAATTCAGAAATAATTTTGAATATTTCAAATATTTTTTAAAAATACCTGAAGCATTGAAAAAATCGAAAAACATTGTAAAATCATGTTTTATTGCATATTTCGACGATTTGGAGCATTTAGGACTTTTTTCAGACAAACATTACTTTTTAGATGAAATATATAGATTTTCACACTAGAAATATGTATTGACACAATAGTACACTAAAATGTCATATTTAATTTACTTTCAGCATAAAATTCAATTCCAGCAGTAATTCTGATAAAAAAGTTTGAAAATCCACGAATTTTAGCTAAAAAACAGGTTCGTCTGAAAAGTGTTCTAAATGCTCCAAATCGTTGAAATATGCAGAAAAACATGATTTTACAATATTTTTCGATTTTTTCAATGCTTCAGGTATTTTTAAAAAACATGAAATATTCAAAATTATTTCCTAATTTCATGGAAATTTTATGGGTTTTTTAAAAAATATGTAATATACTTTAAAATGTTGAAAATTGCTCGAAAATTTCAATTCTGTCAGTATACATTTTTTAAAAATAACTGAAGGTTTGTTTGAAAAGTGTTCTAAATGCTCCAAATCGTCGAAATATGCAGTAAAACATCATTTTACAATATTTCTCGATTTTTTCAATGCTTCAGGTATTTTTAAAAAATATATGAAATATTCAAAATTATTTCTGAATTTCATCGAAATTTTGTTTTTTTTTTGAAAAATGTGTAATGTACTTTAAAATGTTGGAAATTGCTCGAAAATTTCAATTCAACCAGTATATATTTTTTAAAAAATACGCACCGGCTTATGGAAAAAAAACGAAAAATATGGAAAAATGATCTTTTACTGCATATTTCGACGATTTGAATAATTTAGAACACTTTTTAGACAAACCTGATTTTTTAGCTAAAATTCATGGATTTTCTAACTTCATTATCAGAATTACTGATGGAATTAAAATTTCGAGCACTTTCAACATTTTAAAGTATATTACATATTTTTCAAAAAGTCCATAAAATTTCGATGAAATTCAGAAATAATTTTGAAAATTTCATATATTTTTTAAAAATACCTGAACAATTTAAAAAATCGGAAAATATTGTAAAATGCTGTTTTACTGCATATTTCGACGGTTTGGAGCATTTAGAACACTTTTCAGAAAAACCTGATTTTTTAGCTAAAATTCATGGATTTTCAAACTTTTTTTTTCAGAATTACTCATGGAATTGAAATTTTCGACCATTTTCAACATTTTAAAGTATATTACATATTTTTCAAAAAGCCAATAAAATTTCGATGAAATTCAGAAATAAATAGAATATTTCATATATTTTTTAAAAATACCTGAACCACTTAAAAAATCGAAAAATATGGTACAATGCTGTGTTACTGCTTATTTCGACTATTTGGAGCATATAGAACACTTTTCAGACAAACCTGATTTTTTAGCAAAAATTCATGGATTTTCAAACTTTTTTTTCAGAATTACTGATGGAATTGAATTTAATGCTGAACGTAACTTAAATATGTCATTTTAGTGTTGTATTGTGTCAATACATGTTTCAAGTGTGAAAATTCATGTATTTTAGCTAAAAAGTAAGACTTGTTTGAAAAGTGTTCTAAATGCTCCAAATAGTCGAAGTATGCAGTGAAACATCATTTTACCATATTTCTCGATTTTTTCAATGCTTTAGGTATTTTTAAAAAATATATACTGAAAATTCTTGTATTTTTGCTATATAGTAAGATTTATTTGAAAAGTGTTCTAAATGCTCCAAATAGTCGAAATATGCAGTCGAAATATGCACTCGAAATATTTCTCGATTTTTTTCAATGCTTTAGGTATTTTTAAAATATATATACTGATATAATTGAAATTTTCCAGCAATTTTCAACATTTTAAAGTATATTACATGTTTTTCAAAAACCCCACAAAATTTCGATGAAATTCAGAAATAATTTTGAATATTTCATATATTTTTTAAAAATACCTGAAGCATTCAAAAAATCGAAAAATATGTGAAAAATCCATGTATTTTGGCTAAAAAGTAAGGTTTGTCTGAAAAAGTGTTCTAAATGCTCGAAATAGTCGAAGTATGAAGTAAAACATCATTTTACCGTATTTTTCGATATTTTCAATGCTTCAGGTATTTTTACAAAATATATGAAATATTCAAAATTATTTCTGAATTTCATTGAAATTTTATGGGTATATTTAAAAAATATATACTGGTGGAATTGAAATTTTCGAGCAATTTTCAACATTTTAAAGTATATTACATATTTTTCAAAAAACCCATAAAATTTCGATGAAATTCAGAAATAATTTTGAATATATATATTTTTTAAAAATGCCTGAAGCATTGAAAAAAAATCGAAAAATATTGTAAAATGATGTTTTACTGCATAATTCGGCAATTTGGAGCATTTGGCCACTTTTCAGACAAACATGATTTTTTAGCTAAAATTCATGGATTTTCAAACTTTTTTATCACAATTACTGATGGAATTGAATTTTTTGCTGAAAGTAACTTAAATATTTCATTTTAGTGTAGTATTGTGTCAATACATGTCTCAAGTGTGAAAATTCATGTATTTTAGCTAAAAAGTAAGATTTGTTTGAAAAGTGTTCTAAATGCTCCATATAGTCGAAATACGCAGTAAAACATCATTTTACCATATTTCTCGATTTTTTTCAATGCTTTAGGTATTTTTAAAAAATATATACTGATGGAATTGAAATTTTCCAGTAATTATCAACATTTTAAAGAATATTACATGTTTTTCAAAAAGCCAACAAATTTTCGATGAAATTCAGAAATAATTTTAAATATTTCATATATTTTTTAAAATACCTGAAGCATTGAAAAAATCGAAAAATATAGGAAAATGACGTTTTACTGCATATTTCGACGATTTGGAGGATTTTGAACACTTTTCAGACAAACCTGATTTTTTAGCTAAAATATGTTGATATTCACATTGAAATATTGACACAATAGTACACTAAAATGTCATATTTAAGTTACTTTCAGCATAAAATTTCAATTCCATCAGTAATTCTGATAAAACATTTTGAAAATCCATGAATTTTAGCTAAAAAAATCCGGTTTGTAATAAAAGTGTTCTAAATGCTCCAAATCGTCGAAGTATGCAGTAAAACATCATTTTGCCATATTTTTCGATTTTCTGAATGCTTCAGGTATTTTTAGAAGGTATGTACTGATGGAATTGAAATTTTCGAGCAATTTTCAACATTTTTAAGTATATTATATAATCTTCAAAAAACCCATAAAATTTCGATAAAATTCAGATAATAATTTTAAATATTTCATATAGTTTTTTTAGAAATACTTGAAGCATTGAAAAAAAATCAGAAAATATTGGTACAAAGATGTTTTACTGCATATTTCGACGACTTGAAGCATTTAGAACACTTTTCAGACAAACATGATTTTCTTGCTAAAATTCATGGATTTTCAAACATTTTTATCAGAATTACTGCTGGAATTGAATTATAACATTGAATATAACATTTTAGTATAGTATTGTGTCAATACATATTTCAAGTGTGAAAATCCATGTATTTTAGCTAAAATGTAATGTTTGTTTGAAAAATTTTCTAAATGCTCCAAATCGTCGAAAAATGCAGTAAAACATCATTTTACCATGTTTTTCGATTTTTTTCAATGCTTCAGGTATTTTTAAAAAATCTATGATATATTCAAAATTGTTTCTGAATTTCATGGAAATTTTATGGGTTTTTTGAAAAATATGTAATGTAATTTAAAATGAAAATTGCTCGAAAATTTCAATTCAATCAGTATATATTTTCTAAAACTACCTTAATTAAGCATTGAAAAAATCGAAAAAATGTGGTAAAATGATCTTTTACTGCATATTTCGACGATTTGGAGCATTTAGAACACTTCAGACAAACCTGTTTTTTAGCTAAAATTCATGCATTTTCAAACTTTATTATCAGAATTACTGATGGAATTAAAATTATCGAGTATTTTCAACTTTTTAAAGTATATTTCATATTTTTCAAAAAGCCCATTAAATTTCGATGAAATTCAGAAATAATTTTGAATATTTCATATATTTTTTAAAAATACCTGAACAATTTAAAAAAATCGAAAAATATTGTAAAATGCTGTTTTACTGCATATTTCGACGATTTGGAGCATATTGAACACTTTTCAGAAAAACCTGATTTTTTAGTTAAAATTCATGGATTTTCAAACTTTTTTTTTAGAATTACCGATGGAATTGAAATTTTCGACCATTTTCAACATTTTAAAGTATATTACATATTTTTCAGAAAGCCCATAAAATTTCGATGAAATTCAGAAATAATTTTGAATATTTCGTATATTTTTTAAAAATACCTGAACCATTTAAAAAATCGAAAAATATGGTAAAATGCTGCTTTACTGCATATTTCGACTATTTGGAGTGTGAAGGCTTACTCAGCCCTGTAACAACTTCAGACAGTATTACTCAGGCTGGCTCCTCCTCAGGAAAATTAATGAATAGAAAAAGAAATAATAATTCACAAAGATAAACACTTTATTATTTATTAAAATAAATATAAAACAATAAAACATGAAATGTATATCCTATTTGAAAGAAAAATGAAAAATTAAATGAATAAAATAACATTTGAACTCAACGCTAATATCTTCTGGGGTGTCTGGTGTTGGTGACACTGTTGTTGAAATCGTAGCCGTTGCTGATAAGGGGGGGAGGGTCGCAGGTGTTGGTGACCATCCACTGGCTAGTTCTTCACAGTATACCAATGAGTAGTATCCCGATGACAGGAAAGCAGGTTCTTTACCGCTGCAATGATATGGGGTTACGTCCTGCAATTTCATACAGGTGCACAGGTACTTAAATGCAAAATGGGGAAGTCTCTGGACGTTAGTCCTTCTACTTTTCTGCTCGTTGATTGCCAGGTGACCCTCTCTGACACCCAAGCTGGAAAGATAGACAGGTTACCCACTGCTTAAATAATCACTCTCCATGGTAAGTCTGATACTTAAAAGATGTGGTGATTATTACAACAGTCAACATAGAGTAAGGCTGAAAAGAATAAGTTTATTATTGGTCAAAAGTGAAGCTTTTAACCAACAAATCCACTAGAATGTGTTGGGAGCTGTGAGTCGAGTGATTTACTGTTTGACCAGAGCCCCACACGTCACCTTTCGAGGAGGGGGGAAGAGGGAGGGGAAGGGATAGCGGGAGCTAGACTGACCCTACGTTAACAAGCAGCCGGCAATCAAACTATCACTTTAGGGGTGGGGGAGAAAAAGCGGGAAAAACGGGAGCGTGACTCACCCTACCTTAACTAGTAGCCGGCAATGAAACTATCACTTTCGGGGAGGGGGAAGAAAGGCGGAAGCTTGACTTACCCTACCTTAACTAGTAGCCGGTAATGAAACTATCGTTACTATATCTCTACTCCTATCTATTGAACTTTTCCCTCACACTCCCCCATACCAAGACTTATAGTCAAGGAGTATAAGAAGAATAGGCGAGGAAAAAGTTCTAACATGTGGAAGTCGCGTAAGGCAACAAATCTTCTACTGACTGTCACGACTTAACCAGTCAGAAATAATTGGATGAACCATTGATATACACAATATGGAACTTAAAAGCCTGGAGTGCCAATGTCCACCTCAAGAGGCGACTGTTGGTTCCCTTAAAAGTTTCTAGGTATATCAAAGGTTTGTGGTCCGTTTCTAAAATGAATTCTTTTCCCAGCAACTAAAATTTAAGTTTGGAGATACCCCACACAAGGGCTAAACATTCCTTTTCTATTGTGGAGTATCTTGTTTCTGCAGGAAGGAGTTTCCGGCTTAGGAAGCATACAGGGAAGGGAGTACCATCATGGTATTGTAATAACACAGCATCTAAGCCAGTATTGGAGGCATCAGTTCTCAAACAAAATGTTTTATTAATATCTGGAATCTTAAGTATAGGGTCTTTCGAAAAGATACTTTTAATCTCATTAAACTTTTCCCGAGCTACATCGGAAAGTTCAAGAGGTTCCTTCACAGACTTTTTAAGGAAGTCCGATAAGATGCCTGTAAGATCAGCAAGATTCGGGGTAAACCGTGCATAAAAATTTACAGAACCAAGAAAGCTACGCATGAGCTTCTTGGTTTTGGGGAATTTAAATTCTAATAAAGCTTTGATCTTACTGGGGAGAGGCTGCAGAGAGTTATTAGAAAGTATCAGTCCAAGATATCTAATCTTGTTATACCCAAGGAAACATTTCTTCGGCTTGGCAGTGAGGCCATGTGAGCGTAACCTACGCAAAACTGATGTTAATGTTTGGATATGTTCGCCCCACGTAGATGTCATTACGTAAATGTTATCAAAATAAACTGAAACATTTGGCATATTACCCAAGACCTTTCTCATCAGTCTCACGTAGGTAGCACAGGCAGTTACCAAACCGAAGGGCATAGTTCTATACTGCATCAGTCCTTGGTGTGTAGGAAAAGCGGTGTACTGCTTAGAAGAAGTATCTAACATTACTTGATGATATGCCTGTGCAATATCAATCTCTGAAAAGAAGGAAGAGTCATAAAATTTGTGTAGATCGCTATCTATTAAGGGCATAGGATTAGCATCCCACCGAGTTATAGCATTAAGGCCTCTGAAGTCAATAGCAAGTCTATATGAATTATCCTCCTTCTTAACCATGACTACTGGTGAACAATATGAAGATACTGAAGGTTCAATGATCTTTAGTTTTAATAATTTGTCTACCTCTCGGTCAAATGCATCCCTAAGGTGAACTGGAACTGGGTATAATTTTCGTTTGATAGGATTGCCCGTCACTAAGTCAATCTTATGGACTACCGTGGAGGTAACACCTGGAATATCAGTAAAGACGTCTGAAAAGTTACTCACACACTGAAGTAGTTCATGTCTCTTATGGTCATCCAAAGATTCATTAATATTAATGTTGGTTGCATCCGAGTGGTCGTCACCAAGTCATGTAGTTCTTCATCATAGTCTGAGTTAGTCAATTACGCACACTTTACATTCTTCAGTTGTCTTATCAAGTTTGTGTGGAAAAACTAAGTCAAAGTTGTTAAGGCAACTTAAGAAATATTACCGAATTTCTTCGGTAATATTTCTTAAGGATGTTGATATGATAAAGCTTAGGTTTCCCCTTGACTTCTATGAGGTAGTCAACTTTCCCACAAATTTTTAATACTTTATATGGACCTTTCCATGCTACTAATAATTTATTTGACTTAATAGGCAAAAGTACAAGAACTTCATCACCTACTTTAAAACTTCTCCTCTGACTTTTGGAGTCAAAATAGGTTTTGTACTGGTCCATTGACAAGCTTAGGTTTTTCGAAACTATGTCAGAGGTCTCCTCAAGTTTGGATCTAAGGTCAAGGAGAAACTGGTAAGAAGACTGAACCTCAGCATTTACCTCCTCATTAGTCCATAAGTCATGAAGGATGGACAGTGGACCTCTGGCCTGTCTACCATATAGAAGTTCAAAAGGTGAAAACCCCAAAGAGTCACTGGGAACTTCCCTCATGGCAAACAAAGCACAGGGTAGGTAACGATGCCACTCCTTAGGTTTAAGGGAGAAAAGTTTCCTTAAAATGGACTTGAGAATCGAATGCTGGCGCTCAATCCTCCCATTACAGCTGGGATGATAGGGTGTGGTGAAGAGAGGCTTCACTCCCAGAAGTTGGTATAGATGTTACATTAAGTCAGATGTGAATTGTGTCCCACGGTCAGACAAAATTTCTCTTGGAATGCCCACTCTGGAGAAAATGGACAAAAGGGCTTCAGCCACCTCTGTAGTAGTTATGGTCTTTAAGGGTATGGCTTCAGGAAAACTCGAAGCATAATCAACTAATGTTAATATATATCTATGTCCCCCAGATGAAAGTGGAGATAAAGGACCAACGATGTCAATAGCTACTCTTTCAAACGGTACCGTAAAGATAGGCATTTTGACCATAGGTACTCGCCTGGCAAACTTTACACGATCTACAATAGGTAGTGATATCTGAGGACATTTTTTGCCAAAAATAGGTTTCCCTAATTTTATTTAAGGTTTTACGATGCGAGAAATGTCCGGCCACTGGCAGGTCATGAGCCATTTTAAGAACAGTCTCTCTGCATTGACTTGGAACAACTAAGATGGAATAGTCTATCTCATCCGAATTTAATTTGAATACTGACTTGTACAAGATACCTTTTATACATTCAAATTTATATGAAAAGTTTTTCCTTTGGATAACTTGATTTTGTTTAGCGGCATTATGGCAATTCTGAAGAGAAGGGCAATTACGTTGTAACTTGACAAAGGAGTCCTTCGATATACCTAAAGGCTTAAAGTCAGGGAAAATCAAAGGATGGACAGTAGGAGAAGCCTGGGCTTTGGTCTGAGCCCTAGTCAAGACATTTATGGTATCGGAGGTGATATCTTCACTTTCATCTAACAAGTGAACCTGTGATCCTACTACCTCGCTTTCGAGAGTAGCATCACTGGTTTTTAATCCCACATGAATCTCACGAGACATTGTCTCATCTGAACTTTCGAGGGGCTTCTCTGACTCCACAGGAAGAGGATCTGAAACACTTATGTCCACCTTTGGTGATGAAAGGTCAACCTCAGAAGGAAGAATGGCACCTTTTACATTACCTATTAGTACGGAGCAAGAAGTGATGGGAGCTAGTACGGCTTCAGACCAACCTGTGAACCATTTAGACCTAATGTAACAACGGATGGTAGGAAAAGTGTCCGTACGGCCCAAGTAGTCTGAAAGTATAGCAGAGGAATGAGTTTCTTTAAGGTTAGGGAACAGCTTATCAGAAATGACTATACATGTGCATCCAGTGTCTCGTAAAATTGTAGATACATTAAGTCCATTAACTGTTCCTGAACAGAAGGGTGCTTGGTCATTACAGTCTTTAAAACATCTTCCAACTTTTTGGACCTTCTTAGAAGGACAATCTGGACGTTTATGTCCCTTAACACCACACAAATGACAAACAGGAATAAAAGAACTCATTTTACTTTCCACTAGAGGCTTTGATTTCTTAAGGTCTGATGAACCCTTACCCTTAGGGTTCGATCCCTTTAGGTCTTTATAGGAATTGTGAGCCTCTGCATACAGGTCAGCAGCCTCAGCAACTTCCTCAGCTTTAATCAGGTTACGTTCTCTGATGAATGTTCGTATTTGGTGAGGAAGAGCTGTCAGGAACTGGTCAGCAACCATGAAGTCTCTAAGAGATTCATAACTGTGATCAATTCCTGAACTATCTATCCAAAAGTCGAACAAACGAAAGAGTGTTACCTGTAACTGTTGAAAGTTCTGGCCAGGCTGTAAGGTGGCATACCTGAAATCTTTCCTGTAAGAATTAGTGGTTTTTTGATATGCTTTAAGGATTGCCTTCTTTAGTAGGTTATAATTACATATGATATCCTGTGACAAAGTTGCATAGATATTCAAAGCTGTACCAGAAAATAACATTCCTAACCTGGTAGCCCAGGTGTCAGCAGGCCATTCACAGAGGGTAGCGGTATTTTCAAACCTGATAATGTATGAAGTTATGCCTTCTCCCTCTGTGAAGGGAGTAAATTAGGTGTTGGAATATGTGCACTGACTGCACGTTGTTCCATTACTCCTTCCTCTAATTGTTGTTGTGTAAAAGTTAACTTTTTATTCTCTAATTCAAGGCGAGATTTTTCGAGCTCGCGATCCTTTTCTCTCTCTATTAACTCAAGTTCTCTAGCTTTTTCTTCACGTTCTCTAGCTTTTTCCTCAACTTCTCTATCCTTTGCTCTTTCCTCAAGTTCTCTTAATTTAACCTGTTCCTCACGTACTCTTGCTCTCTCCTCATGATCAAGTCTATCACGCTCTTTTTTGTCTTCTCTCTCTCTTTCTAACTGTCTTTCTTGGATTTCTCTTTCGATTCTCTCTCTCTCCTTTTCTTCTTCTCTTTCCCTTTCTAACTGTCTTTCTTCTTTCTCAGTTCTCTCTCTTTCAAGTCTTTCCTGGATCTTAGCACTAATGAAAGATTCTAAATTTTTCCCAGTTATTCCTAACTTACTTCCAGCGTTCATCCAAAACTGGTATTCCTCCATACTTGCAAGAATAACTTAAACTATCAGGGGAAATGAAACGGGTATTAAAGAAAACGGAGGGTTCAATTCTTGCTCCGCTCAAACTGTAAATAAACCAGAGGGCTCGATCCCTGCTTCAATTAAACAATATGTATTTAATGAAAACGAAGGGTTCTATGCCGGCTCCGAGCAAGCAGTAAGTAGAATGGGGTTCCTTGACCATCCAATCTTCTCACCAACAAATCAAGAGTGTCCTATGACAGTTCCCTTCATATAATGAAGAGCTCAATGAAACAAGTTGTCACTGGAAAATCTCGGGTCCCTAGAGTCTAATCCTCCAAAGTGTTTCAAGCTCACATACAATTAAGTGGCAGAATTAAATATTATATCCTGCCTGACTTGACTTACAATAAATTGAGACTATAACAATCACCAAATCTTTTAAATACCTGTACTGTAGTCCTACCATAGAGAATGATTACTCATGGCTGGTGGTAACCGTCTGTGGTATGCGGCGTTGAAGTTCCAATGGTAGATTCGAGATGGAGTTGAATCTTGATTCAGTAGAGTTGATCCTGGCAAGGTCGCCACCTGTGAAGGCTTACTCAGCCCTGTAACAACTTCAGACAGTATTACTCAGGCTGGCTCCTCCTCAGGAAAATTAATGAATAGAAAAAGAAATAATAATTCACAAAGATAAACACTTTATTATTTATTAAATTAAACATAAAACAATAAAACATGAAAGGTATATCCTATTTGAAAGAAAAATGAAAAATTAAATGAATAAAATAACATTTGAACTCAACGCTAATATCTACTGGGGTGTCTGGTGTTGGTGACACTGTTGTTGAAATCGTAGCCGTTGCTGATGATAAGGGGGGGGGGTCGCATGTGTTGGTGACCATCCACTGGCTAGTTCTTCACAGTATACCAGTGAGTAGTATCCCGATGACAGGAAAGCAGGTTCTTTACCGCTGCAATGATGTGGGGTTATGTCCTGCAATTTCATACAGGTGCACAGGTACTTAAATGCAAAATGGGGAAGTCTCTGGACGTTAGTCCTTCTCCTTTTCTGCTCGTTGATTGTCAGGTGACCCTCTCTGACATCCAAGCTGGAAAGATAGACAGGTTACCCACTGCTTAAATAATCACTCTCCATGGTAAGTCTGATACTTAAAAGATGTGGTGATTATTACAACAGTCAACATAGAGCAAGGCTGAAAAGAATAAGTTTATTATTGGTCAAAAGTGAAGCTTTTAAACAATAAATCCACTAGAATACAAGGCAGGCATCTACTTACAGTAGTGTAGGGAGCTGTGAGTCGAGTGATTTACTGTTTGACCAGAGCGCCACACGTCACCTTTCGAGGGGGGGGGGAAGAGGGAGGGGAAGGGATAGTGGGAGCTAGACTGACCCTACGTTAACAAGCAGCCGACAATCAAACTATCACTTTAGGGGTGGGGGAGAAAAGGCGGGAAAAACGGGAGCGTGACTCACCCTACCTTAACTAGTAGCCGGCAATGAAACTATCACTTTCGGGGAAGGGGAAGAAAGGCGGAAGCTTGACTTACCCTACCTTAACTAGTAGCCGGTAATGAAACTATCGTTACTATATCTCTACTCCTATCTATTGAACTTTTCCCTCACATGGAGTATGTAGAACACTTTTCAGACAAACCTGATTTTTTAGCTAAAATTCATGGATTTTCAAACTTTTTTATCAGAATTACTGATGAAATTGAATTTTATGCTGAAAGTAACTTAAATATGTCATTTTAGTGTAGTATAGTGTCAATACATATTTCAAGTGTGAAAATTCATGTATTTTAGCTAAAAAGTAAGATTTGTTTGAAAAGTGTTCTAAATGCTCCAAATAGTCGAAATATGTAGTAAAACATCATTTTACCATATTTTTCGATTTTTTCAATGCTTCAGGTATTTTTAAAAAATATGTACTGATGGAATTGAAATTTTCGAGCAATTTTCAACATTTCAAAGTATATTACATATTTTTCCAAAAAAACATAAAATTTCGAGGAAATTCAGAAATAATTTTGAATATATCATATATTTTTTTAAAAATGCTGAAGCATTGAAAAAATCGAAAAATATGGTAAAAATGTTTTACTGCATATTTCGACGATTTGGAACATTTAGAACTCTTTTCAAACGAACCTTACTTTTCAGTTAAAATTCATGGATTTTCACACTTGAAATATGTATTGACACAATATTACACTAATATGTCATATTTAAGTTACTTTCAGCATAAAATTCAATTCCATCAGTAATTCTGATAAAAAAGTTTGAAAATCAATTAATTTTAGCTAAAAAATCATGTTTGTCTGAAAAGTGTTCTAAATGCTCCAAATAGTCGAAATATGCAGTAAAAGATCATTTAACCATATTTTTCCATTTTTTCAATGCTTCAGGTATTTTCTAAAAATATATACTATATTTTTAGAAAATACCTGAAGCATTGAAAAAATCGAAAAATATGGTAAAATGATCTTTTACTGCATATTTCGACGATTTGGAGCATTTAGAACACTTTTCAGACAAACATGATTTTTTAGCTAAAATTCATGGATTTTCAAACTTTATTATCAGAATTACTGATGGAATTAAAATTTCGAGCACTTTCAACATTTTAAAGTATATTACATATTTTTCAAAAAGCCCATAAAATTTCGATTAAATTTAAAAATAATTTTGAAAATTTCAAATATTTTTTAAAAATACCTGAACAATTTAAAAAATCGAAAAATATTGTAAAAATGCTGTTTTACTGCATATTTCGACGGTTTGGAGCATTTAGAACACTTTTCAGAAAAACCTGATCTTTTAGCTAAAATTCATGGATTTTCAAACTTTTTTTTTCAGAATTACTGATAGAATTGAAAATTTCGACCATTTTCAACATTTTAAAGTATATTACATATTTTTCAAAAAGCCAATAAAATTCCGAGGAAATTCAGAAATAGTTTTGAATATATCAAATAGTTTTTTTAAAACGCTTGAAGCATTGAAAAAAATCAGAAAATATTGTAAAATTATGTTTTACTGCATATTTCGGCGATTTGGAGCATTAAGAACACTTTTCAGACAAATCTGATTTTTTAGCTAAAATTCAGGAATTTTCAAACTTTTTTATCAGAATTACTGCTGGAATTGAATTTTATGCAGAAAGGAACTTAAATATGACATTTTAGTGTAGTATTGTGTCAATTAATTTTTCAAGTTTTAAAATCCATGTATTTTAGCTAAAAACTAAGGTTTGTCTGAAAAGTGTTCTGAATGCTCCATATCGTCGAAATATGCAATAAAACATCATTTTACCATATTTTTCGATTTTTTCAATGCTTCAGGTATTTTAAAAAAATCTATGATATATTCAAAATTGTTTCTGAATTTCATCGATATTTTATGATTTTTTTGAAAAATATGTAATGTAATTTAAAATGATGAAAATTGCTCGAAAATTTCAATTCAATCAGTATATATTTTCTAAAAATCGAAAAATGTGGTAAAATGATCTATTACTGCATATTTCGACGATTTGGAGCATTTAGAACACTTTTCAGAGAAACGTGATTTTTTAGCTAAAATTCATGGATTTTCAAACTTTATTATCAGAATTACCGATGGAATTAAAATTATCGAGTATTTTCAACATTTTAAAGTATATTACATATTTTTCAGGAAGCCCATAAAATTTCGATGAAATTCAGAAATAATTTTGAATATTTCATATATTTTTTAAAAATACCTGAACCATTTAAAAAATCGAAAAATTTGGTAAAATGCTGTTTTACTGCATATTTCGACGATTTGGAGCATGTAGAACACTTTTCAGACAAACCTGATTTTTTAGCTAAAATTAACGGATTTTCAAACTTTTTTATCAGAATTACTGATGAAATTGAATTTTATGCTGAAAGTAACTTAAATATGTCATTTTAGTGTAGTATAGTGTCAATACATATTTCAAGTGTGAAAATTCATGTATTTTAGCTAAAAAGTAAGATTTGTTTGAAAAGTGTTCTAAATGCTCCAAATAGTCGAAATATGTAGTAAAACATCATTTTACCATATTTTTCGATTTTTTCAATGCTTCAGGTATTTTTAAAAAATATGTACTGATGGAATTGAAATTTTCGAGCAATTTTCAACATTTCAAAGTATATTACATATTTTTCCAAAAAAACATAAAATTTCGAGGAAATTCAGAAATAATTTTGAATATATCATATATTTTTTTTAAAAATGCTGAAGCATTGAAAAAATCGAAAAATATGGTAAAAATGTTTTACTGCATATTTCGACGATTTGGAACATTTAGAACTCTTTTCAAACGAACCTTACTTTTCAGTTAAAATTCATGGATTTTCACACTTGAAATATGTATTGACACAATATTACACTAATATGTCATATTTAAGTTACTTTCAGCATAAAATTCAATTCCATCAGTAATTCTGATAAAAAAGTTTGAAAATCAATTAATTTTAGCTAAAAAATCATGTTTGTCTGAAAAGTGTTCTAAATGCTCCAAATAGTCGAAATATGCAGTAAAAGATCATTTAACCATATTTTTCCATTTTTTCAATGCTTCAGGTATTTTCTAAAAATATATACTATATTTTTAGAAAATACCTGAAGCATTGAAAAAATCGAAAAATATGGTAAAATGATCTTTTACTGCATATTTCGACGATTTGGAGCATTTAGAACACTTTTCAGACAAACATGATTTTTTAGCTAAAATTCATGGATTTTCAAACTTTATTATCAGAATTACTGATGGAATTACAATTTCGAGCACTTTCAACATTTTAAAGTATATTACATATTTTTAAAAAAGACCATAAAATTTCAATTAAATTTAGAAATAATTTTGAAAATTTCAAATATTTTTTAAAAATACCTGAACAATTTAAAAAATCGAAAAATATGGTAAAATTATGTTTTACTGCATATTTCGGTGATTTGGAGCATTTAGAACACTTTTCAAACTAACCTGATTTTTTAACTAAAATTCATGGATTTTCAAACTTTTTTATCAGAATTACTGCTGGAATTGAATTTTAAGCTGAAAGTAACTTAAATATGACATTTTCGTGTAGTATTGTGTCAATGCACATTTCAATTGTGAAAATCCATGTATTTCAGCTAAAAAATAAGGTTTGCCTGAAAAGTGTTCTAAATGCTCCAAATAGTCGAAATATGCAGTAAAACATCATTTTACCATATTTTTCGATTTTTTCAACGCTTCAGCTATTTTTAAAAAATCTATGATAAATTCAAAATTGTTTCTGAATTTCATCGAAATTTTATGTTTTTTTTTTTTTTGAAAAATATGTAATGTAATTTAAAATGTTGAAAATTGCTCGAAAATTTCAATTCCATCAGTATATATTTTTTAAAAAGACCTGAAGCATTGAAAAAATTCGAAAAATATGGTAAAATGATGTTTTACTGCATATTTCGAAGATTTGGAATATTTAGAACTCTTTTCAAACAAACCTTACTTTTTAGCTAAAATGCATGGATTTTCACACTTGAAATATGTATTGACACAATATTACACTAATATGTCATATTTAAGTTACTTTCAGCATAAAATTCAATTCCATCAGTAATTCTGATAAAAAAGTTTGAAAATCCATGAATTTTTGCTAAAAAATCTTGTTTGTCTGAAAAGTGTTCTAAATGCTCCAAATAGTTGGAACATGCAGTAAAAGATCATTTTACCATATTTTTCGATTTTTTCAATGCTTCAGGTATTTTCTAAAAATAGATTCTGAACATTTTTCAGACAAACATGATTTTTTAGCTAAAATTCATGGATTTTCAAACTTTATTATCAGAATTACTGATGGAATTAAAATTTTCGAGCACTTTCAACATTTTAAAGTATATTATATATTTTTCAAAAAGCCCATAAAATTTCCATTAAATTCAGAAAAAATTTTGAATATTTAATATATTTTTTAAAAATACCTGAACCATTTAAAAAATCGAAAAATATGGTAAAATGCTGTTTTACTGCATATTTCGACGATTTGGAACATTTAGAACACTTTTCAGACAAAAATTATTTTTTAGCTAAAATTCATGGATTTTCAAACTTTTTTATCAGAATTTCTGACGGAATTGAATTTTATGCTGAAAGTAACTTAAATATGTCATTTTAGTGTAGTATTGTGTCAATACATATTTCAAGTGTGAAAATTCATGTATTTTAGCTAAAAAGTAAGATTTGTTTGAAAAGTGTTCTAAATGCTATAAATAGTCGAAATATGCAGTCGAAATATTTCTCGTTTTTTTCAATGCTTTAGGTATTTTTGAGAAATATATGCTGATGGAATTGAAATTTTCCAGCAATTTTCAACATTTTAAAGTATATTACATGTCTTTCAAAAAACCCACAAAATTTCGATGAAATTCAGAAATAATTTTGAAAATTTCATACATTTTTTTAAAAATACCTGAAGCATTGAAAAAATCGAAAAATTTGGTAAAATGATGTTTTAGTGCATATTTCGACGATTTGGAGCATTTAGGATTTTTTTCAGACAAACATTACTTTTTAACTAACACTTCAAATATGTATTGACGCAATAGAACAATAAAATGTTATATTTAAGTTACTTTCAGCATAAAATTCAATTCCAGCAGTAATTCTGATAAAAAAGTTTGAAAATCCATGAATTTCAGCTAAAATACAGGTTCATCTGGAAAGTGTTCTAAATGCTCCAAATCGTTGAAATATGCAGAAAAACATCATTTTACAATATTTTTCGATTTTTTTCAATGCATCAGGTATTTTTAAAAAACATGAAAATCCATGAATTTTAGCTAAAATACAGGTTCATCTGGAAAGTGTTCTAAATGCTCCAAATCGTTGAAATATGCAGAAAAACATCATTTTACAATATTTTTCGATTTTTTTCAATGCATCAGGTATTTTTAAAAAAACATGAAATATTCAAAATTATTTCCAAATTTCATGGAAATTTTATGGGTTTTTTAAAAAATATGTAATATACTTTAAAATGTTGAAAATTGCTCGAAAATTTCAATTCTATCAGTATACATTTTTTAAAAATAACTGAAGGTTTGTTTGAAAAGTGTTCTAAATGCTCCAAATCGTCGAAATATGCAGTAAAACATCATTTTACCATTTTTCTCAATTTTTTCAATGCTTCAGGTATTTTTAAAAAAATATATGAAATATTCAAAATTATTTCTGAATTTCATCGAAATTTTATGGGTTTTTTGAAAAATATGTAAGATACTTTAAAATGTTGGAAATTGCTCGAAAATTTCAGTTCAACCTGTATATATTTTTTAAAAATACCTGAGGCATGGAAAAAAACGAAAAATATGGAAAAATGATCTTTTACTGAACATTTCGACGATTTGAATAATTTAGAACACTTTTCAAACAAACCTTACTTTTTAGTTAAAATGCATGGATTTTCACACTTGAAATATGTATTGACACAAAATTACACTAATTTGTCATATTTAAGTTACTTTCAGCATAAAATTCAATTCCGTCAGTAATTCTGATAAAAAAGTTTGAAAATCCATGAATTTTAGCTAAAAAATAAGGTTTGTCTGAAAAGTGTTCTAAATGCTCCAAATCGTCGAAATATGAAGAAAAACATAATTTTACCGTATTTTTCGATTTTTTTTTTCACTGCTTCAGGTATTTTTAAAAAATCTATGATACATTCAAAATTATTGCTGAATTTCATCGAAATTTTTAAATGTTGAAACTTGCTCGAAAATTTCAATTCAATCAGTATATGTTTTCTAAAAATACCTGTAGCATTGAAAAAATCGAAAAATATGGTAAAATAATCTTTTACTGCATATTTCGACTATTTGGAGCATATAGAACACTTTTCAGACAAACCTGATTTTTTAGCTAAAATTCATGGATTTTCAAACTTTTTTTTCAGAATTACTGATGGAATTGAATTTTATGCTGAACGTAACTTAAATATGCAATTTTAGTGTAGTATTGTGTCAATACATATTTCAAGTGTAAAAATTCATGTATTTTAGCTAAAAAGTAAGATTTGTTTGAAAAGTGTTCTAAATGCTCCAAATAGTCGAAATATGCAGTGAAACATCATTTTACAATATTTCCCGATTTTTTCAATGCTTTAGGTATTTTTGAAAAATATATACTGAAAATTCATATATTTTTGCTATATAGTAAGATTTGTTTGAAAAGTGTTCTAAATGCTCCAAAAAGTCGAAATGTGCAGTCGAAATACGCAGTCGAAATATTTCTCGATTTTTTCAATGGTTTAGGTATTTTTAAAAAATATATACTGATTTAATTGAAAATTTCCAGCAATTTTCAAATTTTAAAGTATATTACATGTTTTTCAAAAAACCCACAAAATTTCGATAAAATTCAGAAATAATTTTGAATTATTCATATATTTTTTATAAATACCTGAAGCTTTGAAAAAATCGAAAAATATGTGAAAATCCATGTATTTTGGCAAAAAAGTAAGGTTTGTCTGAAAAGTGTTCTAAATGCTTGAAATAGTCGAAATATGAAGTAAAACATGATTTTACCGTATTTTTCGATTTTTTTCAATGCTTCAGGTATTTTTACAAAATATATGGAATATTCAAAATTATTTCTGAATTTCATTGAAATTTTATGGGTATTTTTAAAAATATATACTGATGGAATTGAAATTTTCGAGCAATTTTCAACATTTTAAAGTATATTACATATTTTTCAAAAAACCCATAAAATTTCGATGAAATTCTGAAATAATTTTGAATATATCATATATTTTTTAAAAATGCCTGAAGCATTGAAAAAAAATCGAAAAATATTGTAAAATGATATTTTACTGCATAATTCGGCAATTTGGAGCATTTGGCCACCTTTCAGACAAACATGATTTTTTAGCTAAAATTCATGGATTTTCAAACCTTTTTATCAGAATTACTGATGGAATTGAATTTTATGCTGAAAGTTACTTAAATATGTCATTTTAGTGTAGTATTGTGTCAATACATGTTTCAAGTGTGAAAATTCATGTATTTTAGCTAAAAAGTAAGATTTGTTTGAAAAGTGTTCTAAATGCTCCAAATAGTCGAAATGTGCAGTAAAACATCATTTTACCATATTTCTCGATTTTTTTCAATGCTTTAGGTATTTTTAAAAAATATATACTGATGGAATTGAAATTTTCCAGCAATTTTCAACATTTTAAAAATATTACATGTTTTTCAAAAAACCCACAAAATTTCGATGAAATTCAGAAATAATTTTGAATATTTCATATATTTTTTTAAAATACCTGAAGCATTGAAAAAATCGAAAAATATGGTAAAATGATGTTTTACTGCATATTTCGACGATTTGGAGCATTTAGAACTTTTTTCAGATAATTACTGCTGGAATTGAATTTTATGCTGAAAGCAGGTATTTTTAAAAAATATATGAAATATTCAAAATTATTTCTGAATTTCATGAAAATTTTATGTTTTTTTTGAAAAATATGTAATATACTTTAAAATGTTGAAAATTGCTCGAAAATTTCAATTCCTTCAGTATATAATTTTTAAAAATACCTAAAGCATTGAAAAAAACGAAATATATTTTAAAATGATCTTTTACTGCATATTTCGACGGTTTGGAGCATTTAGAATACTTTTCAAACAAACCTTACTTTTTAGCTAAAATACATGGGTTTTCACTCTTGAAATATGTATTGTCACAATACTACACTAAAATGTCATATTTAAGTTACTTTCAGCATAAAATTCAATTACAGCAGTAATTCTGATAAAAAAGTTTGAAAATCCATGAATTTTAGCTAAAAAACAGGTTTGTCTAAAAAGTGTTCTGAATGCTCCAAATCTTCGAAATATGCAGTAAAACATCATTTTACCATATTTTTAAATTTTTTCAATGCTTCATGTATTTTTAAAAAATATATACTGATGGAATTGAAATTTTCGAGCAATTTTCAACATTTCAAAGAACATTTCAAAAAACCCATAAAATTTCGA
>NC_091338.1:26515454-26655454 GCF_038502225.1 Cherax quadricarinatus
CGAGGGGGAAGCAGGAAGGCAAGGACAAATGAAACCAAACTACAGGAAAGTGGACTACACAGGAATGAGGAACTTCCTGAATGAGGTTCAGTGGGACAGAGAACTGGCAGGGAAGCCAGTTAATGAGATGATGGAATATGTAGCAAAAATGTGCAAGGAGGCTGAGGAGAGGTTTGTACCCAAGGGTAACAGGAATAATGAAAAAGCCAGGATGAGCCCATGGTTCACCCAAAGATGCAAAGAGGCAAAAACCAAGTGTGCTAGGGAATGGAAGAAATATAGAAGGCAAAGGACCCAGGAGAATAAGGAGAGCAGTCGTAGAGCCAGAAACGAATATGCACAGATAAGAAGGGAGGCCCAACGTCAATATGAAAACGACATAGCAGCAAAAGCCAAATCTGACCCGAAGCTGTTATACAGCCACATCAGGAAGAAAACAACCGTTAAGGACCAGGTAATCAGGCTAAGGAAGGAAGGAGGAGAGACAACAAGAAATGACCGTGAAGTATGTGAGGAACTCAACAAGAGATTCAAAGAAGTGTTCACAGAGGAGACAGAAGGGGCTCCAGAAAGACGGAGAGGTGGGGTACACCACCATGTGCTGGACACAGTACACACAACCGAGGAAGAAGTGAAGAGGCTTCTGAGTGAGCTAGATACCTCAAAGGCAATGGGGCCAGATAACATCTCTCCATGGGTCCTGAGAGAGGGAGCAGAGGCGCTATGTGTGCCCCTAACAACAATATTCAATACATCTTTCGAAACAGGGAGATTGCCTGAGGTATGGAAGACAGCAAATGTGGTCCCAATCTTTAAAAACAGGAGACAGACGTGAATCACTAAACTTTAGACCAGTGTCACTGACATGTATAGCATGCAAAATCATGGAAAAGATTGTCAGGAGAAGAATGGTGGAACATCTAGAAAGGAATGATCTCATCACCAGCAGCCAACATGGTTTCAGAGATGGGAAATCCTGTGTCACAAATCTACTGGAGTTCTATGACATGGTGACAGCAGTAAGACAAGAGAGAGAGGGGTGGGTGGATTGCATTTTCTTGGACTGCAAGAAGGCTTTTGACACAGTACCACACAAGAGATTAGTGCAAAAACTGGAGGACCAAGCAGGGATAACAGGGAAGGCACTGCAATGGATCAGGGAATACTTGTCAGGAAGACAGCAGCGAGTAATGGTACATGGCGAGGTGTCAGAGTGGGCACCTGTGACCAGCGGGGTCCCACAGGGGTCAGTCCTAGGACCAGTGCTGTTTCTGGTATTTGTGAACGACATGACGGAAGGAATAAACTCCGAGGTGTCCCTGTTTGCAGATGACGTGAAGTTGATGAGAAGAGTTCATTCGATCGAAGACCAGGCAGAACTACAAAGGGATCTGGACAGGCTGCAGACCTGGTCCAGCAACTGGCTCCTGGAGTTCAATCCCACCAAGTGCAAAGTCATGAGGATTGGGGAAGGGCAAAGAAGACCGCAGACGGAGTACAGTCTAGGGGGCCAGAGACTACAAACATCACTCAAGGAAAAAGATCTTGGGGTGAGTATAACACCAGGCACATCTCCTGAAGCGCACATCTACCAAATAACTGCCGCAGCATATGGGCGCCTGGCAAACCTCAGAACAGCATTCCGACATCTTAATAAGGAATCGTTCAGGACCCTGTACACCGTGTACGTTAGGCCCATATTAGAGTATGCGGCACCAGTTTGGAACCCACACGTAGCCAAGCATGTAAAGAAACTAGAGAAAGTGCAAAGGTTTGCAACAAGACTAGTCCCAGAGTTAAGAGGTATGTCCTATGAGGAGAGGTTAAGGGAAATCAACCTGACGACACTGGAGGACAGGAGAGATAGGGGGAACATGATAACGACTTACAAAATACTGAGAGGAATTGACAAGGTGGACAAAGACAGGATGTTCCAGAGACTGGACACAGCAACACGGGGACACAGTTGGAAGCTGAAGACACAGATGAATCAAAGGGATGTTAGGAAGTATTTCTTCAGCCACAGAGTAGTCAGGAAGTGGAATAGTTTGGGAAGCGATGTAGTGGAGGCAGGATCCATACATAGCTTTAAGCAGAGGTACGATAAAGCTCATGGTTCAGGGAGAGTGATCTAGTAGCGACCAGTGAAGAGGCGGGGCCAGGAGCTTGGACTCGACCCCTGCAACCTCAACTAGGTGAGTATAACTAGGTGAGTACACACACACATACACACAAACACACCACACACACACACACATGCACACACACACACACACACACACACACACACACACACACACACACACACACACACCACACACACACACACACACACACACACACACACACACACACACACACACACACACACACACACACACACACACACACACACACACACACACAGAACTGCAGGAGGCCAAGAGAGGAGTACGAAGAAAACAACAGGGTGAAGGTGGACACACTGGCTGAGGTGGCAAGAAGAGCTCACTCGAGCAGAGCAAAGTTACTGGTAATGGGCGATTTCAACCACAGGGAGATCGACTGGGAAAACCTGGAGCCACATGGGGGTCCCGAAACATGGAGGGCCAAGATGATGGATGTGGTACTTGAAAACCTCATGCATCAACATGTCAGGGACACAACCAGAGAGAGAGGGGAGGATGAGCCAGCAAGACTGGATCTTGTGTTCACCCTGAGCAGTTCAGACATTGAGGACATCACTTACGAGAGGCCCCTTGGAGCTAGCGATCATGTGGTTCTGAGTTTTGACTATATAGTAGAGTTACAAGTGGAGAAGGTAACAGGAACTGAAGGGGACAGGCCAAACTATAAAAGGGGGGACTACACAGGTATGAGAAACTTCCTGCAGGAGGTTCAGTGGGACAGAGAAATGGTAGGAAAATCAGTAAACGAGATGATGGAATATGTGGCAACAAAGTGCAAGGAGGCAGAGGAAAGTTTTGTTCCCAAGGGAAACAGAAAAAATAGGAAGACCAAAACGAGTCCTTGGTTTACCCGAAGGTGTAGGGAGGCAAAAACTAAGTGCAACAGAGAATGGAAAAGGTACAGGAGGCATAGGACCCAGGAAAACAAGGAGATTAGTAGAAGAGCCAGAAACGAGTATGCACAGATAAGGAGGGAGGCCCAGCGACAGTATGAAAACGACATAGCATCGAAAGTCAAATCTGACCCGAAACTGCTGTATAGCCACATTAGGAGGAAGACAACAGTCAAGGACCAGGTGATAAGGCTGAGGAAAGAAGGTGGAGAACTCACAAGAAACGATCAAGAGGTATGTGAGGAGCTCAACACGAGATTTAAGGAAGTATTTACAGTAGAGACAGGAAGGACTCTGGGGGGACAGACCAGATGGGGACACCAGCAAGGAATACACCATGGACGACATACATACAGATGAGGAGGAGGTGAAGAAACTGCTAAGGGACATCGATACCTCAAAGGCAATGGGACCGGACAACATCTCCCCGTGGGTCCTTAGAGAGGGAGCAGATATGTTGTGCGTGCCACTTACCACAATCTTCAACACATCCCTGGAAACTGGGCAACTACCTGAGGTATGGAAGACGGCAAATGTAGTTCCCATTTTTAAAAAAGGAGACAGAAAAGAGGCACTAAACTATAGACCTGTGTCATTGACGTGTATAGTATGCAAAATTATGGAGAAGATTATCAGGAGGAGAGTGGTGGAGCACCTGGAACGGAACAGGAGTATAAATGCCAACCAGCACGGATTCACGGAAGGCAAATCCTGTGTCACAAACCTTCTGGAGTTTTATGATAAAATAACAGAAGTAAGACAAGAGAGAGAGGGGTGGGTTGATTGCATCTTCTTGGACTGCAAGAAGGCCTTTGACACAGTTCCTCACAAGAGATTAGTGCAGAAGCTAGAGCATCAGGCGCATATAACAGGAAGGGCACTGCAATGGATCAGAGAATACCTGACAGGGAGGCAACAACGAGTCATGGTACGTAATGATGTATCACAGTGGGCACCTGTGACGAGCGGGGTCCCACAGGGGTCGATCCTAGGACCAGTGCTATTTTTGGTATATGTGAACGACGTGACGGAAGGGTTAGACTCAGAAGTGTCCCTGTTTGCAGATGATGTGAAGTTAATGAGGAGAATTAAATCTGATGAGGACCAGGCAGGACTTCAAAGAGACCTGGACAGACTGGACACCTGGTCCAGCAAATGGCTTCTCGAATTTAATCCTGCCAAATGCAAAGTCATGAAGATAGGGGAAGGGCACAGAAGACCACAGACAGAGTATAGGCTAGGTGGCCAAAGACTGCAAACCTCACTCAAGGAGAAAGATCTTGGGGTGAGTATAACACCGAGCATGTCTCCGGAAGCACACATCAATCAGATAACTGCTGCAGCATATGGGCGCCTGGCAAACCTGAGAACAGCATTCCGATACCTTAGTAAGGAATCATTCAAGACACTGTACACCGTGTATGTCAGGCCCATACTGGAGTATGCAGCACCTGTTTGGAACCCGCTCTTGATAAAGCACGTCAAGAAACTAGAGAAAGTACAAAGGTTTGCGACAAGGTTAGTTCCAGAGCTAAGGGGAATGTCCTATGAAGAAAGATTAAGGGAAATCGGCCTGACCACACTGGAGGACAGGAGGGTCAGGGGAGACATGATAACGACATATAAAATACTGCGTGGAATAGACAAGGTGAACAAAGACAGGATGTTCCAGGGAGGGGACACAGAAACAAGAGGCCACAATTGGAAGTTGAAGACACAAATGAGTCAGAGAGATAGTAGGAAGTATTTCTTCAGTCATAGAGTTGTAAGGCAGTGGAATAGCCTAGAAAATGACGTAGTGGAGGCAGGAACCATACACAGTTTTAAGACGAGGTTTGATAAAGCTCATGGAGCGGGGAGAGGGAGGGCCTAGTAGCAACCGGTGAAGAGGCGGGGCCAGGAGCTAGGACTCGACCCCTGCAACCACAAATAGGTGAGTACAAATAGGTGAGTACACACACACACACACGCCACACACACACACACACACACATCACACACACACACACACACACACACACACACACACACACACACACACACCACACACACACACACACACACACACACACACACACACACACACACACACACACACACACACACACACACACACACACACACACACACATCACACACACACACACACACACACACACACACACACACACACACACATCACACACACACACACACACACACACACATCACACACACACACACACACACACACACACACACACACACACACACACACACACACACACACACACACACGCACACACAACACACACACACACACACACACACACACACACACACACACACACACACACACACACACACACACACACACACACACACACACACACACACACACGTGAAGCAGTATCACTAAATAGTGCTCCCAGGATTTAGCGTTCTAGTGGCTGTCCTACGATATTATTAGCGGTCATCGTACGTGAGTGAATCAGTGAACATACCTACAAGAGTGTAACAGCTTTCAAGAGTGCGAATAATGTGATAAGATCAAGAATTTTACAATTTAAATTTGAATGAATGTTGAGTGAGGGAGGGTACCAGTCAGCTGATCAGGCTGCTGGTGCAGTGTTGACACAAAATATCCAAACATAGTTAATTAGGTTAGCGGTGTGATCTGAAATATTAACAAATACCTTTATTGGTTGGTTATAGCATCAGTGTAGTGATAAGGTCATAAACGAGTGATTAAGTAAATACTGAAAGTAAGACAAAATTAGTCAATCCCCAGCTGTTGGTGTTGTGAATGTAGTTAATATCATCAGATTTGTATGGTATCGTTGATTGTTTTTCCTGTTATTATGATCAATGTACAGTACCATGCATTGTTCATTGTTCCATTTTTTCTCCTTGATCTATGTATCATATCCTGCATGATCAACTGTTCCCTCTATTTCTTGTACAATGATCCATGCTTGGTACCACTCAGAGCACAATGCGTAGCACCACTGTTACCGTATTGCATTGTACCATGCTTGGAACATTGTATACTCCTTTCTCCGTACCATCATCTGGGCATGGAGCCATTGTTCCCTTCTTTCCTCTTACCATGAACAATGTAGGTACCATGGTAAATCGTTCCCTCCATTTCTGTTACTTTGATTCATTCATGGCACCATCAACATTCATGGCACCATCAACATTCATGGCACCATCAACATTCATGGCACCATCAACATTCTGTTATTCCCTTCACTCCTCTTACTTAGAGGTTATTCAAAAATAATTAATTAAAAATAATTCAGTGATACTGAAAAAAGTCTTATTTTTTCCCTGGTGATTATTGTAGTGTTTATATAATGTAACTCTATAAACAAATATTAAAGAAAGTCACACAAGTTATTCTCCAATGAAAGGTCACATACCACAGTAAACAATGAAAGGTCACATACCACAGTAATGTAAACAATGAAAGGTCACATACCACAGTAATGTAAACAATGAAAGGTCACATACTACAGTAAACAATGAAAGGTCACATACCACAGTAATGTAAACAATGAAAGGTCACATACCACAGTAAACAATGAAAGGTCACATACCACAGTAAACAATGAAAGGTCACATACCACAGTAATGTAAACAATGAAAGGTCACATACCACAGTAAACAATGAAAGGTCACATATCACAGTAATGTAAACAATGAAAGGTCACATATCACAGTAATGTAAACAATGAAAGGTCACATATCACAGTAATGTAAACAATGAAAGGTCACATATCACAGTAATGTAAACAATGAAAGGTCACATACCACAGTAAACAATGAAAGGTCACATACCACAGTAATGTAAACAATGAAAGGTCACATATCACAGTAATGTAAACAATGAAAGGTCACATACCACAGTAAACAATGAAAGGTCACATACCACAGTAATGTAAACAATGAAAGGTCACATATTACAGTAATGTAAACAATGAAAGGTCACATACCACAGTAATGTAAACAATGAAAGGTCACATATCACAGTAATGTAAACAATGAAAGGTCACATACCACAGTAATGTAAACAATGAAAGGTCCCATATCACAGTAATGTAAACAATGAAAGGTCACATATCACAGTAATGTAAACAATGAAAGGTCACATATCACAGTAATGTAAACAATGAAAGGTCACATTTCACAGTAATGTAAACATTGAAAGGTCACATATCACAGTAATGTAAGCAATGAAAGGTCACATACCACAGTAAACAATGAAAGGTCACATACCACAGTAATGTAAACAATGAAAGATCACATATCACAGTAATGTAAACAATAAAAGGTCACATACCACAGTAAACAATGAAAGGTCACATACCACAGTAATGTAAACAATAAAAGGTCACATATCACAGTAATGTAAACAATGAAAGGTCACGTACCACAGTAATGTAAACAATGAAAGGTCACATATCACAGTAATGTAAACAATGAAAGGTCACATATCACAGTAATGTAAACAATGAAAGGTCACATATCACAGTAATGTAAACAATGAAAGGTCACATTTCACAGTAATGTAAACAATGAAAGGTCACATATCACAGTAATGTAAGCAATGAAAGGTCACATACCACAGTAAACAATGAAAGGTCACATACCACAGTAATGTAAACAATGAAAGGTCACATACCACAGTAATGTAAACAATGAAAGGTCACATATCACAGTAATGTAAACAATGAAAGGTCACATACCACAGTAAACAATGAAAGGTCACATATCACAGTAATGTAAACAATGAAAGGTCACATATCACAGTAATGTAAACAATGAAAGGTCACATACCACAGTAAACAATGAAAGGTCACATATCACAGTAACGTAAACAATGAAAGGTCACATATCACAGTAATGTTTACAATGAAAGGTCACATATCACAGTAAGCAATGAAAGGTCACATATCACAGTAATGTAAGCAATGAAAGGTCACATACCACAGTAAACAATGAAAGGTCACATACCACAGTAATGTAAACAATGAAAGGTCACATACCACAGTAATGTAAACAATGAAAGGTCATATATCACAGTAATGTAAACAATGAAAGGTCACATACCACAGTAAACAATGAAAGGTCACATACCACAGTAATGTAAACAATGAAAGGTCACATACCACAGTAATGTAAACAATGAAAGGTCACATATCACAGTAATGTAAACAATGAAAGGTCACATACCACAGTAATGTAAACAATGAAAGGTCACATATCACAGTAATGTAAACAATGAAAGGTCACATACCACAGTAATGTAAACAATGAAAGGTCACTCATCACAGTAATGTAAACAATGAAAGGTCACATATCACAGTAATGTTTACAATGAAAGGTCACATATCACAGTAAGCAATGAAAGGTCACATATCACAGTAATGTAAACAATGAAAGGTCACATACCACAGTAAGCAATGAAAGGTCACATATCACAGTAATGTAAACAATGAATGGTCACATATCACAGTAATGTAAACAATGAAAGGTCACATATCACAGTAATGTAAACAATGAAAGGTCACATACCACAGTAAACAATGAAAGGTCACATATCACAGTAATGTAAACAATGAATGGTCACATATCACAGTAATGTAAACAATGAATGGTCACATACCACAGTAATGTAAACAATGAAAGGTCACATATCACAGTAATGTAAACAATGAAAGGTCACTTATCACAGTAATGTTTACAATGAAAGGTCACATATCACAGTAATGTAAACAATTAAAGGTCACATATCACAGTAATGTAAACAATGAAAGGTCACATACCACAGTAATGTAAACAATGAAAGGTCACATATCACAGTAATGTAAACAATGAAAGGTCACATACCACAGTAATGTAAACAATGAAAGGTCACATACCACAGTAATGTAAACAATGAAAGGTCACATACCACAGTAATGTAAACAATGAAAGGTCACATATCACAGTAATGTAAACAATGAAAGGTCACATACCACAGTTATGTAAACAATGAAAGGTCACATATCACAGTAATGTAAACAATGAAAGGTCACATACCACAGTAATGTAAACAATGAAAGGTCACATATCACAGTAATGTAAACAATGAAAGGTCACATACCACAGTAATGTAAACAATGAAAGGTCACATATCACAGTAATGTAAACAATGAAAGGTCACATACCACAGTTATGTAAACAATGAAAGGTCACATATCACAGTAATGTAAACAATGAAAGGTCACATACCACAGTAATGTAAAAAAATAATAAATATTTAAAATGCAGGAACAATATTTAATATACGTTTTAGAAAAGCTAAAAAATATCTTGTAAAGTGAATCAAAATTGACGAATTGTTCACTTGTATTATTTTTAAGGTTTGTTAAGTTTTTCAACTTGATGCTGAAAACTATTAATTGTCTAGACAGAGAATGACATTCCAACATTTATATTATTAAAATAATCAATTAGAGCATGAAAACTTCTCTCTTGCACTAAGACCATGAAAGTTTCTATATATACCTCGCTGTGTTCCTGTATTCTTTGTAACGTCATGACAAAGCTGATGGAGAGCCAGACGTTGCCACACTAAAATGTTGTGACATGTTATATATCATTATCTTCCTTTGTTGCAGTGCTACACATGTTGTGACATGTTTCCTTAATTCCCTTTACTGATGAAATTTCCTGAAATATTTGATGATATTCTTATTACTAATAACCCAGGCTAGGCAGGTCCTACTCATGTTCAACCCTTCTCACTTATATACCTATAACCTATTTTTGAACATCTTCGTTACTTTAGTTTCAATGAACCAACTAAGTAAATTGTTCCTCTATTGGAAAACTTTATTCCAGTAGACATTAGCTTTGGTAACCTTTAAGTAGATGGTAACTGTGGTAAAAGTGAAGTAAAGAAAACTGAAGTAGACACAGAGATTTGTTTAACTGTCTTGTTTACAAGTTCATCTTTCTTGTCTCTTCTTCACACCTTTACTTCTCTCACTGTCACTGTCTTCACAATACTCTTAATCAACATTTACCATCAATGTGTATGTGTCAGTGTAAGACATAAGTGTTGATGTTACTATGTTTAACTATATTTAAAATGACATAGCAGCAAAAGCCAAGGCTGAGACAAAATTACCTGGCATCCACATCAGAAGAAAGACAACAATGAAAAAAAACAAATAATTTGTGGGATTATCTGACATTATCACTCCCAGGTCCTTCACATTAGTTTTTCGCTCTACTGTGTGGTTAGAATTTGTTTTATACTTCGATCTGGTTTTTATTTCCTCATAACGGAGCAATTTTTTTTTTTCTAATTAAACGTCATACTGTTGTCTGTGGTCCATTTGAATACTTGGTTAATGTTCGCCTGGAGATTTACAGTGTCCTCATTGGCTGACACTGTCTTGCAAATTTTAGTATCGTCAGCAAAAGAAGACACGGTTCTATGGTTTACATCTCTGTGTCAGACATGAATTGAGGACAAGGATGGGAGAAATTACTGTACCTTGTGGAACAGAGTTTTTCACTGTAGCCGCCTCGGACTGTTACTCTTTGTCTTTTGTTGGTTAGGAAGTTATAGATCCATCTACCCACTTTGTTCTGTTATTTCTTTATCACGCATTTTGTATGCTATTACACCATGATCACACTTGTTGAAGATTGTTGCAAAGTGTGTGTAATGTGTATACTACATCTGCATTTTGTTTGTTCTCCACTTCATCCAACCCATGTCATAGTGGTCCAGTTCTTGTGAGTGGCAGGAGCCACCTGCTATAAATACATACTACCCTGGGTAGTGCAATTATTGAGAGTTCAGGTGGTTGGCGATCTTGCTTCTTACAACCCTTTCGAAGATTTTTATGATGTGGAACGTTAGTGCTATCGGTCTGTAATTTGTTATTGCTTTACTGCCACCTTTGTGAACTGGGACTACATCCGTGGTTAATGTTCGTGAGATGACCCCCGTGTCTAGGCTCCCTCTCAGTAAGCTCCACATACTCTCGTGCTAAGCAGACTTGCTTCTCTCCCTATCTAAGATCTCCCGTGAAGTCCTCTATTCTTTGCCATCCCTGTTTCCAAAATCTTAAGAATAAAATCTTAAGAACACCCTCCGTCCTTTAGATATATAAATGTTGCTGTTCGTCTAACTAATACACTTCGCAGTAATCTTGTACACACTCCTACTTCTTATGTCACTGATGTTTCTGAGACGTCTCTGTGTCGTGTTCTTCTGAGACGTCTCTGTGTCGTGTTCCTCTGAGACGTCTCTGTGTCGTGTTCCTCTGAGACGTCTCTGTGTCGTGTTCCTCTGAGACGTCTCTGTGTCGTGTTCCTCTGAGACGTCTCTGTGTCGTGTTCCTCTGAGACGTCTCTGTGTCGTGTTCCTCTGAGACGTCTCTGTGTCGTGTTCCTCTGAGACGTCTCTGTGTCGTGTTCCTCTGAGACGTCTCTGTGTCGTGTTCTTCTGAGACGTCTCTGTGTCGTGTTCCTCTTGTCATCTCTAACACTTTGGCGAAACTCGCCGCTCTCTTTCTGAGGAAATTAAAAACTAAAGATGTTACGTGCACTTATATTATTATCACTATGATTATTTACTTTTGTAAACTTAAGTTTACTGTAAAACATTTATGCAGCAACATAAGAGTGGACAACCTGTATCGTCGACCCAACAAGAACATTTGTCAACAATATCATTGTTACCATAGCAGAAAAATATTTCACGGAATAAGCAAGGTACTTTTTATTTTATGTTTTGTTTCATGTATTGTTAACTATTCATGACTAACTTTCAGTTTATGTTTATTACTGTTAATATGTATGTATCTGTTCATATGTATGTATCTGTTCACGTATGTGTTATCTACCCATGAGTGAATGTGTTACATTTCCATGTGTGTTACCTGTTCATGCGTTTGTGTGTGTTACCTGTCCATGTGTGTGCGTGTGTTACTTGTCCATGTGTGTGCGTGTGTTACTTGTCCATATATATGTGTGTGTTACCTGTACATGTGTCTGTGTTACCTGTCCATATGTGTTTGAAGGTTTGTATGGTCTTTGACATACAGATAATCAGATTTACAACACACATATTAATATTTTCTCACATTTACTCATTTTAACATACGCAGCCTACACATGGATCGTCACTCACGCATGTACGTCCATACATACACGCACAGATACACATGATAATGACATATAAAATACTGAGAGTAATCGACAAGATTACTCGACAGGATGTAATCGACAGGATGTTCCAGAGATGGGACACAGAAACAAGGAGTCACAATTGGAAGTTGAAGATTCAGATTAGTCACAAGGATGTTGAGGAAGCATTTCTTCAGTCATAGAGTTATCAGGAAGTGGAATAGTCTGGAAAGTGAGGTAGAGGAGGCAGAATCTATACATAGCTTTAAGAAGACGTATGATAAAGTTTACGGAGCAGAGACAGAGTGACCTAGTAGCGACCAGTGAAGAGGCGGAGTCAGGAGCTATGATTGGACCCCTGTAGCCAAAAACAGGTAAGTACAGACACACACATACAAACTCAGTTCTGCTTCACACATATATCCCATAATACACACTACGCTCTCTTCTCACCGCAAGATGTGTCTAAATACCTATACACACGCATACACACACAGGTTTTGGAGGTATTTTTGAGGAGATATGTACCAGACCTTGTGTTCCTGAATGAACATAATTATAAATCATTGGATGAGTTGTTGATTACTGGATATGAGGTGTATATGGGTTGTTCTGCACGATTGAAAGGTGGTGTGGCGTTGTTAATTAAAGAAGCCAGCCCATTTCTCATGCAAAGATGTTAGGTAGGGGAGGAGGGGCTGGTGGTTCGGGTTGATGGTACGTGGGGTGGGGTTCAGGTGGGTTTCATAGGGGTGTATGAGCCTTCGGAAGGATAAGATAAGATTTCGTTCGGATTTTTAACCCCGTAGGGTTAGCCACCCAGGATAACCCAAGAAAGTCAGTGCGTCATCGAGGACTGTCTAACTTATTTCCATTGGGGTCCTTAATCTTGTCCCCCAGGATGCGACCCACACCAGTCGACTAACACCCAGGTACCTATTTGCTGCTAGGTGAACAGGACAACAGGTGTAAGGAAACGTGTCGAAATGTTTCCACCCGCCGGGAATCGAACCTGGGTCCTCCGTGTGTGAAGCGGAAGCTTTAGCCACCAGGCCACCGGGTCACCTGACATGGGCATTAAAAATAGGTTCTTTAGGGACGTCCTTGTTTACCATTTAAGATTGCTGCCAGTCATTACGATTATAGGAAGTGATTGAAACTGTGTTGTAGGACGTAAGGACGTAGAACCTAGAGGGAAGGTTTTTTTTCCGGGTATTTAGGGGATCTGTTGCGAAGTGTGAATGTAGTGGATGTGGGAGGGGAGGAAGTGGGTGGGGTGATGCATACTTTTATTAACCGCGATTAAGTGGCGAGGCTTGATCGAATCTAAATCTATGTATACACAAATACTCCGCACATTAAAGAGAGAAGCTAACGACGACGTTTCGGTCCGACTTGGACCATTGACAAAGTCACACAGTGTGACTTTGTCAATGGTCCAAGTCGGACCGAAACGTCGTCGTAAGCTTCTCTCTTTTATGTGCGGGTTATTTGTGTATCGTTCCAGTCACGGTATTGCGCCTTTTTTTGTTATTTATAAATCTATGTATCTCGGGGCGTGAGGGTGAGCAGTGTGTGTGCATTGAATGCAAGTTTCTCTGATCATAGAGGGGTTCTGGTGGACTTGAATTGGGAGGGACTGCCAAAGCATTTTAGGGGTTATTGGAAGTTGAATATTGGGTTATTGCACAAAAGGGGGAAGGGAATCTTTTGAGAGTGCTTGGAGGAGGTGGTGGGCTGACGGCTGGGGAAGGGTTGATGTGCTTGGGCGATGGGACACGGTCGGTAAGGGGAAGGTGAGGGATTTTTATCAGAAGCGGGGAAGGGAAGAGCGGTGGTTTCAATATGGGGCTTTACATTACCTTGAAGCCAACTACAGGAATGCTATACCTGGAGTTTACCTGGAGAGAGTTCCGGGGGTCAACGCCCCCGCGGCCCGGTCTGTGACCAGGCCTCCTGGTGGATCAGAGCCTGATCAACCAGGCTGTTACTGTTGGCTGCACGCAAACCAACGTACGAGCCACAGCCCGGCTGGTCAGGAACCGACTTTAGGTGCTTGTCCAGTGCCAGCTTGAAGACTGCCAGGGGTCTGTTGGTAATCCCCCTTATGGGAGGGGGGAAGGGAACGTATCTGGTGGGTGAGACCGAGGGTTTAAAACAAGTAATTAGGGATATTCAAAATCGTAATTTTGATGCGGCGCAGGTTGCGGGAGGACTTGATGAGGTCTTATGGGGTGACTGTCCTTCGGCGTATGTCTTGCGAGAGCAGGGGAAACGTCGCAGGGCAACGGAAATGATGAGCTTGCGGGTTCAGGAGCAATTGGAGGGTATCATCAGGGGCAGGTGCTTATGTCAACGGAGGGTATGGGTTGTTATGTGGATGCGTGGTATGAGACACATGGTAAAACTGTGGGGGTTAATTGTGAGGCGCTAGGTGAAATGGGTGAATGGGTATGTTGTAATATAGTATATAAGGATACGCTGAATTTGAGTTGGCCTGTAAGTGAGGAGGAGATTAGGATGGCAGTGGAGGGAATGAGTGTGGGAAAATTGTCACTGTGTCTGACTTTTTTGGGTTATCCTAGGTTCTCTACACATATGCTGCTATGTATGATAATTCTATGTAACTGTATTTGTGTATACCTGAATAAACTTACTTACTTACTTACTATTGACGGTATCCCTTGCGACTTTTATAAGGAAAAACTGGGAATGTTTGCATGAATTTTTAGTGGTTTTATTTAATGCCGTGAAAACCCTGGGCAGGTTGGGGGAACAGCAGAAAACGGGTGTGGTGGTCATGATCCCTAAAAAAAAGTCTTGTGAATGGAGTTTACCTGGAGAGAGTTCCGGGGATCAACGCCCCCGCGTCCCGGACTGTGACCAGGCCTCATGGTGGATCAAAGCTTACGACGACGTTTCGGTCCGACTTGGACCATTTACAAAGTCACACTGTGTGACTTTGTAAATGGTCCAAGTCGGACCGAAACGTCGTCGTAAGCTTCTCTCTTTTATGTGCGGGTTATTTGTGTATCGTTCCAGTCACGGTATTGTGCCTTTTTTTGTTATTTTGGGTATGTACGTTCAACACAGTTATTTGAGGGAGGGTAGGATTGCAGGCACAGGCTTGGCATGGGTGAGAACGGATTTGGGGCGTTGGGTGAGGGGTAGGGATGTCCAGGTGTGTGAGGAAATGTTGAGGTTATTGATTTTTGCAAGGGACCCACGCAGGGTAAGATAGGAAGACTGGTTCAGGTGGGTGGTGGGGAGGTGGTTGTTAGGGTTGAAGGTATATATCCTATGTATGCATGGAGCGACATATGACGGTGCTTGAAAGGGCGCTTGAAGGCTGTTGTGTGGGAGGTAATGTTCAAATTTCTTTACAATATATTGCCTTATGAGGAAGTGTTGGGTAATAGTCGTGAGCAGGAGGGTAGGGAGTGTTGTGTGTGGCGATATTGACACTGTTTTTCATGCGGTATTTTCTTTTGTACGAGGTTGGAACCAGAAAGAGAGTGGTTTAGCAGGATTTTACGTATGGTGCGTGGGGGTGGGTTTAGTGTTTAAGGGCAATAAGCTTAGATGGGGGACGTGAGAGTGCCGGTGCAGAATGCAATGGGTTACGTTGTCACGGACTTCGTGTATACTTCATGGGTGTTAAGATGTGCGCAGGTAAGGGAGCGAATCAGGTCACTGGCAGCGATATTTTATGGGACGCAACGGCGGAATAAGGACATCACCGGGAACAGATGGTATTTCAGATTTTCGGAGGGATATCATAGCATCCGCGTCAGGGACTTATGGGCGTTACAGTCTTAAGGGACAATAATAAAGCTAGCTTTTTGAGGAATGAGCGGACGTGAGTGATGCATTTGGTGAAGCAAGGTGTGATGTGTGGGGTTGGTGAATGTCTTGGTGTGATGTTAGATGTGTGGGGATGGTGTGTGTCTTGGTGTGATGTTAGATGTGTGGGGTTGGTGAGTGTCTTGGTGTGATGTTAGATGTGTGGGGTTGGTGAGTGTCTTGGTGTGATGTTAGATGTGTGAGGTTGGTGAGTGTCTTGGTGTGATGTTAGATGTGTGGGGTTGGTGAGTGTCTTGGTGTGATGTTAGATGTGTGGGGTTGGTGAGTGTCTTGGTGTGATGTTAGATGTGTGGGGTTGGTGAGTGTCTTGGTGTGATGTTAGATGTGTGGGGTTGGTGAGTGTCTTGGTGTGATGTTAGATGTGTGGGGTTGGTGAGTGTCTTGGTGGACAGCAACATTTCATGTAATGTGTTAACTGGGGATGGCAGTACAAACCTGGTTGTGGGTCAGCGTAAAATGGAGCTCTCTTTTAAGCATATATGTTTTCTTGTAGTTTTATACATCAGTGAGCCTCTTATATGATTGCATGTTAGAATAATGTTCCTTGTGGTATGATGTATGAGTCTGTGTATTTCTTATGTGGAATTACAAATGTATTGTCTCTATCACTAGGGTAAGCTTTTACCACATGATTAGGTTACGCGAGGCGTTGTTATATTTACTGTTTCTGTATTGTATAATCTTGTTTGTGGGTGCTTCCCGTAGGCACATGAAGTGTGTTTGTTGCGCATGGAGTGCAGCTTGGGTGCGGATTCCACACACGAGGGTGTGGCGTGGGTAATGTGTAGGTCAGGGCACATGTGTGTGTCCAGGCCACGAGGGTGTGGCGTGGGTAACGTGTAGGTCAGGGCACATGTGTGTGTCCAGGCCACGAGGGTGTTGCGTGGGTAATGTGTAGGTCAGAACACAGTCACATGTGTGTCCAGGCACTAGAGGTACAACTTGTATTGTGAGGTAAGTTGTAAAAATTAGTTCTCCAGTGTCATGTGACACTTTGTTAAATATCTGATTGTATTGATACCTTTGGGATAAATACCGTCATTATTATGTAATGTGTAATGTACGCCATAAGTGGCAATGTTATGGTTAGGAAGCCTTGAGTGTAAGGCATTTGGGGGGAGGTGGTCAAGGTGGTGGAAGATTAGTGGTGAATTGCATAAAACGGACCAATGTGTTGAAGGATGGTTGGATTAGAAGGTTCACTGGACCTCGTGTATTATCATTATGTGAGAGTTACGATACACGGGAAATGTTTAGTCCAGGTACAAGGATACATGTTTGAATGGTACTTATATTATTTGTGAATTGATGTTTTGAAACATTATTTCCTGTCATAATATTTTAAGTATTATAAAATATGTTCCTAAACACACAGGCGATAGATCGAGCTATGTGATTATTTGGGATCCATTGTGGTGGAAGAGGTAGGGGTATATGATTTATAATAGCATGTCTTTCGGTGTATTTTTGTGGTACGATGACATTGGGCCACGAAGCTCTTAACTGATGTTTACTTATGTATGGATTATGAACATCTCAGGCGGCGCGATGTGTATATAGCGACTGTGAGAATATCGCACAATTTATATGGTGTACTGTGCTTATGAGTTGTATTTTGCATACCTGTTTGATAAGGGATGGAGGTTTTCTATATATTTATTTATTATGTTGTAATATGGAGTTCTAAATAAAATATGTATAATAAAAAACACTACCACAACACTGTACCATCACTACTGCAACTACTACCACAACACTGTACCATAACCACTTCAACTACTACCACAACACTGTACCATCACTACTGCAACAGCTAACAGTGTACCATCACTACTAAAACTACTAACACTGTACCATCACTAGTACAACTACTACCACAACACTGTACCATCACTACTACAATTACTACCACAACACTGTACCATTACTCCTACAACTACTACCACAACACTGTACCATCACGACTACAACTACTACAACAACACTGTACCATTACTCCTACAACTACTACCACAACACTGTACCATTACTCCTACAACTACTACCACAACACTGTACCATCACTCCTACAACTACTACTACAACACTGTACCATCACGACTACAACTACCTTCACTTACCTTCATCACCACCATAACTATCGTGAGAGCTTCCATCCTTCTACCAAAATTACACATTATTTTTAATTCCAGTATTGTTACAATCCCTACTTCACCACTGCAATTAGAATAACTTTCAGATCTACAACTACCATTAACATCATCTCAACTACTACCCTCACTTCGTCTACTACAATTACACAACAATTATCACCTTGTTAAACCACGCAACCATCACTGTCCACCACTATTATTACTATCACCACCACCACTACAACCACCACTACCACAACCTTCTCTGTAATTTCACTGTAGCACCACTACAGGAGATGTATCGCACAGTAATATTATTCAATAATAACATTAATCGTAAATATTCTTTAGTTGTTCTAACCTAACTATATTTATGGTGACTATGATAAACTGAGAACTTCAGATAGGTAGAGCTCAGTAAAACTCAAAACTTCGTTCATCAGTTTTCTCTGCTGGAGCTTCACTATAACTATATTTATAGTGACTGTGATAAACTGAGAACTTCAGCTAGGTAGAGCACAAGTAAAACTCATAGAGTATCGTTCCTTCTTTTTGTGGTACATCTCTGCGAAGGAATATATAAACATGGCAAGCTTCTCTTGTTCCAAGGAATCTTTCCAAGACTATTTGGTTACCTATGATGAATTGTTTGATTTGTGTGATCTGGACAACAGGAAGAGGCTAGGAAGCGGAGTGTCTGCTACAGCATATAAAGTGATTTTCAACGGTAAATACGCTTGTCTCAAACTTGGAAAATGTTTGGAGGATCAAGAGGCATTTGATGATGAAGCTGCTAAATTAGCCGAGCTGCAGGGAGCTGGTGGAGCTCCACTATTGTACTGTGTATGCCACAACTTCCCTGCTATTGTTATATCCTTCAGAGGCGGTACTACCTTGTATAATTATTGCAAGAATAACTACGACTTAAAGCTACAAACTTTGTTGTTGATATTCCTTCAGGTGGCACTTAATCTGGAGGAGATTCACCAATGTGGATTTACCCACAATGATTTAAAGGCAGACAATGTCCTCATTCATGAAGCAGAGGACGCCCTCGAAGTTAATGTAATTGATTTTGGGCACAGTACAAAAGTGGGAGAGCATATGGGCTGGGATTATACCCCTGAAGAGCATGAAAATTACCCACACTATGCTCCTGAGGTATTTCTTTGTGGTCCATGCACCCCTGAAGGTGATGTGTATTCCCTAGGACACATGATGTTTGAACTCTTGGGCTCTTACTTTAGACAGAGGAAAATTCCTGGCCCCTTGCATCTAATTAAATTGATAGATTTTATGATGGACCCAGAAAGGTCTAGACGGCCATCCATCCTTCAAGTGATTCAAATACTTGAGGAAACAGTAAAACACCTGCTGACCACAGGTCGACGCCCCAGCAGAAGATGTCCCATCAGAGGCCGACGCTGTCCCATCAGAGGATGATGTCCCATCTGGGGCTAGTGCCCCTCCAGAAGCCGATGCACCATCAGAAGCCGACGACCCATCAAAGAATGATGCACTGCCACGGACCTACACCATGCCACAGGTTGACTTGCCATCAGTGACTGACGCCTTATCAGAGACTGACGTCCCATCAATGGTCGATGCTCCACCAGTGGCCAACTCCCCATCAGACACAGACGTCCCACCACGGGGTGATACATTAGCTGCGGGATATTCTAAAACAAATATGACAAAAGGTCTAGCCCTACACTATGTCTTGTACATGGCGCTCTCTTGTATGTATGGTAATAATTATTAACCAACATATAACGCCGTAGATTGAGGTCCTGGTAGTGTAGTCGTCTCTGTATATTCTTCTCTACTCACATTATTAATTATTAATGTAATTTAAATACAATGAAATTATTTTGTTTTCATTAATAAAAGCGAATCTTATTTAAAAAATAAATTTGTTTTATTTGAAAGAATATTTTGTCTTACTTAAAAAAGATTATTTTGTGTTAATAAAAAACAAGAAACTTTATTTATATATAAAAAAAGGAACTCGAAGAGCAGCCACCTCCACGTGGTGAGTTCTGGGTATTTTGTAACTTGATCAAAAACTCTTACAAAATAGCTGAGAGCTGCTCATAGTCTGCTGTGTATATGTGGACAAACTACACATATATACAAGCAGAGTGAACCTAGTAGCGACCAGCCAAGAGATGGGACCAGGAGCTATGACTCGACACTGCAACCAAAGTATTTGTAGTAGTGATACTTGTAGTTGTGGTACATGTAATGGTGATACTTATAGTGATGATACTTATAGTTGTGGTGCTTGTAGTGGTGATACTTGTAATGATACTTATAGTGGTGATACAGTGGTGAGTGATACGTGTAACTGTGGTACTTTAGTGGTGATACTTGTAATACTTGTAGTGGTGATACTTCTAATACTTGTAGTGGTGATACTTGTAATGATACTTGCAGTGGTGATACTTGTAATGATAAGATAAGATTTCGTTCGGATTTTTAACCCCGGAGGGTTAGCCACCCAGGATAACCCAAGAAAGTCAGTGCGTCATCGAGGACTGTCTAACTTATTTCCATTGGGGTCCTTAATCTTGTCCCCCAGGATGCGACCCACACCAGTCGACTAACACCCAGGTACCTATTTGCTGCTAGGTGAACAGGACAACAGGTGTAAGGAAACGTGTCGAAATGTTTCCACCCGCCGGGAATCGAACCCGGGCCCTCCGTGTGTGAAGCGGGAGCTTTAGCCACCAGACCACCGGGTGATACTTGTAATGATACTTGCAGTGGTGATACTTGTAACACTTGTAGTGATACTTGTAGTGGTGATACTTGTAATGATACTTATAGTGGTGATACAGTGGTGAGTGTTACGTGTAATTGTGGTACTTGTAGTGGTGATACTTGTAGTGGTGATACTTGTAATACTTGTATTGATACTTGTAGTGGTGATACTTGTAATACTTGTAATGGTGATACTTGTAATACTTATATCATCAGCAAAACTAACCAGATAATGATGGGGCTGGCTAGGCATAGCATTAAGTAAGGCATTAATCAGAATATTGGAAAGGGTGGGACTAAGCACACCTCCCTGTGGGGTTCCTAATTCAAAATCTTTAGTTACACTTCTATGTCCCTGGAACAACACAGAAGACTTTCTGTTGGACAGATAATCTTTAATCCAGCGGAGAAGCCATCCTCCAACATCCATTCTGGCAAGTTCACTAATGATTACATGTCGTTTGGCTACATCAAAAGCCGATTTAAGGTTAAGGAAGGTAGTGTATGAGCTGTCAGTGTGCAGAGTGAGAAAGGTGGTAATGCAATGATGCACACTCCTTCCATGCATGAAGCCATGCAACTGGACCTGGACCTGGACCTGGAGAGAGTTCCGGGGGTCAACGCCCCCGCGGCCCAGTCTGTGACCAGGCCTCCTGGTGGATCAGAGTCTGATCAACCAGGCTGTTGCTGCTGGCTGCACGCAAACCAACGTACGAGCCACAGCCCGGCTGATCAGGAACTGACTTTAGGTGCTTGTCCAGTGCCAGCTTGAAGACTGCCAGGGGTCTGTTGGTAATCCCCCTTATGTGTGCTGGGAGGCAGTTGAACAGTCTCGGGCCCCTGACACTTATTGTATGGTCTCTTAACTGGGGAGACAAGAATTGCTTAATTCTGTGCATAAGACGATTAGGAATCATCCTTTCGAATGTTTTACACAAACAGCTAGTAAGGGATATTGGACGAAATGAGCTTTGTTGATTGGGCTTCGGAATGGGAATAATGAGGCTGTTGGTCCATGATTTAGGGAGCGCATGATAGAGGCTATCTTTGTACTTAGCAAATCAAAATTATAATTACACATTGTAACCTTTACAAAGTAATAAAGTTTATTATTATTATTATTATTATTATTATTATTATTATTATTATTATTATTATTATTATTATTATTATTATATTATTATTATTATTATTATTCCCATTGTGCTTCTTGACTTATTTCCATTGTGGTCTTTGACTTATTTTCATTGTGGCCCTTGATTTCTTTCCATATGGGTCCTTGACTTATTTCTATTGTGGTCTTTGATTTATTTTCATTGTGATACTTGACTTGTTCCTATTATGGTCCTTGACTTATTCCCATTGTGGTCCTTGATTTATTTTCATTGTGGTCCTTGACTTATTCTGATTGTGGTCCTTGACTTATTTCCATTGTGGTCCTTGATTTGTTTCCACTTGGGTCCTTGACTTATTTCCATTGTGGTCTTTGATTTATTTTCATTGTGGTACTTGACTTGTTCCCATTGTGGTCCTTGACTTAATCCCATTGTGGTCCTTGATTTATTTTCATTGTGGGTCTTGATTTGTTCCCATTGTTGTCCTTGACTTATTCCCATTGCAGTCCTTGATTTATTTCCATTTGGGTCCTTGACTTATTTTCATTGTGGTCCCTGATTTATTTTCATTGTGGTCCTTGACTTATTTTCATTGGGATCCTTGACTCATTTCCACATGAATGGAAATAAGTCACTTTGACTTTTTTAGGTTATCCTAGGTACTGTACACCTATACTGTTATGTATGATAATCAGTGTAACTGTATTTGTTTGTAACTAAACAAACTTACTTAATATACCCACAAAAAACCACTAACATTCATTCTTGGAGGGAACAAGACAACCCAAAAAAGTGACTTGTTTACATTTTACTCCCATATTTACCCCTATTGTAGCCCTTGACTTATTTCCACAAAATCAATACACCATCTAGGACACAACTGAATTAATTTTAGAGTGGATATCACCCCCCTCCCCCAGACTGGCTAAATAAGGACAAAATTCTTGGTGAGAGTGGTGGCTGTGGTGGCCCTTCAAGCATCAACAACAATGTCAGGCTGGACACCATCATCCTGACAGATATTTTACTGGTTTATTGCGGGTTTTTATGTCATTTTTGGTGGGAGGAGATGGAGACGTCGCCCAAAAATGAGTGTGGAGAAGCCAGAGGTATTTTGTAGACATATTTGAGGTGTATTAGTGGAGATAATAGTGTGAGAAGTGACGGGTGTTGCAGGTGTTTATCCACACTTGTTCTCTCATGTATTGAAGATGTTTTATCACTTTTGTCGTAGATGAGTGGCCCATACGGGTTTACCTCGGCTTTGTAGGTGATGATAATAATGATTATGGCAGGATAATGATGATTTATATAACATAACATTGTTGTCACTGCTGACACTCAGCAGTTTAGTGACACTGTCAGCAGTTTAGTGACACTGTCAGCAGTTTAGTGATACTGTCAGCAGTTTAGTGACTGTCAGCAGTTTAGTGACACTATCAGCAGTTTAGTGACACTGTCAACAGTTTAGTGACACTGTCAGCAGTTTAGTGACACTCAGCAGTTTAGTGACACTGTCAGCAGTTTAGTGACACTATCAGCAGTTTAGTGACACTGTCAGCAGTTTAGTGACACTGTCAGCAGTTTAGTGACACTATCAGCAGTTTAGTGACTGTCAGCAGTTTAGTGACACTGTTAGCAGTTTAGTGACACTCAGCAGTTTAGTGATCCTGTCAGCAGTTTAGTGACACTCAACAGTTTAGTGACACTGTCAGCAGTTTAATGACACTGTCAGCAGTATAGTGACACTCATCAGTTTAGTGACACTGTCAGCAGTTTAATGACACTGTCAGCAGTTTAGTGACACTGTCAGCAGTTTAGTGACACTGTCAGCAGTTTAGTGACACTGTCAGCAGTTTAGTGACTGTCAGCAGTTTAGTGACACTTAGCAGTTTAGTGACACTGTCAGCAGTTTAGTGACACTGTCAGCAGTTTAGTGACACTGTCAGCAGTTTAGTGACACTGTCAGCAGTTTAGTGACACTGTCAGCAGTTTAGTGACACTGTCAGCAGTTTAGTGACACTATCAGCAGTTTAGTGACACTGTCAGCAGTTTAGTGACACTGTCAGCAGTTTAGTGACACTGTCAGCAGTTTAGTGACACAGCAGTTTAGTGACACTGTCAGCAGTTTAATGACACTGTCAGCAGTTTAGTGACACTGTCAGCAGTTTAGTGACACTGTCAGCAGTTTAGTGACACTGTCAGCAGTTTAGTGACACTGTCAGCAGTTTAGTGACACTGTCAGCAGTTTAGTGACACTGTCAGCAGTTTAGTGACACTCAGCAGTTTAGTGACACTGTCAGCAGTTTAGTGACACTATCAGCAGTTTACTGACACTGTCAACAGTTTAGTGACACTCAGCAGTTTAGTGACACTCAGCAGTTTAGTGACACTGTCAGCAGTTTAGTGACACTATCAGCAGTTTAGTGATGCTGTCAGCAGTTTAGTGACACTATCAGAGGTTAGTGAGACTGTCAGCAGTTTAGTGACACTGTCAGCAGTTTAGAGACACTCAGCAGTTTAGTGATCCTGTCAGCAGTTTAGTAACACTGTCAGCAGTTTAGTGACACTCAACAGTTTAGTGACACTGTCAGCAGTTTAGTGACACTGTCAGCAGTTTAGTGACACTGTCAGCAGTTTAGTGACACTGTCAGCAGTTTAGTGACACTGTCAGCAGTTTAGTGACACTCAGCAGTTTAGTGACACTGTCAGCAGTTTAGTGACACTGTCAGCAGTTTAGTGACACTGTCAGCAGTATAGTGACACTGTCAGCAGTTTAGTGACACTCAGCAGTTTAGTGACACTATCAGCAGTTTAGTGACACTGTCAGCAGTTTAGTGACACTGTCAGCAGTTTAGTGACACTGTCAGCAGTTTACTGACACTGTCAGCAGTTTAGTGACACTGTCAGCAGTTTAATGACACTGTCAGCAGTTTAGTGACACTGTCAGCAGTTTAGTGACACTGTCAGCAGTTTAGTGACACTGTCAGCAGTTTAGTGACACTGTCAGCAGTTTAGTGACACTGTCAGCAGTTTAGTGACACTCTCAGCAGTATAGTAACACTGTCAGCAGTTTAGTGACACTGTCAGCAGTTTAGTGACACTTTCAGCAGTTTAGTGACACTCAGCAGTTTAGTGACACTGTCAGCAGTATAGTGACACTGTCAGCAGTTTAGTGACACTCATCAGTTTAATGACATTGCCAGCAGTTTAGTGACACTGTCAGCAGTATAGTGACACTGTCAGCAGTTTAGTGACACTGTCAGCAGTTTAGTGACATTGTCAGCAGTTTAGTGACACTGTCATCAGTTTAGTGACTCTCAGTTCAGTTTAATATCTTTATTATGCCCCCCATACCCATCCTGTGGGCGGTAGTCAAAAGATTACAAAGGTACATAATGGGTCCAGTGACTGGACCCCAAAGTTATGATAGCTGAACTAGTTACAAAGGTAATGAACTCCAGGTAGATCTGGTCACAATCATGGCAAGTTACAGAGGTAATGAATCAGCCTCACTCCTATACATGGTTACAGTCATGAACAAATTACAAAGTAATGAGCCACTTGTTCTATCTAGGCTGGAATATTGCTGCACACTAACAGCACCTTTCAAGGCAGGTGAAATTGCTGACCTAGAAAATGTACAGAGAACCTTCACGGCACGCATAACGGAGATAAAACACCTCAATTACTGGGAGCGCTTGAGGTTCCTAAACCTGTATTCCCTGGAACGCAGGCGGGAGAGATACATGATTATATACACCTGGAAAATCCTAGAGGGACTAGTACCGAACTTGCACATGAAAATCACTCACTACGAAAGCAAAAGACTTGGCAGACAATGCAACATCCCCCCAATGAAAAGCAGGGGTGTCACTAGCACGTTAAGAGACCATACAATAAGTGTCAGGGGCCCGAGACTGTTCAACTGCCTCCCAGCATACATAAGGGGGATTACCAACAGACCCCTGGCAGTCTTCAAGCTGGCACTGGACAAGCACCTAAAGTCGGTTCCTGACCAGCCGGGCTGTGGCTCGTACGTTGGTTTGCGTGCAGCCAGCAGCAACAGCCTGGTTGATCAGGCTCTGATCCACCAGGAGGCCTGGTCACAGACCGGGCCGTGGGGGCGTTGACCCCTGGAGCTCTCTCCAGGTAAACTCCACTGATACGTCCACACCTGGTCACAATTGTAATGAGTTATAAATACATGTACAAATATTAAGTGGGTCATACACCCACACGAGCACGCGCGCATACACATACACACACACTTGAGGGTGCATGCACAGACACATGCACACGAGCATACAAATATATGCACATACACAAGCATCCCCCCCCCACACACACACATGTGGTAATGCTCTATTTACAGCTAGTAAAGTCAGGGTATTTCTCCAGAATGGTCTATAATATATCACTGTGGATAAAATACTTTGCCATTTCTTGAACATTTCTGAGTAAGTTGTCTCTAAATTCAATAATTTGATCGCACTCCAGTATATAATGGCGCAGGATTTGACAATAGTCCATCTGGCAAAGTTTACATTTCATTTGGTCTACATCTGGTGGTGGTGATTTAACCTGCCATAGATACTTGTAACCCAGCCGGAGCCGGGCGGTAGTGACATCCAAGAGTCTGCTTATCTTGTTGGATGCACCATAGACATGTGGCTCCTTCTGCATGATGGAATGATGATAAATTGACTGACTGGTGTCAGTCTCCCTAAGTCTTAAGTCAATAAAGTTCAGTTGAAGTTCTTTTTGTATTATTGTTCTCAAACTGCTGACAACCCAAGATTGTAATCTACTCCCACTTTGAAAGCATACAGCTTAGCCAATTCATCAGTTCTGTCATGCATCTGAAGACCAATGTGAGATGGAATCCACAGCATGTGCACTTTGACTCCACTGTCCACAATCTTATCATACCTATTTCTGGCTTCTGACACAATGACTTAATGAGTTGAGAGCATTTATGGATGACAGAGAATCAGTTACAGTTAAAGTGTCAACCTTAGATACGTGGATGCATATGAGTGCAAGGAGTATGGCAAACTGTTCTGTTTGAAGGGTAGAGGCCCAGTTATTGATGCGTGCTCCAATTTCTTTATGAGAGTCATCAGTCTGTATGACAACAGCAGCGCTACCAGCTGCACCAGTGGACTGATGAGCAGAATCTAGTGTCACTGTCAGCAGTTTAGTGATGCTGTCAGCAGTATAGTGACACTGTCAGCAGTTGAGTGACACTGTCAGGAGTATAGTAACACTGTTTACGGCAGGATGATGATGATTTATATAACAGATTAACATTGTTGTGTCACGTCTGTCATCCTTTGTTGCTCCAGAGCTCTTGATCCAAGGTGTTGGACCTCTCCTCTCCCTTGGATCAGGCCCTAATTATTCCCCTTATACCCAAGTGCTACTTGGCCTTTGTGGGTTTAATGCTTCACTATAAATTTAACAATAATTATAATGGAGCCTCCAGGGAGATGATTTGATCCTGGTAAAGAGCTTTTGATCCAAGGTGTTTGAGCTCTTCTCTCCCTTGGATCAAACATTTATTATTTACCTTTTTCCAAGTGTTACTTGGCCTTGTGGGTTTAGTGTGTCAGTATTAATTTAATAATAATATAATACTGGAACCTCAAGGGTAAAGAGCTCTTGATCCATGGCATTGGAACTGCCCTTCCTGCCCTTGGATCAAACACGAGGTCAATATATACATTGCTCTTAGGACAGAAATCCATTAACATCATATATAATAAATAACTGTTATTTTTCACAAAAAAATAATTTTTTTTTTGTAGATTTTTGAAGATTTTTTAAGTTAATTGGTTAAAAATATGTATCATTTATTATGTAAATTATTAACTGGGTTGTACAATGGTTATATTTTAAGTGGGTTGTACAATAGTTATATTTTAAGTGGCTTGTACAATATTTATTTTAAATAAGAAACAAGCTTTATTTTGATAGGTAAACCCAACTGACCCTAGACCACTGATAAATGGTACGGTGGTACCGACAGGATGTGATAAAAGGCATTTATGTACAATAGACCCCCTGTATCCACCGATTCAGTTATCCACAGTTTACTGTGGCCCAAAAACACCTTAATTTTTGCATAATAATGAACTCCAAATCATGAAAGTAGAGAAGCTGGCAGTTCTTCAAGGCCTAAAAGAAGCCTTGAAGTGCTTCTCATCACTGAAAATTGACAATTCTCCACTTACTGCGCATAATTTATGAATTGCAGTGGAACCCCAGTTTTCGAACTTAATCCATTCTACTAGAGAAGGTCGTTCTAAAACCGAAACGTGCGAAAACTGAATCAATATTTCCCATAAGAAATAATGTAAATATAATTAATCTGTTCCAGACAGGACAAAATACTCCTTCAATATGATGCTAATATCAACTCTACGGCTTATTTATCTATCACAATTGATCTAATATGACATAATGAACAAATAAACATATTAAACAGGTCCCGGTGGACTGGTGGCTAAAGCTCTTGCTTCACACATGGAGGGCCCAGGTTGGATTCTCGACAGGATGGAAACATTTTGACGTGTTTCCTTACATCTGTTGTCATGTTAACCTAGCGGCAAATAGGTACCTGGGTGTTAGTCGACTGGTGTGGGTTGCATCCTGGGGACAAGAGTGAGGACCCCATTGGAAATAAGACAGTTAGTTTAATATCTTTATTATGCACCCCATACCCATCCTGTGGGCAGTAGTCAAAAGATTACAGAGGTACATAATTGATCCAGGGACTGGGCTCCATAGTTTTGATAGATGAACAAGTTACAAAGGTAACGAAGTAGATCTGGTCATAATCATGGCCAAGTTACAAAGATAATGAGCTCCAGGTACAGCTGGTCACACTCATGACAAGTTACAAAGGTAATGAATCATAAAAACGTTCGTACATGGACAGACAGTCCTTGATGACGCACTGACTTTCTTGGGTTATCCTGGATGGCTAACGCTCTGGGGGTAAAAATCCGAAGAAAATCTTTTCAGAAACCTGAAATACACTCTAGAATGAATAAAGTATGTCATTATGTATATGGCTAGTAGTGGCAGAGGTGGAGAGTTTATTTGGAGGCAGGACAAAAATACTCCTTCAATATGACACTAATATCAACTTTACAGCTTATTTATCTGTCACAATTAGATTTTGCCACCGAAGTGGCTAGTTTATTGTGCACCCCATATCCATCCTGTGAATGGTAGTGCAAGAGCATATGGGTACACAGAAGGCCTAGGAAATAGGCCCCAAAAGGGTTAACAGGTGTACATATGAATTTTTATTTATCTACAGTTCACTTATCTGTTACAAACAAATTTAGTTAGTATATCTGGTATCTTATTTTCATTAATAAGATATCTTGACATGTCACATGTCTGTCTCTGTATTCCTCAATAAGTGGACAATTAAGCATATAATGTTCAAGACAGTGACCATATGCCTAATCACATAATTTGCATTTAGTTTGATCATCATCTGTGTGTCTCCCAGACTACCAGAAGTACTTGTAACCAAGCCTAAGCCTGGCCACTACAACATCAGTCAGTCTGTTCACATTGCATGTTGCTCCATAAACATACTTATCCATGTTCATGTTATCATAGTGGGTTATAGATCTACTCAGGCTTCTAACTGCATTCCTATAACAATCATTTTCATTATTTACTTCTCTCCTAATATTATTCCTAATGCTAGACACAGATATACCTAAGTTATATTCTACATTCTCCTTTATCATGAAGGAGTAATCCAATGTGTAATGAAATTCATAGCAATTGTACATTAATTCCTCTGTCCGGATTTTTGAGTATCTATACCTGGCTTCTCCAATGAGCATGTTGTTGGAGCCATTATATGAGTCAAGAGCCTTCCATGATGACATAGAATCAGTAATGATGATAGAGTCAAGCTCAGTCTCATAGGTTAGCTTTAGTGCCATTAGGATTGATCTGATATGACATAATAAACAGTATTAATAACATAGAAACATGATATATACTCTAGAATGAATAGAATATGTCATTACATATGTGGAGTGGTAGTATAGCTGTTGTTGGGTTTATAAGGGCCACTGACAGCATAAGTTGTACATATAGCGGTGGTAGTGGCAGCGGTGTTGTCAGTGGGCCCTATATACCTTGAACAACAATGGAGGAGTTAGTTTCATGCCATCATTTTTCTATTGCTTAATCACTTACATGCTGCACTGTTAATGCTACACTTTATCACTGGCTGGTGCTATAGCCTTTATCAACTTTAGTATCATACATATCGTAGAATCACTGAAGAAGGCACATTCTCCCCCTCTCTCAGGCCTTTACCAAAGGACTGGCTCACACTAGGAACTTTCTTTCGGCCCATGGTGGCTTATTTTGCAGTCACAATTAATAAACATGCACCAAAAACAAGGGATTATTACGAAAAATTTTGGAATGTGCGAAGTAATGCTCATTTGACCAGTGGCAGAGGCAGAGTGAGGTAGTGGCGGTGTCCCTGGGCAGGCAGATGCTTATCATACATCCAATAATGATGGGCTCTCACGAACAGATTAATACATGTATTATAAGTCAGAGATCCACTGTATAGTAGTTCTTGTCATTTCATAACCAATCTCTGTTCTGACACTAGTACAGTGGACCCCGCCTTACGAACGCATCGCGTTATGTTAAATCTGCCATACGAAGCGTTTGAAAGCAAAAATTTTGCCTTGCCTCACAATAAAAAACTCACCTTACGTGATTCATCTGGGACGCGTCCCAAGTGTGGCCTCAGCGCCATTGTTTACAAGCCAGCCAGTGAGGTCACATCTACGCATACATTCAGTACATTTCACATTATCCCAGTGTTTTTAGTGCTTGTAACTGCAAAATAAGTCATCATGGACCCTAAGAAAGCTAGTGCCATCCCTGTGGTAAAAAGGGCGAGAATTAGTATGGAATTGAAAAAAAAGATTAAGGAAATGTGTTCAAAGTGGGTTAAACTGCAAACCTTTATGGATGAAAATCACCCTGAAACAGCTACTGCAAGCCATGTTGACAACCTGTACAATGACAATGTTATGGCCCATTTTAGGAAAATCTTAAAGGAACTGGAGGTACAGAGCTCTATGGACAGATTTGTTGTGCAACAGAGGTCCAGTGACTCTCAAGCTGGTCCTAGTGGCATTAAAAGAAGAAAGGAAGTAACCCTGGAAAAGGACTTGCTACCTCAAGTCTTAATGGAAGGGGATTCCCCTTCTAAACAATAACTTCCACACACTCCCCTCCTCCCATCTCATCAGTCATCACCAGTTCTTCAATAAAGGTAAGTGTCATGTATTCTTTTCTTAGTAGAGTAGTAATTGTGCATGTCTTCTTCAGTTCGTGTGTATTAAAATTAATATTTCACAAATAACAAAAAAAGGCACAATACCGTGACTTTGTAAATGGTCCAAGTCGGGCCAAAACGTCGTGTAGTTAGCTCCTCTCTTTTATGTGCAGGTTATTTGTGTATTGTGTAATATTTCACGTGGTAAAAAAAATTTTTTTTTCATACTTTGGGGTGTCAGGAACGGATTAATTTGATTTTCATTATTTCTTATGGGGAAAATTAATTCGGCTAACAATAATTTTGGCTTATGATGAGCTCTCAGGAATGGATTAATATCGTAAGGCGGGGGTCCACTGTATTAGGTACTGAAATTGTACTCAAATTGTCACACACAGGTGGACATTTACACCTGCCTTGGCCATTTAGTATTGTCTTGGAATACATACAAAGTATTTATAGGTCCAAGCAATGTTATGGACATGTGGGAGTATAGAAGAAGAAGAAGAAGAAGTAGAAGTAGAAGTAGAAGTAGTAGTAGTAGTGGTAGTAGTAGTAGTAGTAGTTGTTGTTGTGGCCTTGAAGCATGTAAAACAAGCCTCAGTCCACCCGTGACAGTGAAGTGATACGATGAGATAACATTAGATAAGAGCTGACATTTGATGAGCATACGCGGGGTGCGGTGATAAGACTTGATAAGATAAGATTAGAGGTGACATTTGATGAACGTCGGCCCTCACTTTGTTTTCGCTGGTACACAAACATGTCTGTCTGTATTTGGCTGTCTGTCAAGCTCCCTGTCTATCTGTCTATCCATCTAGCTCTTTGTCTCAGAGAGAGCCACAAGACTGCGTCATCACGTTTACTCACATCTTCAAACAGAACATAGCACTTTGTCTTGATTTTTTAGGTTATCCTAGGTAATTTACACTATGTATACTTGTTCAGTAGGGTCTCGCTTTACGGTGTTCCGCTAATACGGTCATTTCAAATTATGACCAAAACTCGTTATATGGCTCCCCCCACATGACTTTCTAATATGGTCACCGCACCCCACCCAGTTTGTTTACATTCCCCGTGAGATCCGTAAGCACTAAGTCTCTCCATTATGTCTGGAAACTCCAAAATTTCAAGTGTTTTTAGAAGTTATTTTATATTTTATATATACTCTGATAATTACACTTATGAATACCTGTACCTAAATAAACTTACACACTGTGCTGGCATGCAGGTACACATTAAAATCAGTGTCTTATGTCTCGAGACGTCATATTAGTAATAATAATAATCACTGAGTCTCATTTAAATGTATATTATGTTAATATACACATTTTCATTAATCCATCTATGATATTTTTTCAAAATTATATAATAAACATGATGTATAACATATAAATATGATAAATACACCCCAATGGAAATAAGTCACTCTGTCTGACTTTTTTGGGTTATCCTAGGTTCTCTACACATATGCTGCTATGTATTATAATTCTATGTAACTGTATTGTGTATACCTGAATAAATTTACTTACTTACTTACTTACTTACTTACACAGTAGAATAAATAAACATAAATATGAGATGTGGTAGCAGACGACTTGCACAAGTGACGCCATATTAGAAATGATAATAATAATCACCGAGTCTCATTAAATGTTGTATATTACGTTAATATACACATTTTCATTAATCCATCCATGATTTTTTTTCAAAATTATATGAACACGATACATAACATATAAAGATGATAAATACACCCCACAATAGAATAAACATAAATATGAGATGTCGTAGCCAGATAACTTGTACAAGTGATGGCAAGAATAACATTTTCTCTAATCTAACATAAGAGAAAATGTGTTAGTAGGGGTAACTGTAGAAAATTATTCCTTTCGTATGTATGTAAATAAATTTATTCAGGTATACACAAATACAGTTACATAGATTATCATACATAACAGCATATGTGTAGAGAACCTAGGATAACCCAAAAAAGTCAGACAGAGTGACTTATTTCCATTGCCTTCACTCAGAGCGTCATTTCTTCTAAAAATGGTGTTACATGAGAATGGGAGTGTTCTTTATTTATTCTACCGTATCAATGTAGAGACAACTTGTACACAAACCAGACGTGTACACTTTGTTTACAAAACTTATGTTTGCCTTGTTTGTTTACATAACTCTGCGCCTGTCTTCCCTCATGTACTCATTCTCTCTCTTTCTCTCTCATTTATTCATTTTATCTCATTTACTCACCCCTGACCCTACATTAAGACTACAAATATTTTAAAGTAAGGAATGAGTGAACTGTATATGCATTTTATCGCTCTGGGATGCTTAAATATCATAGAATAGTATGTGTGGGTGGGGTGGCCTGGTATGGTAGCCCGGCATGGTAGCCCGGCTGACTACCATACATACCACACTTGATTTCTTACAATAAATACTACTCATCTCACCCTAGATTAAGACTACAAATATTTTAAGGTAGGTAATGAGTGCACTATGTGTGTATTGTACTTTTTTATTGTTTTTTGATGCCTAGTTCTATTGCTAACTTAATATATGTTAGTGTAAACTTGTTATCTAGTATTTGTATGCATTTATAAGTGGAAAAAAAGGGTTCCACTTTATGGCGATTTCCACTTTACGGTGGTAGTCTGGAACCTAACCTGCCGTATAAGTGGGGCCCTACTGTATTTATGTGTACCTGTGAGACAGAGATAGACAGAGACAGACAGAAAGAGACAGATTGACAGAGACAGATAGAGACAGAGAGACAGACAGAGATAGACATAGTTACAGACGGACAAATAGAGCCAGGCTACCAGCAGCCATGCAGCTGGCCAGCCAGCCTCCCAGCCAGCCAGCCAGCCAGCCAGCCAATCAGTCAGTCAGACTATGTTCCAGAATTGTTTCTCCTTACTTAGGGCATAGGTTATAAGACATTCTGAAAGGACGTTGCACAAATATTGCACATGGGATATTATCAAGGTTTTTTTATATTTCCTTGGCCATTAATGGCCATATCCACCTCAAAGCCACTAAACTCGGGGTCAAAATCACTTTCCTCTTAAAATGGGAGAGTTAATACTACATGAAATCGGTGAATCCCAGGTGTTTGCCACGCTGTTTGCTCTAGCTGGCACTCATTTAAACTGGTGCTCCAACAAGGTAATAAGTGATCCCAGATTTTTTTAATACAGTGCACACTGAGTGTTAAGACCCATTCTATGCTGACAAGGCATCTCAGGCCAATCGTGCCAAATTTGAAGGCAGGAAAAATAAAATGTTTATATATGTTTGGGGCACTAGTGGTAATAATGTATATATACGTTTGGACCGTTTACGGGTTAAAAAATGTATTTTTTGTTAATATTTTTGGGTGTCTGTAATGGATTAATTGTATTTACCTTAATTCTTATGGAAAATATTTTTTCGGTTTTCAGCCTTTTTGGATTTAGGCCGACCTTCCGGAACGGATTATGGTCGAAAACCTGGGGTCCACTGTAAAGGGTTTGCTACTGTCCACAGTTTCGGTATCCACGGCAGGTCCTTGGAACCTATCTTCCATGGATATGGGGGTCCTTCTGTACAATACACTACAACTTCATTTCTTTTCTCCAGTTTACACAATGTAGTTTACATGTTATAAAGTATTGTTAAACAGAAAATAAAGCCACTAACATGCTGTTCATTTCTGCCAGACTAATACTAATGCTTACACACTGCTAAACAACTTGACATAGGTTACCGAGTAGATTTTTTTATTGTACAAAAAATGTACAATAGTACAGTTTTAAGGTAAACTGTTAGCTAAATTTATGCAAAGTCTTGCTAGTAAATAAATTTATTTTGGTACAGGTACACATAAATACAGTTATACATATTTAGGTGACTGCAATTATCATACATAGTAACATATGCAATAAGATCAGAGTAAACAGGTGATATCATAATTTTCAAAATAACCACTCTGAAAAAATAGTGAATTTTCAAGCAGTTTTGTGACTTTTCTCACATTATCAAGGACCTGTTCCTTAGTAATGTTATCAAGGACCTGTTCCTTGATAATGTGAGAAAAATCACAGTCACTTGCAAATTCACTATTTTTAACATAAGAACATAAGAAAAGAGGAACACTGCAGCAGGCCTGTTGGCCCATACTAGGCAGGTCCTTTACAATTCATCCCACTAACAAAACATTTGCCCAACCCAATTTTCAATGTTACCCAAGAAATAATCTCTGATGTGCAAGTCCCACTCAAATCCAACCCCTCTCACTCATGTATTTATCCAACCTAAATTTGAAACTACCCAAAGTCCTAACCTCAATAACCCAACTAGCTAGACTGTTCCACTCATCAACTACCCTATTTCCAATCCAATACTTTCCTATGTCCTTTCTAAATCTAAACTTGTCTAATTTAAATCCATTACTGTGAGTTCTCTCTTGGAGAAACATCCTCAAGACCTTATTAATATCCCCTTTATTAATACCCATCTTCCACTTATACACTTCGATCATGTCTCCCCTTATTCTTCGTCTAACAAGTGAATGTAATTTAAGAGTCTTCAATCTTTCTTCATAAGGAAGATTTCTAATGCTATGTATTAATTTAGTCATTCTACGCTGAATGTTTTCTAACGAATTTATGTCCATTCTGTAATATGGAGACCAGAATTGAGCTGCATAATCTAGGTGAGGCCTTACTAATAATGTATAAAGCTGCAGTATGACCTCTGGACTTCTGTTGCTTACACTTATTGATATAAATCCCAGTAATCTATTTGCCTTATTACGTATGCTTAGGCATTGCTGTCTTGGTTTAAGGTTGCTGCTCACCATAACCCCCAAGTCCTTTTCGCAATCTGTATGGCTAAGTTCTACATCATTTAACTTATAAGTGCCGATTATAATGGACTTAGGGAACACCTGTCTAATCTTGATTGGGGTTATCTAGCTAATGATTTTATTGACGATGATCATACTTATGATTATGAAGGGATCTGCATTTATGATTGTTTTCTTAATAATGTACACTGTGCCCAGAGTATATGCATTCCCCAGAGAGAAATTAGGTCTAATAATAACGATCCCAAATGGGTTAACAGGAGCCTAAAGCATCTATTAGGGGAGAAAAGGGGAATTTATAGGCGCATCAGAAGAGGAGAGGTTAACCTTACTGACCAGTATGATCAGCTTAAAAGAGAAGTAAAAAAGGGGATTAGAAAGGCTAAACATGACTATGAAATTAGAGTTGCTAATGAATCAAAGACTAATCCAAAGGGGTTCTTTCAAGTGTATAGGACGAAGGTGAAGGAAAAAGTAGGACCTCTGAAAATTGAGAATGGACAGCTGACGGATAATGAACTGGAAATGTGTTCCTTATTTAATGACTATTTTTTGTCAGTTTTTACACAGGAAGATGTAAATAAGATTCCAGTAATTAACAATTATTTAGTTTCTGATGAATTTAAGTTAACTAATGTTACTGTCACGAGGGACATGGTTATTAAACAGATAGACAAACTGAAGCAAAATAATTCCCCGGGACCCGATGAGCTGTTTTCCAGGGTACTTAAGGAATGCAAGATGGAGCTTAGTCAGCCATTAACGAGTGTATTCAATGCGTCCATCCTTACCGGTGTTGTGCCAGAGTTGTGGAAGATGGCTAATGTGGTTCCTATATTCAAATCAGGGGATAAGTCCACTCCTTCAAATTACCGTCCAATATGCCTGACATCTATAGTGGGCAAGTTATTAGAATCATAACTTGATAAATGAATCTCAGCATGGATTCACGAGAGGTCGTTCCTGCCTGACAAACTTGCTGACGTTCTTCAATAGAACATTTGAGGCAGTTGACAGTGATAAGGAATATGATATTGTTTATTTGGATTTTAGTAAAGCCTTCGATAGAGTACCTCACAAGAGACTCTTAAGAAAAGTGGCAGCTCATGGTATAGGAGGTAAAGTTCTAGCATGGATTGAGGCATGGCTTACCAATAGAAAGCAGAGAGTTACCATTAATGGAGTGAAATCTGAATGGGGATGTTACAAAAAACGCGATTGTAAAAGCTTAGAGATCTCCAGTGAATACTAGAAAGGACTGCCCTTCTAGCATCCAGCCTGTTACTGGGTTTTCGTAACAAGTAGTCAGTATCCTTGTCCAATTATCCATTAGAATTCAGTATGATTCAATAGTGCTTCAGGATTACAACTGGTAGGCTACTAACTAGAGAAATTAAAATTTAATAAATTTATTAAGTATCGTCTAGAGGTATATCATCAAATTAAATTAAACACAGTAATCAACAAAATAAGAATAATCACTTCTCTCGTATACAATAGTATTGTGCTGAAAGCACATATCACATTTATAATTCTTAAGTACCGTCTGGTACATTAACATTTAATAAGATATTACAAATATGTACAAGTAAGTTTGTGTGTATGTGTGTAAGTGCTCTAAGTAGTTTGCTATGTCTCAAGACTCGACTAGACTTAAACAAGTGACTGACAAAGTCCTAACAAACTAACTTCTTGACCAACTGGCAGTCAGAACAGTCTGCTTGAACAATAAAAAGAATGCTAAGTCCAATAGCAATATAACAAGCAACTGCGACACAGAATCAGGAACAAGGAGATAATATAACGACACTAAGTAGGGACCATCTGCAGATCCTCCACAAAAGTCACACATCTCCCATACTACTGAATCTAAGTTCAGCATAAGAAAATCCCCGACTGTGATAATACACAGATACCAGTACAAGTTAGGTCAGAAGCTACAGCTCAGGACCTGAGTTGTTTAGAGTGTCTATGCGACACAACCTCAGTACAACGTCGAACATCACTAAGTCTATACAATGTTCTGTGAACAGAGTCTCCAGAACTAACAATAATGAGACAAGAGACGGTCTTCCAACAAGGGCCTATGAGGAAGATTTAGGTACTTTGTCTGGAATACGTCCAACCACCCAGCGAGTCTAGACCACACTGAATACTTCAGGCGAGGTGAGGACACCCCCCCCTCGATCACGTGATAGCTCTGTGGGTCGCTGCCCAGCAAGAAGCTGGCAGGGAAACGAGCAAAGAGCGATAATTACAGTAGTTAGACAATCAAGACTTGAACTGAGCACATAATATGTTACATCCTACCTAACAACATAACTAAGTCAAATAATAATATAAAGCAATACATTTACGATTTAGCTATTATCGCAAATATAAGCAATATAAAATTATATGAAAAGATAATAATTATATATATACATAATCATTGCAACCCATTCAGGGGTTGCAACACCCCCCCAACATGACAAACGGTTGCACTAGGAGTGGCTAAAGCTCCCGCTTCACACACGGAGGGCCCGGGTTCGATTCCCGGCGGGTGGAAACATTTCGACACGTTTCCTTACACCTGTTGTCCTGTTCACCTAGCAGCAAATAGGTACCTGGGTGTTAGTCGACTGGTGTGGGTCGCATCCTGGGGGACAAGATTAAGGACCCCAATGGAAATAAGTTAGACAGTCCTCGATGACGCACTGACTTTCTTGGGTTATCCTGGGTGGCTAACCCTCCGGGGTTAAAAATCCGAACGAAATCTTATCTTATCTTATCTTACTGATTACTCAGGTTACATTATTAATTAATATAAACATTAATCAGAGTCACTCTTGTGCCAAGCACTTCTATAATTTAACAGTGTCTGTTTCACTATAAGTTATGCCCCTAGTACTAGGGCAGTACACAGTATCGTATCTTTGCATACTCGTGGTTATGTACATCAGTGTAGAGACAGGATAGTGCAGACAAGCAGGGCACGTTGAGGCTCGATCATAGTAGTGGATATGAACAATAGTCTTGTGCTATAGACAGGAGACAGCATTCCACTCTTAAGTAGTGGTTGTGGAATGCTATGCAGTATGGACATCTGAGTATGAAACAGCTTAAGGTGTGTAGTGAGGGGGGGGTCTGCGGCAGGACAGTGTTCCGTCACGCAGTACATCGCCCACACAACACTACCCACTCAACACTCAGCTTCTGTCTCCTCCTCACATACATCATCACTACTGTGAATATATAAATAGATTAATTAGACATGAGTATATATAGTTAATATGGGCTGGAGGGATTAAGTTACTCTACTGAATTTGACATAGCAAGTAACAAAAGGAATTTGGGCATAAAATTACGTTAATTTAATGTGACTGATAATTATTGAGGACGTGACAGAGCGTCAGCAATTACATTACAATGACCACTTATGTGTTTTATACTAATAGAATAAGGTTGGATTCTGAGGGCCCACCTCATGATCCTAGCATTTTTACTTTTCATAGTGTTTATGTAGGTGAGTGGATTGTGGTCTGAAAAAACGTTAATTTTAAGTGGGGAAGTGCCCAAATACACGTCAAAATGTTCCAAGGACACCACAAGAGCTAGAGCCTCTTTCTCAATAGTGGCATAATTTTTCTGGTGTCGTTTAAGTTTAGATGAATAGTAACATATAGGCTGGAGAGCAGCACAACACCCACTGCATAACCACTCGCATCTATATGTAAAAAGAAGGGAAGATTGAAATTAGGACTTTTCAACACAGGAACAGAGGATAGCAAGCGCTTCAACCTTTTGAACAAATCTGAACAATCACTAGTCCAGATGAACTGAACTTTGCTACTAGTGAACACAGTGAGAGGTGTAGGTGGAGGTGTGTGTGCTGGCTTGCCTGTCACTTGACACACGTGGCAACGTCGCACATGATCAGCTACTGTTTCCTTCATCTTTGGCCAAGTAAAATGTTTTGCCAGTTTACCGAGTGTCTTCTTGACACCCAAATGTCCTCCTATGGGACTATTGTGAGCAAAATCAATGGCTTGTTCACGAAATTTAACTGGTAACACTGTGAGATGCTTGACTGTGGTGGAAACACTATCAGCTGACAACTTGTATTTTTCTCCATCAGTACACCGTTACTATAATAGTAACAATTATCAAGATCCTTTGCTTCACTCTCAGTAACTGCTATATCTCTCAGTCTTTCCAGTGACTGATCAACAAACTGATCCTTGATTAAATCATCATGAGTTAGAAATTTAACGTCAGGTGTGTCCTGACTAGGTTGATGACCGGGGGGAGTTGGTGTTAATGATCCGGGGCGCAGAGCGTCACTAAACAACATATTCAAGCCCAAATCATTGTCATCCACTAACTCAACAGGAGACAAGGATGGTTGTTGAATCTTTGACATAGCTCTAGTAATTGCGCTGAGAGGAAATAAAATAGGTTTCTCTTTACAAGCTTCAATGGCATAATTATCATCAGTGTTATTATCAATCACAAGTGGTTCTTTACATATACCAGCATGAAGGATATTGTTCCCTATCAACAAGTCCACTGACCTGATGGGAAATACACCACTGGATATACCCACTGAAATATAACCAGTATAATAGCTAGTTTCAATGTAAACTTTTTGAAGAGGTACTTTTATAACAGCCCCACCATAGGCTTCTAACAATACATCTATCTTGCAATAGGTATCATCAGTTATGGGCAGTACATCTTCCCTTAATAACGTGAGATAACTGCCAGTGTCTCTGAAAGTAATTATCTCAGTTAGATGTGATTCATCAAATCCTACTTTACCTCTCGAAAAGTAAGGACTCATCGCTGAACGAATCTTTTCGTCAGATACACTTTCTGACGCTAGTCATCTGTCCTGAGTAATATTATCTAAAACAGTAGGATCAGAGGTATTACTAGGATTTTGGTGCCTTTGTTGCTCGGAAGAAGATACGACTTGTGTGGGGGCGCCAGCCGTACGACTGCTTCTCGTATCTCTTTCTAACTTACAGCAATACTCTCTAGCATGTCCTTTTCTGTTACAATATGTACATTTTACTTTCTTCTTCTCGATATCAGACTTCTGTCTAGCCACAAAGACAGATTCAGGATTGTGAGTTGTCCTGGTAAAGGCACGAGAAGTTACAGTAGCAGGTACATCAGGCTGGCAATGAGCAGCTGATTTAGGTTGCCAACATCTAGGACAACTTTTAGTTACCTTGTTTCTCTGTGTTTTAGCACATACAAGTTTGTGAGAAATCTCGTAATTGTCTGCTAATGCTGCAGTTTCCAGAATATCCGAGGTAGTATGATCGATCAGATATTCTTGTATGTCAGCAGACATACAGTTGTTAAACTCTTCGTGTAGTAACTGAACAAGGCTGTCATAGTTGTTACACTTGGCAGACCTACACCACCTCTCAAATGCAACTTTTTTCTCACGAGCAAACTCTACACAAGTTTGAACTTGCCGTCGTTGTAATGTACGAAATGCGCTTTGATAACTTACAAGCAACAAGTTATATGTCTCTAGAATAGTTTGCTTGAGAGCGTCATAACTAATGTACTTGGCAAATGGTAAAGCAGCAGTACAAGTTTGAGCTCTTCCTGTCAAAGCTGTGTGCAACAAGGTAGCCCAGTGCTTACATTGCCAGTTCATAGCACGTGCCTGGTTCTCAAACACATCAAAATAGGTGTCTAAGCCACTCTCAAAAAACTTAGGAACCATGGATGCAGCTTTCTGCACATAAAATGTGTCCTGTGATCTATCAGTCTGTTGTCTTCCAAGACGAACATTTTCTCTTTGGAAATCTACTTTGTTCAATTTCCTCTGTGCCTCTATTTGTGCAGTCTGCAACATAATCAGGCATTCTAACCTCTCAAACTGTTCCTGAGAGATAGGACCAGTGGGTAATGGAGGAGTAAGGAATCTAACATGGTCTGGACGTTCCTTAAGTCGGGCACCTCGTCCAGCCGTCTCTAGAGAGTCTAGATCTGGTTTAGGATAAGTAGATACAGGTGTAGCATACACTGTACTAGTATGTGGCTGAGTCATACTAACAGCTATACTCTGGACTATTGTGTCAGTGAGGGAAGGCGTGAGCGAGAACTGAGCTACACTAGGCTCAGACACTTCTGCAGTAGTTGCTCTCTCTTCTAAGTAATCAAATAGAGTCATGCTTCCTAATTGTGACACTAGGCTTTCTGAATCTGAATCATAATCAGACATTTCTGTATGAGCAGGAAACAATATATCTTTAATTAACACTCTGACAGTTTCTGCGGTGTAATTCCTGTTATACGTCACACCGAGATATTTGGCTACTTGCCAACACGTCTGAAGTTTTATTGTACTCAACTCGGACAAAGTCAGAGTATCAATTAACTGTTTCACTTTGGCAAACATCACGAAAATAAATGTACTACGAGAGAGTGATTATGGGAAACTATAATCCTAATAGGAATTTTAGTATTGGTTGTCTTAGAGCTAGAACTCATAAACAGTATTTCCATCTCCTTGGATCAAGAGACTCAGTCAGGTACATACATCCACCTGGTATGTTGTACAAGACTAAACTCAGTCTTCAGATTAGGAAAGTACTCAAAGTGTTTCAATAACTATGGTCAAACTGGACAATTTCTCCAACACCTTGGATCAAGAGCATCCTGGACAGGCCCCCATTTGTTACAAAAAATGCAATTCTAAAAGCTTAGAGATCTCCAGTGAATACTAGAAAGGACTGCCCTTCTAGCATCCAGCCTGTTACTGGGTTTTTGTAACAAGTAGTCAGTATCCTTGTCCAATTATCCATTAGAATTCAGTATGATTCAATAGTGCTTCAGGATTACAAATGGTAGGCTACTAACTAGAGAAATTAAGATTTAATAAATTTATTAAGTATCATCTTGAGGTATATCAAATTAAATTAAACACAGTAATCAACAAAATAAGAATAATCACTTCTCTCGTATACAATAGTATTGTGCTGAAAGCACATATCACATTTATAATTCTTAAGTACCGTCGGGTACATTAACATTTAATAAGATATTACAAATATGTACAAGTAAGTTTGTGTGTATGTGTGTAAGTGCTCTAAGTAGTTCGCTATGTCTCAAGACTCGACTAGACTTAAACAAGTGACTGACAAAGTCCTCACAAACTAACTTCTTGACCAACTGGCAATCAGAACAGTCTGCTTGAACAATAAAAAGAATGCTAAGCCTAATAGCAATATAACAAGCAACTGCGACACAGAATCAGGAACAAGGAGATAATATAACGACACTAAGTAGGGACCATCTGCAGATCCTCCACAAAAGTCACACATCTCCCATACTACTGAATCTAAGTTCAGCATAAGAAAATCCCCGACTGTGATAATACACAGATACCAGTACAAGTTAGGTCAGAAGCTACAGCTCAGGACCTGAGTTGTTTAGAGTGTCTATGCGACACACAACCTCAGCACAACGTCGAAAATCACTAAGTCTATACAATGTTCTGTGAACAGAGTCTCACAGAACTAACAATTCAAATTCAAAGTTTATTCTCTATAAAGATTACAATGTTGAATTTACAGAATTTGGTTGTTGTGTGGTTTACATGTAGTTAAATAATGATTACAGAATGTACCACTAGAACGCCTAGCATGGCTAGGCATTTCGGGCAGACTTAGTTTAATTCTTTATTTTAAAATATTACAAATTATGAGGTAAGTTGGTATTATGGCTAAGTGACTAAATACTAGTTTGTGAGTTTAGCAATGTGAATGCTTTTGTTTTGCCACAGTACATAGTTTCAGTATTGGAGTATCATAGGATTCATTATTTTAAGATTGAGATTAATATTTCTGTTTATGGTCAAATGGGTGAGTGAGTGTAAGTGTGAACCACCAGGTGGTATTCGTGTAGTTAGTTGATGGGGTTTATCAGGGAGATAAGATGTTTTCTAATGGTAGTTTTGAAGGTGATGAATGTGTCTGCAGTTCTAGAGTTCTCAGGTAGGGTGTTCCAGATTTTAGGGCCTTTGACATACATTGAATTTTTGTAAAGGTTTAGTCGGACATGGGGAATGTCGTAGAGATGTTTGTGTCTGGTGTTATGCCTGTGGGTTCTGTCACAACTATCAAGAAAGCGTTTTAGGTCAAGGTTGATATTGGAGTTTAAGGTCCTGTAGATGTAGATTGCACAGTAGTAAGTGTGGATGTACTGAACAGGGAGTAAGTTTAGATCTATGAAGAGTGGGGGGGGTGTAATGAGACAAGAGACGGTCTTCCAACAAGGGCCTATAAGGGAGATTTAGGCACTTTGTCTGGAATACGTCCAACCACCCAGCGAATCTAGACCACACTGAATACTTCAGGCGAGGTGAGAACACCCCCCCCTCGATCACGTGATAGCTCTGTGGGTCACTGCCCAGCAAGAAGCTGGCAGGGAAACGAGCAAAGAGCGATAATTACAGTAGTTAGACAAGACTTGAACTGAGCACATAATATGTTACATCCTACCTAACAACATAACTAAGTCAAATAATAATATAAAGCAATACATTTACGATTTAGCTATTATCGCAAATATAAGCAATATAAAATTATATGAAAAGATAATAATTATATATATACATAATCATTGCAACCCATTCAGGGGTTGTAACAGGGGATTAGTCACTAGTGGCGTTCCACAAGGATCAGTTTTAGGCCCTCTCTTGTTCATAATTTACATTAATGACCTTGATGAAGGGATTACGAGTGACATGAGTAAGTTTGCTGATGATACAAAGATAGGCTATATAATTCACTCTGAGGAGGATATCAATGAACTCCAGGAGGATTTGGACAAATTAATGTCTTGGTCTGAAAAATGGCAGATGAAGTTCAGTGTGGTAATGAAAATAACCCTTGAAGCTATAATCTAGGTGAAGTAGAGCTTGATCATACAGAATGTGAGAAGGACTTGGGAGTCATGGTAAGCAGAAATCTAAAGCCAAGACAGCAGTGCCTTAGTGTGCGCAACAAGGCCAACAGATTACTTGGATTTATCTCAAGAAGTATAAGTAACAAGTCCAAAAGTTATTTTACAGCTCTATACATCACTAGTGAGGCCTCATTTAGATTATGCTGCTCAGTTTTGGTCCCCTTTCTACAGGATGGATATAGACTCATTAGAGAACATACAGAGAAGAATGACTAAAATGATTTACTGTGTAAGGAACCTCCCGTATGAAGATAGACTTAAAGCCTTAAATCTCCACTCTCTGGAGAGGCGTAGAATGAGGGGAGATATCATTGAAGTGTATAAGTGGATGACAGGCATAAACAAGGGAGATATTAATAAAGTACTGAGGGTGTCGAACCAGGTAAGAACCAGAAATAATGGATATAAGTTAGATAAATTTAGATTTAGAAAGGACATAGGTAAGTACTGGTTTTCTAACAGAGTTGTAGATACGTGGAACAGTCTTCCCAGTGGGGTGATAGAGGCTAGGACCTTGGGTAGCTTTAAGAAGAGACTGGACAAATATATGAGTGGGAGGGGCTGATTTTGATTGGTGTCATGGGGTACGGGAGTTATTTCTTGGGTAGCTTTAGGTAGAGGTCATTTTGATAAGGACCTGCCTCGTATGGGCCAGTAGGCCTTCTGCAGTGTTCCTACATTCTTATGTTCTTATGTTACGGACACTCCTGAGCTTCAGAACCTTGCATTTATCTACACTGAACTGCATCTGCCACTTTTCTGACCATGAATAGAGTTTGTTTAAATCCTCCTGTAGTTCCCTAACATCTACGTCTGAATCAATTATCCTACCTATCTTTGTGTCATCAGCGAATTTGCTCATATCACTAGTAATTCTCTCATCGAGATCATTGATATATATTATAAACAACAACGGGCCCAAGACTGATCCCTGTGGAACGCCACTTGTTACAGATCCCCACTCGGATTTAACCCCATTTATGGACACTGCTTCCTGTCTTGTGAGCCATGACTCGATCCATGAGAGCACTTTTCCCCAAATGCCATGAGCTGCCACTTTCTTTAACAGTCTTTGGTGCAGAACTCTATCAAAAGCCTTACTAAATTCTAAGTAAATAATATCAAATTCTTTATCGTGGTCAACAGCCTCAAAAGCTTTACTGAAGAAAGTTAATAAATTAGTTAGGCAAGATCGGCCTCTTGTGAATCCATGCTGAGTATCATTAATCAAGCTATGCTTATCGAGATGGCTTCTTATAGTCTCAGCTATAATTGACTAGTAATTTGCCTACAATTGAGGTCAGGCTTATTGGGCGGTAATTTGATGGTAACGACTTGTCCCCTGTTTTAAAAATAGGAATTACATTAGCCATCTTCCACATATCAGACACTACACCTGTTTGAAGAGATAAATTAAAAATATTAGTTAATGGTTCACAGAGTTCCATTTTGCATTCCTTAAGATCCCTCGAAAAAAGCTCATCAGGACCCGGCGACTTATTTTCCTTCAGTCTATCTGCTTCACAACCATTTCACTAGAGACTGTGATGTTACATAATTTATCTTCTTCTGGCCCAGTATAAAAATTAATTACTGGAATATTGTTAGTGTCTTCCTGTGTAAAAACCGAGAGAATTTTTTTTTTTTTTATTAACACACTGGCCTATTCCCACCAAGGCAGGGTGGCCCGAAAAAGAAAAACTTTCACCATCATTCACTCCATCACTGTCTTGCCAGAAGGGTGCTTTACACTACAGTTTTTAAACTGCAACATTAACACCCCTCCTTCAGAGTGCAGGCACTGTACTTCCCATCTCCAGGACTCAAGTCCGGCCTGCCGGTTTCCCTGAACCCCTTCATAAATGTTACTTTGCTCACACTCCAACAGCATGTCAAGTATTAAAAACCATTTGTCTCCATTCACTCCTATCAAACACGCTCACGCATGCCTGCTGAAAGTCCAAGCCCCTCGCACACAAAACCTCCTTTACCCCCTCCCTCCAACCTATCCTAGGCCGACCCCTACCCCGCCTTCCTTCCACTACAGACTGATACACTCTTGAAGTCATTCTGTTTCGCTCCATTCTCTCTACATGTCCGAACCACCTCAGCAACCCTTCCTCAGCCCTCTGGACAACAGTTTTGGTAATCCCGCATCTCCTCCTAACTTCCAAACTACGAATTCTCTGCATTATATTCACACCACACATTGCCCTCAGACATGACATCTCCACTGCCTCCAGCCTTCTCCTTGCTGCAACATTCATCACCCATGCTTCACACCCATATAAGAGCGTTGGTAAAACTATACTCTCATACATTCCCCTCTTTGCCTCCAAGGACAAAGTTCTTTGTCTCCACAGACTCCTAAGTGCACCACTCACCCTTTTCCCCTCATCAATTCTATGATTCACCTCATCTTTCATAGACCCATCCGCTGACATGTCCACTCCCAAATATCTGAATACATTCACCTCCTCCATACTCTCTCCCTCCAATCCGATATCCAATCTTTCATCACCTAATCTTTTTGTTATTCTCTTTCCTGTATTCACTTTTAATTTTCTTCTTTTGCACACCCTACCAAATTCATCCACCAATCTCTGCAACTTCTCTTCAGAATCTCCCAAGAGCACAGTCATCAGCAAAGAGCAACTGTGACAACTCCCACTTTATGTGTGATTCTTTATCTTTTAACTCCACGCCTCTTGCCAAGACCCTCGCATTTACTTCTCTTACAACCCCATCTATAAATATATTAAACAACCACGGTGACATAACACATCCTTGTCTAAGGCCTACTTTTACTGGGAAATAATTTCCCTCTTTCCTACATACTCTAACTTGAGCCTCACTATCCTCGTAAAAACTCTTCACTGCTTTCAGTAACCTACCTCCTACACCATACACCTGCACATTTCATTCTCCTTGTCAGTAAGATGCCCATAGCTTTTGTTCTATAGACCTGGAAAAAACTTTTTGGGTTAGTTTTAGAATCCCTAGCAACTTTAATTTCATAGTCCCTTTTAGCTTTTCTTATCCCATTTTTAATGTCCCTCTTAATGTCAATATACTAATTCATAAGATGACCCTCGCCTCTTTTGATACGTCTATAAATTCCTTTCTTATGCCCTAGTAGATATTTCAGCCTATTATTCATCCATTTTGGGTCATTTCTATTTGATCTAATTTCTTTATACAGGATAAACATACTTTGAGCAGCATTTATAGTGTTCAGAAAACTGTCATATTGATAGCTCAACAGATGATAAGTGTTCTCTAAGCCCATTGTAATCTGCTAAGCGAAAATCTGGGACTGTTACTGAGTTATCCCTACTATCGTACTTCCATTCAATGCTAAATGTAATTGATTTGTGGTTGCTAGCACCCAGTTCCTCAGAAATTTCTAAATTATTAACAAGGGATTCATTGTTTGCCAGAACTAAGTCAAGCAGGTTATTTCCCCTTGTAGGCTCCGTCACAAACTGCTTCAAAAAACAATCCTGAACTAGTTCTAAGAAGTCGTATGATTCTAAATTCCCAGTCAAGAAATTCCAATCAATATGACTAAAGTTAAAGTCTCCTAGAATCACTACATTATCGTGCCTTGTGGCCCTAACAATTTCCTCCCATAGTAGTCTCCCTTGGTCCCTATCTAAGTTTGGGGGATGGTATATCACACCTAAAATCAGTTTTTCATGCGCCTCTGAAAATTCTATCCAAACAGACTCTGTATGTGTTACTTCAGACTTAATACCCATTTTTATGCAACAGTTCAAGCGATCTCGGACATACAATGCCACCCCACCCCCCTTCCCGATACTTCTATCTACTTGGAACAATTTAAAACCCTGAATGTGACATTCCGCAGGCATGTCCCGACTTTTTGAATTAAACCACGTCTCAGTTAAGGCAAATACGTCAATGTTACCTGCACTAGCAACTAATCTCAACTCGTCCATCTTATTCCTAGCACTACGGCTATTAGCCTAATAAACATTGAAAGACTCTCCTTTCTCTTTACCTTTCCTGCTCATTTCTGTTTTTCTACTAAACCTGTTACATGTACTGTCCGTATCACCTAGTGTCACTGGCTTTTCAATATCTACCTCGTTCTGCTTATTACCAGTTCCCCTAGAACTCATAATATTACTACACTGGGACTTCACTGTTTTCCTGCCAAAACCCATACCACTAACTATTCCTAGTTTAAAGCCCTAACAGCTCCCTCCACTGCAGTTAGCAGTGCCCCCACCCCAGACCTAGATAAGTGAACCCCATCCCTGGCATACATGTCATTTCTGCCATAGAAGAGGTCCCAGTTGTCAATGAATGTTACCTCATTTTCCTTACAGTATTTGTCCAGCCAGCAATTGACACCAATTGCCCTGGACAACCATTCATTTCCAACTCCTCTCCTTGGCAAAATACCACATATGACAGGGTTCCCACCCTTCCTCCTAATTATTTCTATTGCTGACCTATACCTGCTAATCAGGTCTTCACTCCTACGTCTGCCAACATCGTTGCCTCCAGCACAGACAGATAATAGGATTGCTCCCATTACCTCTCATGATGTCATCCAGACGGCTAACAATGTCCTCCATCCCAGCCCCAGGAAAACAAACCCTCTGTCTCCTACTCCTGTCCTTCAAGCAGAACGCCCTATCCATATACAGTGGACCCCCGCATAACGATATTAATCCGTTCCTGAGAGCTCATTGTTATGCGAAATTATCGTTATGCGAATGAATTTTCCCTATAAGAAATAATGGAAATCAAATTAATCCGTGCAAGACACCCAAAAGTATGAAAAAAATTTTTTTACCACATGAAATATACATTTTCCTACACACAAAGAGAAGGATACATGCACAATAGTAGAGTAGTACATGCACAATATATATTGTGCATGTACTACTCTACTAAATGAAGAATAAATGACACCTTTATTGAAGATGCAGCAATGACTGATGAGACAGTGTCCTGGGAGTGCCTTTTCCTCCTGAGTACTGTAGGTCCTGTTTGGCATTTTCTTCCAGAACAGGCCTTATCACACTGTGTATGCCACTACGATTCTTAAATCTCTCAAACCAACCTTTGCTGGCTTTAAATTCACCAATATGAACACTAGTTCCAGGCATTTTTCCCTGTTCACCTGGGTGTTAGTCGACTGGTGTGGGTTGCATCCTGGGAGACAAGATTAAGGACCCCAATGGAAATAAGTTAGACAGTCTTCGATGACACTGACTTTTTTGGGTTATCCTGGGTGGCTAACCCTCTGGGGTTAATTGTTTCTTGGTATTCTCAGTAAGCCACACCAACAACGGTGCTACAGCAGCAGCAGCAGCAGCTGACAGTGCTACAGCAGCAGCAGATGGTGCTACAGCAGCAGCAGACGGTGCTACAGCAGCAGCAGATGGTGCTACAGCAGCAGCAGATGGTACTACAGCAGCAGCAGCAGCAGCAGCAGCTGATGGTGGTATAGCAGCAGCAGCAGCTGACGGTGCTACAGCAGCAGCAGCAGCTGACAGTGCTACAGCAGCAGCAGACAGTGCTACAGCAGCAGCAGACAGTACTACAGCAGCAGCAGCAGCTGATGGTGGTACAGCAGCAGCAGCTGACAGTGCTACAGCAGCAGCAGACAGTGCTACAGCAGCAGCAACTGACAGTGCAGCAGCAGCTGACAGTGCTACAGCAGCAGCAGACGGTACTATAGCAGCAGCAGCAGCTGATGGTGGTACAGCAGCAGCAGCAGCTGACAGTGCTACAGCAGCAGCAGCATCAGCAGTTGACCATGGTACCACAGTATTTCGATAATATTTCTCACCCTTTTTACCACAGGGTTGGCACTAGAAGCTTTCTTGGGGCCCATGGTCACTTATTTTGCAGATAAAATCACCAAAAACGCTGTAATAATACGAAATGTTCCGATTGTATGCTTGGATGTTACCGCGGAGGCTGGCTTGTAAACAATGCCACCGGCGGAACATGTGAGGCTGGCTCAGGCCTCACATAGACGCGTCTCGGACGAATAGCGTTGAGCGAGTTTTTTAGCGCTATGCGAGGCAAAATTTTAGTGATAAAATGTATCGCTATCCGGATTTAACGTTATGTGATGCCAACGGTATGCGGGGGTCCACTGTACCTAACTTGGCTATCCCCAACAACAACAATATTCTTACCTTCCTTGGCGTCGTTCGTCGTGACGTTCTCAGTAGTCAACTCACATTCGTCAGGTAGCACTGAGAATGTATTAGATGTTTCCACAACAGTTTCCACGGCAGTCTCTTTCTTTCTTCATCGTTTCTACCTTTCCATTCGTCTTCTTGATCGTCAACTTCGTTCCCTGCTGTCCAGCCACTGACCAGTTTCCCTTCTTGACCTGAGGACTCAAAACAGGAGGACTACTACGAATCTTCTTGTTTTCCTCGGTCAGTCGCCGAATCTCCATCTTCGCCATCCTCAATTCTTCCTTAAGCTGTTGGTAAAGTTGCTCGATGGAGGGCATCTTGGTTCAATCCGTAGAGAGCGCACAAACAGGTCTTCACAGAGCTAAGTACACGTCACCACTGAGCTAAGTACACGTCACCACTGAGCTAAGTACACGTCACCACTGAGCTAAGTACACGTCACCACTGAGCTAAGTACACGTCACCACTGAGCTAAGTACACGTCACCACTGCGCTAAGTACACGTCACCACTGAGCTAAGTACACGTCACCACTAAGAGAGATTTTTATGACATTAACCCTTTCATGGTTGAGAGGCCCTCTGTTATGCAGGGTTCTGCATGACATTGTAATGTACATATAGTGGAGAAGTGTGCCATAATAGTATGAATGTTATAATTGTAAAGAATAATTTTATAATTCATAATGTGCATTTGGGGGCACTGTAAAGTACTCTAACTGTAATTATAAAGAAATTCTGCTAGGTAGTTATTTTCCAACGGTGTTTGGGTGAGCGGAGTAAGCGTGGCTTGGGGCAGTCACATGGAGTCAGCATGGTGTGGAGGCTGGCGTCGGAGATGCTGTGTATTTAAGCTAAGTTTGTAGTTGTGTACTCCTTTTGTTCAGCTAACCCAAGCCATAGGCTCTTCTATGTCTTACCTGTATGCCCACCTAGGCTCTGACATGGTCAGGGTGCTGTGGGATGAGTGAGGAAATAAGGAATGAGGTTGGGAGTGGAGTAGAGTCGGCCTGGCGTTGACTAGGCAGAGTGTTATGGTAACTGGACCACCAGCCACCTGCTTCTTGTGCCCGCTATGTGGGCGTTTAGGATGGGAGATACATGAAACTGTTTTCTAGAGTGTGTGTATAGTGTTATATTGAATAAATAGATGTATTTTCCTAACTAGGATTTTTGCCTAACCCTCTGTTAACCAACCCATTGAAGTAACAAATACTGGTTTAGCGCTTTCTGTTTTGACTGGGATAGCCCTGGGTGGCCTGTTTATGCTTGAGATGTGTGTAACTTTTACCTTTGCCCTTAGACAAGGCTCTAGCCCCCAGGTATCCCACATTTCTGTGTAACACCCTCTCCTAAACTTGTTCTCAGGGTCGAAAACTTTAAAAAAAAAAAAAAAATTTCTTAACCCCTTGACTGTCAAAACCTCAAATCCTGAGGTGTCTCCTGGTGTTGAAAAATTTTTGAAAAAAAAAAAAAAAAAAAAAAATTCTTATGAAATGATAATCTTTTCTGGATGGTTTTGACACTAAAAGAACAAAATTTGATGGAAAACCTACGAAATTACGCTCTCACGAAGTTAGCAACCTTGGCGATATTTATGAATCGGCGATTTTGTCCACTTTGAGCCCTATTTTCAGCTAATTCCATTGTTCCAGTCAACCAAGCTCATAGCTATTTCTTTAGAACTCCATTTGTTCTATTGACTGAGTACAAGAAAATGCCCATTTACTGATTTCAGCTACCCAATAACATGGTCAGAAATTTGCAATTTGGCCAATTTCATGCAAATTAAAAAAATATGCCAGTTGCAAAATAGGGTCCAGAATGAACAATGCAGACATTCCTGGCTCTAAAATAACATTTTCTTTGTTCATCAGTCATGTCTCCAGGCCCTTCTGATATTGATAAATTAGACACGTGCAACTCAACGTGTCGGTTCTCTGAACCATTCATCTACAGTCCTTCTGATATTACTCTTGCTTTCTATTTTGAATTTTTATTCAAACAAAAAATAGAAGATTTACTGTTATGCAGACTACTGCAATATTGTAATAATTGTATAAATAATGTCAACTCATTCGTGACTGCATATTAGAATGAGTAGTTGGACATTTATTGGACAATGACATCATTTGTTTACTTTTAAACATCGGCAAAAATCAAACATTTCCCCTACTTTGAGCTCTATTTCAAGGTTCTTTTCATAGCAAGACCAATCAAAATCACCTCCATTTCTATAATATTTTTTCCATTCTATCAAATGAGACCAAGAAAACTAGAATACAGCCATAAATACTATACGAAAATACACCACAAAATTGGCATTTTAATCCAAAAAAAAAACGGTCAGCTTTTTTTCTCATTATGCACTGCATGTTGCAGGATATTTTATATGGTGCACAACGACCACATAGACCCATTCTCTCACATGTGGGCAAACCAGCTTTCTCCTGCTTGATTTGAAGCCGCTAGAATTTTTGAGTATATATTCGTCAAACACGGTGGCTCGTAAGATGTACAGTGGACCCCCGCATAGCGACTTTAATCCGTGCAAGAGGGCTGATTGTTATGCGAAATGATCGGTATGCGAATGAATTTTCCCCATAAGAAATAATGGAAATCAAATTAATCCGTGCAAGACACCCAAAAGTATGAAAAAAAAATTTTTACCACATGAAATATACATTTTCCTACACACAAAGAGAAGGATACATGCACAATAGTAGAGTAGTACATGCACAATATATATTGTGCATGTACTACTCTACTAAATGAAGAATAAATGACACTTACCTTTATTGAAGATGCAGCAATGACTGATGAGACACTGTGTCCTGGGAGTGCCTTTTCCTCCTGAGTACTGTAGGTCCTGTTTGGCATTTTCTTCCAGAACAGGCATTATCACACTGTGTATGCCACTACGATTCTTAAATCTCTCAAACCAACCTTTGCTGGCTTTAAATTCACCAATATGAGCACTAGTTCCAGGCATTTTTCCCTGTTACCTGGGTGTTAGTCGACTGGTGTGGGTTGCATCCTGGGAGACAAGATTAAGGACCCCAATGGAAATAAGTTAGACAGTCTTCGATGACACTGACTTTTTTGGGTTATCCTGGGTGGCAAATCCTCTGGGGTTAATTGTTTCTTGGTATTCTCAATAAGCCACACCAACAATGGTGCTACAGCAGCAGCAGCAGCAGCTGACAGTGATACAGCAGCAGCAGACGATGCTACAGCAGCAGCAGACGGTACTACAGCAGCAGCAGATGGTACTACAGCAGCAGCAGCAGCAGCTGATGGTGGTACAACAGCAGCAGCAGCTGACAGTGCTACAGCAGCAGCAGATGATGCTACAGCAGCAGCAGACGATGCTACAGCAGCAGCAGACGGTACTACAGCAGCAGCAGCAGCTGATGGTGGTACAACAGCAGCAGCAGCTGTACCACCAATAGTAGCGATGGTTGATTGGGGTTTATTATACAACCTGGCCAGCTCGGAGACACGCACTCCACTTTCATACTTATCAATTATCTTTTTCTTCATCTCTATAGTAATTCTCACCCTTATTGCTGTAGGGTTGGCACTAGAAGCTTTCTTGGGGCCCATGGTCACTTATTTTCCAGAAAAAATCACCAAAAACACTGTAATAATACGAAATGTTCCGATTGTATGCTTGGATGTTACCGCGGAGGCTGGCTGGTAAACAATGCCACCGGCGGCACATGTGAGGCTGGCTAAGGGCGCACATTGGACGCGTCTCGGACGAAGAGCAGTGAGCGGGTTTTTGGGCAGTATGCGAGGCAAAATTTTTGCGATAAAAGCGAGCGATATGCGGATTGAACGGTATGCGATGCGTACGGTATGCGGGGGTCCACTGTATATACAGTGGACCCCCGCATAACGATGGCATCGCATAGCGATTTTTCCGCATAACGATTACTTTTATCGCAAAATTTTTGCCGCGCATACCGATTAAAAACCCGCATACCGATTTTCGTCCGAGACGCGTCCAATGTGCCCTCAGCCAGCCTCACATGTGCCGCTCTGTCCCATTGTTTACCAGCCAGCCTCCGCGGTAACATCCAAGCATACACTCGGAATATTTCGTATTATTACAGTATTTTCGGTGCTGTTTCTGGAAAATAAGTGACCATGGGCCCCAAGAAAGCTTCTAGTGCCAACCCTGTGGTAAAAAGGGTGAGAATTAGTATGGAAATTAAGAAAGATTTTGAAGGGTTTGGGGCTAACCCTGAGAAGCCTATGCCAGTTGTGGAATCCATTGTGCCTACTTCAAAGATTAAGGAAATGTGTGCACAGTGGGTTGAACTGCAAACCTTTATAGATGAAAATCACCCTGACACAGCTGTTGCAAGCCGTGCTGTTGACTATTTCAATGACAATGTTGTGGCCCATTTTAGACAAATCGTAAAGGAACGGGAGGTACAGAGCTCTATGGACAGATTTGTTGTGCGACAGAGGTCCAGTGACTCTGAAGCTGGTCCTAGTGGCATTAAAAGAAGAAGGGAAGTAACCCCGGAAAAGGACTTGCTACCTCAAGTCGTAATGGAAGGGGATTCCCCTTCTAAACAGTAAGAAGATAATGCTCTCCCCTCCTCCCATCCCATCAATCATCACCAGATCTTCAATAAAAGTAAGTGTCATTTAATTGTGCATGCCTTTTTCAGTTTGTGTGTATTAAAATTAACATTTCATGTGGTAAAAAAAAAATTTTTTCATACTTTTGGGCGTCTTGCACGGATTAATTTTATTTCCATTATTTCTTATGGGGAAAATTCATTCGCATAACGATTATTTCGCATAACGATTAACCCTCTTGCACGGATTAAAATCGTTAACCGGGGGTCCACTGTACAGTGGTCCCTCGTTTATCGTATTTAATCCGTTCCTGGAGGTGCTACTATTATTGAAATTATGATTTTCGAATCAATTTTCCCCATAAGAAATAATGTAAATACAATTAATCCGTTCCTGACACCCAGAGGTATCAACAATTTTTTTTACCTAAAAGATAGATTTACATGCACAAAAGAATGAACATTCAACATGACAGTTACCTTTATTGAAAGCTGTTGTTGATGAATGGAAGACAGGGAGGAGGAGAGAGGGAAGAGAGGTTATTGTTTGGAAGGGGAATCCCCCTCCATAAGGACTCTAGGTCACTTCAGGGGTCACTTACCTAGCATAGATATAGATTTACATGCAGAAAAGAATACCAAATAAATGTAAAGCACTAATAAAATGTATAAGTGAACATTGGGAATAGGGGTAGTTTTATGAGTGGAATGGTCTGCCTAGTAGGGTGATCAAAGCTAAAACATTGGGTAGTTTCAAATTTAGGTTGGATAAATACATGAGTGAGAGGGGTTGGATTTGAATCAGACTTGCACCTGAGCTTATTGCTTGGGTAGCATTTGTTCTGTTAGTGGGTTGGATTTGTGAAGGACCTGCCTAGTATGGGCCAGCAGGCCTGTTGCAGTGTTCCTACTTTCTTAAGTTCTTATGTTGTTACTTAACATCACACTTACCAGTAGGGTGATCGAGGCTAGGACCTTGGGTAGCTTTAAGATGAGATTGAACAAATATGTGAATGGGAGGAGCTGAGTTTGATTTGTGTCATTGGGCACAGGAGTAAATTCTTGGGTAGCTTTGGGTAGAGGTCATTTTGATAAGGACCTGCCTTGTATGGGCCAGTAGACCTGCAGTGTTCTTCCATTGTTATGTTCTTAGTGGGAAGGATTGTAAAGGACCTGCCTAGTATGGGCCAACAGGCCTACTGCAGTGTTCCTCCTTTCTTATGTTCTTATTGGAGACTTGTTTGTGTGAGGGAGGGATGGCAAGTTTATTGTTGGAGAATATGACACTAATATCAACTCTGCAGCTTATTTATCTATCACAATTCAACTAATATGACATAATAAACAATATTAATAACATAGAAACATGGAATATACTCTAGAATGAATAAAATAAGTCATTATGTATGTCACGAGAGGTGTTGTGTTGTGTTGTTGTTGGGTATATAAGGCCACTGAGAGTAAACCGTCCATAATGGTGGTGAAGCAGCAGCTGAGGCAGTGGTGTTTTCTGTAGCCCTATATCACTCCAACAACATTGTGCAAGACAGGTATACAATACCGACAAGATGAGAGTTAAGACACTTGCGCAACATCTGGTTATCTATATTGTAGACGTTTCGCCATCCAGTGGCTTATCAATACAGATTCTTGGACATAATTAGAAAACAGAAGAACTGTATACAAAAGATAAGGTAATCAGTCCCTCAGCCTTGGAGGTGGTGTTCACAGCACCATGGTTGTAGAGATTCTGAAGCACAGGTACGAAGACTGGCAGTTATATAGGCGTCAGTGAATAGTGACGTGTAGCAGACGAGGGCATAGTCACTGGTAGGCGGGATTCCCCAGTGGAAGTAGGTCCTACCCAAATTGATGGGTTAGTTGCAGAAGCCGTGAAGAAGGTCTTGTAGATGTCCTTTGAACCAAGATTCCATGATGTTGCAGTGCCTGACAAGTTGTGCAAGACAGGTATACAATACCGACACTTGTGCAACATCTGGTTATCTTTATTGTAGACGTTTCGCCATCCAGTGGCTTTATCAATACAGATTCTTGGACATAATTAGAAAACAGAAGAACTATATACAAAAGCCTTGGAGGTGGTGTTCACAGCACCAGATGTTGCACAAGTGTCTTAACTCTCATCTTATCGGTATTGTATACCTGTCTTGCACAACTTGTCAGGCACTGCAACATCATGGAATCTTGGTTCAAAGGACATCTACAAGACCTTCTTCATGGCTTCTGCAACTAACCCATTAATTTGGGTAGGACCTACTTCCACTGGGGAATCCCGCCTACCAGTGACTATGCCCTCGTCTGCTACACGTCCCTATTCACTGACGCCTATATAAGCGCCAGTCTTCGTTCCTGTGCTTCAGAATCTCTACAACCATGGTGCTGTGAACACCACCTCCAAGGCTGAGGGACTGATTACCTCATCTTTTGTATATAGTTCTTCTGTTTTCTAATTACAGTATGTCCAAGAATCTGTATTGATAAAGCCACTGGATGGCGAAACGTCTACAATAAGGATAACCAGATGTTGCACAAGTGTCTTAACTCTCATCCAACAACATTGGAGGAGTTGGTAGAATTGCTGAATCACTGAAGAAGACACCCTCTACCACCATCACTACCACCCTCTACCTAACAACCTGTCAGTATTTGATACCATTTTATTGTTCGCCTTAAGAACATAAGAATGGAGGATCACTGCAGCAGACCTGTTGGCCCATACTAGGCAGGTCCTTTACAATCCATCCCACTAACAAAACATTTGCCCAACCCAATTTTCAATGCTACCCAAGAAATAAGCTCTGATAACTCTATCCACTCATTTGTAAGTCCCGCTCAAATCCAACCCCTCTCACTCATATATTCATCCATCCTAAATCTGAAACTACCCAAAGTCCTAGCCTCAATAACATAAGAACCAGTATTACAACTACTGTTACAACTATTACCACTATTACAACTGCTACCACCATCACTACCACCATCACTACCACCATCACTACCACCATCACTACCACCCTCTACCACCATCAACCACTATCACAACTGCTTCCACTCTACCACCACCACCTTTATATTTTTCTACAAACTTTTTCTTAAATTACATGTGTTTCTCACATTCTTTACCAAAGGGCTGGCACTAGAAGCTTTCTTTGGAGCCATGGTGACTTATTTAGCAGTTGCAAACACTAAAACGAATGGAATATTATGAAATGTATCGTATGAACTCGTGGTATCATCCTCACTCACTGATAAACAATGGCACACTGGCTGGGAAGGGAGTGTGAGGTGGCTCGGGGCTGTGTGTACCTGTCCCGGACGAACTACTATTTGCGAGTCAATCTACGATTAGCGAGCCCATGTTTATACGAAAATATCGCTATGATTTCCAAAATCTATGACTCTTGAGCCCTACTATTATCGAGGGACCACTGTATATGAACAAAACAGTCAAAGGGTTAAGAAACAATAGAGAATCTTTTTCCAATCATAATGACACCAAAAGTATGAAATTTGATGGAAAACTTAGGGAATTATGCTCTCACGAAGTTAGTGCTCTCGATGATGTTTACGCATTGGTGATTTTGCCCACTTTGAGCCCTATTTTCGGCCAATTCCAATATACCAGTCGACAGAAATCAGAATTATTTCGCTAGAACTCCACTTTTTCTATCGAATGAGTACAAGAAACCACCCATTTACCGATTTCAACTATCCAGCAAAGTGGTCAGAAATTGGCAATTTTGCCAATTTCACACAAATTTCAAAAGATGCCAATTTCCAAATAGGCTCCAGAATACACAAGACAGACATTGTGAAATTAAGACACATCTGCAACATCTGGGCAAATTTATTGTAGACATTTTGCCATCCAGTGGCTTTATCAATACAAATTCCAGGACATAACTTGAAGATAGTAGAACTGTGTACAGAAGATGGGGCAATCAGTTCCTCAACCTAGGAGTAGATGCGAAGAGCACCGTAGTCATGGAGATTCTGAAGCAGAAGCAAGGCACCTGACACTTATATACTAACGTCAGGTGGAAATGGGACAGGTAGCAGACGAGGGCATAGTCACTGGTAGGCGGGATTCCCAAGTGGAAGTAGGTCCTACCAGTGACTATGCCCTCGTCTGCTACCCGTCCCATTTCCACCTGACGTTAGTATATAAGTGTCAGGCGCCTTGCTTCTGCTTCAGAATCTCCACGACTACGGTGCTCTTCGCACCTACTCCTAGGTTGAGGGACTGATTGCCCCATCTTCTGTACATAGTTCTACTATCTTCAAGTTATGTCCTGGAATTTGTATTGATAAAGCCACTGGATGGCGAAACGTCTACAATAAAGATACCCAGATGTTGCATATGTGTCTTAATTTCATCTTGTCGGTATTGTATATCATTCTTGTACAACATAGACATTCCTGGCACTAAAATAACATTTTCTCTGTTCATTAGTCACATCCCCAGGCCCCTCTTACATTTCTTTTGCTTTCCACTTTGAATTTTTCTTCTCACAAAAAAATAGAAGATTTAGTGTTATGCAGACTACTGCATTAGTGCAAAAATGGTATAAATAATATCAATGCACTTGGGAAAGAATATTAGACTCACCAGTTGATGTGTATTGGACACATGGCATGATTTGTTTACTTTTGAACCTTGGCAAAAATCGAACATTTCTGCTACTTTGAACTCAGTTTCAAGATACTTTTCATTGTGAAACCAGTCAGAATCATCTCAATTTCTGTAATATGTCTTCTATTCTATAAAATGAGACCAGGAAAACTAGAATACAACCAAAAATACCATATGAAAATACAGTGGACCCCCGCATAACGATTACCTCCGAATGCGACCAATTATGTAAGTGTATTTATGTAAGTGCGTTTGTACGTGTATGTTTGGGGGTCTGAAATGGACTAATCTACTTCACAATATTTCTTATGGGAACAAATTCGGTCAGTATTGGCACCTGAACATACTTCTGGAGTGAAAAAATATCGTTAACCGGGGGTCCACTGTACACTGTAAAATCGCTGTTTTAAACCAAAAACACAGTTGGAGTTTTTTTTTTCTCATTATGCACTATGTGCTGCAGGATTTTTTTCATACTGTGCACACTGACCACATAGACCCATTCTTTCATATGTAGGCCTACCAGCTTTCTCTCCCTAGATTTGAAGGCGCTAGAATTTACGCGTACTAGTACGGCACCAACCCTGGCATGCAAGCTGTACTAGTATGGCACCAACCCTGAAAAGGTTAAGGGAGGGTGGCGAGTGAAATAATTTTTTTTTGTCGCATTTCAATGAGATTTTGACAGTGGATTAAGCAGCATAAAAAACGTAAAGGCTGTGTATGTTTTACTGTTAGCCTTCAAGTTAGATAGAAAAAAATAAATTATGCACAATTTTATGGGTCATAAGACTCATTTTTCTACTAAATTGGGAAGATGTACAGTACTCTAGTTGACATCAGATGAAAGATAAAGGCTAGATTATTGTTTACCCAGGGTGTTTCAGTGATAATGTCAGTAGATTCCATAAAAAAATTTTGAAGTTAGTATTAAAAACAAACCTGTAAACAATATCACAAATCCCTCCTGGGTATTTGTAGAACCATCATTCCTCAATAACGTGTGAAAATATGACAATCCTATAAATACTTATTGCAGAAGCAGGAAAACATTGTCAAAAACTTATTTTTGAGTTTTTTCTTTTTTGTTTGGTGTGAAACTTTATGGTTATGGCATGCAAAATCTGAGCATGTTGCACTCCTCCTTCCTTGTTGATAGCCTGCAGGCTACTAAGGGAGACACTCACTGTGTTTTATACTTTAGCCAGCACAGAAGTTGCCAAGTACAATATTTAGAATGAAACAATCATAAAAATCACTTTTTGGAAGAAAAGAAAAAAACACTAATTGCCAACATGTATTTTTGATGACAACAAGAAGCAAAAACAACAAAAAAAAATACTTTTAATGAAAAACATGCTTAGAATATGAGAAACAAGCTGATTACATCAAAATGTTGCCAGAATTTTGCATTATTTTCAATAAGAAAACATTTCCATAATTTTTCAATCTTAATTTCCTGATCACTGAAAAATGGCTCACCCCTCCCTTAAGGGGGGGGGCTAGTATATTGGTCCATATGTGGTCTATTATGGTTGCACTTGTCTCAGTGAGCCTGGTTGGTTTAGTTATTGTTGGTATGAGAAGTGTGTTGTTCATATTGTTGATGAAATCAGTTATAGGCTGATAATCTAGTAGGCCAAGGTTGATATTGAAGTCTCCAGCTAAGAGAAGGTGGTGCTTGTTCATTTGTCTGTTTGTTATTAGTGCCTCTAATTTCTCACTGAAATTTGGGATGTTTGTGTGGGGTATCCGGTAAATGGCACCGATTGTTAAAGGCGTCTTAAGGTTTTTTTACAGTAAAATTAGCAAAAATGTATTCCCCATATTCATCACTAAAGCAAGTGGTGCTAATACAAGATAGTTGGTAGGAGTAATAGATTGCAATACCACCCCCAACTTGGTATGGTCTGCAGTTGTGGATTGCTGTGTATCCTGATAGTGGGTAGATACCTATTGTGTCCTTCTTAAGCCAGGTCTCAGTAAGAATAATGCAGGAGAAGGGTGTCTAGCGACTCAAGGAGTGCCAGGAGGTCATCATAGTGTTTGCTTAAGGACCTGATGTTGTAGTTAAGAACTGATAGACTTTTAGCACTGTTTAGGATAGTGCTGGCTTGTGATGCTCTGTAATAAAGGCAGTTACTTTCCAGTAGGTTTTGATTGGGTGTTATATTGTGGAGGTTTATATCAGGGTCGACATGATCATTCATCTTCTAGGTTTAAATAGTGGTTATTTATATCCTGTATTGTGCGGTGAGTTCTAATACTGATATCTGTAGTGGTGAGAAGTTTGGACAAGCATACATGTATAGCTAAAGCACTTTGGTCATATAGAGTATAGTCACTAATAAACATAATGAAGTTGATATTGTCTATGTGTTGTGCTAGAATGAGCTAAAGTACAACTAAGTATAAACTAAAAATATAAAAATACAAATTAAAAATAGGGTTGTAGACACTCCCGAACTTCATAACCTTACATTTATCTACAATGAACTGCATCTGCCACTTTTCTGACCTGAAGTTCCCTGATATCTATGTTTGAATCAATTATCCTACCTATCTTTATGTCATCGGCGAATTTGCTCATTTCACTAGTAATTTCCTCATCAAGATCATTGATATATATTATAAACAACAACGGGCCCAAGACTGATCCCTGTGGAATGCCACTTGTTACGGATCCCCACTCGGATTTAACCCCATTTATGGACACACTCTGCTTCCTGTCTGTGAGCCATGACTTGATCCATGACAGTACTTTTCCCTCAATGCCATGAGCTGCCACTTTCTTTAACAGTCTTTGGTGTGGAACTCCATCAAAAGCCTTTCTAAAATCTAAGTAAATAATATAAAATTCTTTATAGTGATCAACAGCCTCAAAAGCTTTACAGAAGAAAGTTAATAAATTGGTTAGACAAGAATGGCCTCTTGTGAATCCATGCTGAGTATCATTAATCAGATTATGCTTATTCAGATGGCTTCTTATAGTCTCAGCTGTAATTGACTCTAGCAATTTGCCTACGATTGAGGTCAGGCTTATTGGGTGGTAATTTGATGGTAATGACTTATCCCCTGATTTATAAATAGGAATTACATTAGCCATCTTCCACATATCAGACACTACACCTGTTTGAAGAGATAAATTAAAAATATTAGTTAATGGTTCACAGAGTTCTATTTTGCATTCCATGGTTCACAGAGTTCTATTTTGCATTCCATGGTTCACAGAGTTCTATTTTGCATTCCTTGAGTTCTATTTTGCATTCCTTGGATTTGTGAAGGACCTGCCCAGTATGGACCAACAGGCCTACTGCAGTGTTTCTCCTTTCTTATGTTCTCCCTCTTTCTGCACAGGTCATTAAGTTATAAGATTTGAAGCTAGCAATGCAAATTTGTAAAGCATAAGAACAAGTATGTGGGAAATAAACATGCAAACTCTGTAATTTAGGTTATAATATCCGCCACATTCTCTTTGTTTGGTGTGGATGCGGATGCAGATGCAGATATTTATTTAGTCATGATTGCAAAATGCGGATGCGGATATCTCATTTAAAAATAATGCGGATGCGGATGTAAGAAATTATGCAGATGTTCCATGGATGTGGATACGAATATCCGATACATCCTTAACCCTTAAACGGTCCAAACGTATATATACGTTCACTCGCGTAGCGCCCCAAATTTTTTGAGGAAAAAAAAATCTTTTCTTTTGAAAGGAAAAAAGAGTATATGGTACCCAGGTATCCCCAATTATTTTAATATGGTGCACAGTGAGTGCGCACACCCATTCTCTCATGTCTAGGTGACTCAGGCTTATTGTGGCAATGTTGAATGAATGACAAAGAAAACATATATATACGTTTGGGGTGCTACGCGCATGAACGTATATATACGTTTGGACCATTTAAGGGTTAATGTAGACATTTTTGTTAATCCATCTTTGATATTTTCTTCAAAATTATATAAGAAACACATTACATAGCATATAAACATGCTGTTTATACGTTTTAGAAGGGTGGTTGCCAGGCGGAGGGAAAACATTACGTAATACCAATAATAATCACTTTTGGGCACATTTAATGTCTTATTTTACGTCAGTATAGACATTTTCATTAACCCATCTATGATATTTTCTTCAAAATTATGTAACTGATAATTCCACATATGTGTACCTGTACCTAAGTAAACTTACACACTGTGCTGGTATGCAGGTACACATTGAAATGACTAAGAGTATCTTATTAGTCTTGAAGATGCCATATTAATAATTTTAATAATGATAACACAATAATAATCACTCTGAGGCACATTAAATACAGTGGACCCCCGGTTAACGATTTTAATCCGTGCAAGAGGGCTCATCGTTATGCGAAATAATCGTTATGCGAATGAATTTTCCCCATAAGAAATAATGGAAATCAAATTAATCCGTGCAAGACGCCCAAAAGTATGAAAAAAATTTTTTTTTACCACATGAAATGTTAATTTTAATACACACAAACTGAAAAAGGCATGCACAATTAAATGACACTTACTTTTATTGAAGATCTGGTGATGATTGATGGGATGGGAGGAGGGGAGAGCATTATCTTCTTACTGTTTAGAAGGGGAATCCCCTTCCATTACGACTTGAGGTAGCAAGTCCTTTTCCGGGGTTACTTCCCTTCTTCTTTTAATGCCACTAGGACCAGCTTGAGAGTCACTGGACCTCTGTCGCACAACAAATCTGTCCATAGAGCTCTGTACCTCCCGTTCCTTTACGATTTGTCTAAAATGGGCCACAACATTGTCATTGAAATAGTCACCAGCACGGCTTGCAACAGCTGTGTCAGGGTGATTTTCATCTATAAAGGTTTGCAGTTCAACCCACTGTGCACACATTTCCTTAATCTTTGAAGTAGGCACAATGGATTCCACAACTGGCATAGGCTTCTCAGGGTTAGCCCCAAACCCTTCAAAATCTTTCTTAATTTCCATACTAATTCTCACCCTTTTTACCACAGGGTTGGCACTAGAAGCTTTCTTGGGGCCCATGGTCACTTATTTTCCAGAAACAGCACCGAAAACACTGTAATAATACGAAATATTCCGAGTGTATGCTTGGATGTTACCGCGGAGGCTGGCTGGTAAACAATGGGACGGCCGGCACATGTGAGGCTGGCTGAGGGCACATTGGATGCGTCTCGGACGAAAATCGGTAAGCGGGTTTTTAATCGGTATGCGCGGCAAAAATTTTGCGATAAAAGTAATCGGTATGCGGAAAAATCGCTATGTGATGCCATCGTTATGCGGGGGTCCACTGTATTGTATAAAACGTTAATATAGACATTTTCATTATTCCTTCTATGATATTTCCTTCAAAATTATATAAGAAACACATTACATAGCATATAAACATGCTATGTTGGTAGGTGTAGGTATGTAGCCCAGGCAGACTACATACCTACATTATTATTATAACTAAAACCGTACGTGTCTGGCTGGTTTGTTTACAAAACTCGCAAATCTATTTTTCTCTCTCTCTCTCTCGTTTATTTGTTTAATCTTGTTTACTCTCCTTGCACCCTACATTAAGACTACAAATATTTTAAGGTAAGTAATGAGTGTACTGTATATGCATTTTATCGCTCTAGGGCACTTTAAATGCCTAGTACAGTGGACCCCCACATACCGCACGCATCGCATACCGTACAATCCGCATACCGCTCGCTTTTTTCGCAAATATTTTGCCTCGCATACCATCCAAAAACCCGCTCACCGCTCTTCGTCCGAGACGCGTCCAATGTGCAGCCTGAGCCACGCTCACATGTTCCGCCGGTGGCATTGTTTACCAGCCAGCCTCCGCGGTAACATCCAAGCATACAATCGGAACATTTCGTATTATTACAGTGTTTTTGGTGTTTTTTTCTGGAAAATAAGTGACCATGGGCCCCAAGGAAGCTTCTAGTGCCAACCCTACAGCAATAAGGGTGAGAATTACTATAGAGATGAAGAAAAAGATCATTGATAAGTATGAAAGTGGAGTGCGTGTCTCCGAGCTGGCCAGGTTTTATAATAAACCCCAATCAACCATCGCTACTATTGGTGGTACAGCTGCTGCTGCACTGTCAGCTGCTGCTGCTGTTGTACCATCATCAGCTGCTGCTGCTGCTGTAGTACTGTCTGCTGCTGCTGTAGCATCGTCTGCTGCTGCTGTAGCATTGTCTGCTGCTGCTGTAGCATCATCTGCTGCTGCTGTAGCATCGTCTGCTGCTGCTGTAGCATCGTCTGCTGCTGCTGTAGCATCGTCTGCTGCTGTTGTAGCATCGTCTGCTGCTGCTGTAGCATCGTCTGTTGCTGCTGTAGCATCGTCTGTTGCTGCTGTACCACCGTCAGCTGCTGCTGCTGCTGTAGCACCGTTGTTGGTGTGGCTTATTGAGAATACCAAGAAACAATTAACCCCAGAGGATTTGCCACCCAGGATAACCCAAAAAAGTCAGTGTCATCGAAGACTGTCTAACTTATTTCCATTGGGGTCCTTAATCTTGTCTCCCAGGATGCAACCCACACCAATCGACTAACACCCAGGTGAACAGGGAAAAATGCCTGGAACTAGTGCTCATATTGGTGAATTTAAAGCCAGCAAAGGTTGGTTTGAGAGATTTAAGAATCGTAGTGGCATACACAGTGTGATAAGGCCTGTTCTGGAAGAAAATGCCAAACAGGACCTACAGTACTCAGGAGGAAAAGGCACTCCCAGGACACAGTGTCTCATCAGTCATTGCTGCATCTTCAATAAAGGTAAGTGTCATTTATTCTTCATTTAGTAGAGTAGTACATGCACAATATATATTGTGCATGTACTACTCTACTATTGTGCATGTATCCTTCTCTTTGTGTGTAGGAAAATGTATATTTCATGTGGTAAAAAATTCTTTTTCATACTTTTGGGTGTCTTGCACGGATTAATTTGATTTCCATTATTTCTTATGAGGAAAATTCATTCGCATACCGAACATTTCGCATAACAATCAGCCCTCTTGCACGGATTAAAGTCGCTATGCGGGGGTCCACTGTATATAATGTGTGGGTGGGGTGGCCAGATGGGGTTATGATACCTACCACACTTCAATATTTTAAGGTGAGTAATGAGTGTACACTAAATGCATTTTATCACTAGGGCTCTTTAGATGTCAACGTATATTATGTATGGGCGGGGCTGGGTAGTTTGGTCTGGCTGGCTACCAGACCTACTACACTTAACTTCTTACAATAAACACTACTCACTTCTCACCCTACATTAAGACTACATACAAATATTTTGAGGTAAGTAATGAGTATACTCTGTGTGTATTTTACTTTTTATTGTTTTTTAGTGCCTTGTTCTATTGCTAACTTAATATATGTTAGTGTAAACTTATTATCTGACATTTATAAGTGGAAAAAAATGCCATTCTGCTTTCCAGCGATATCTGCTTTTCGGCTCCAGGTGTGGGTCATTATATGACTTAGACCCACATCAGGAAGCGCTTGTCCTGTATCCTGGCAAATCTTATCTAACCTAACCTGAAATTATTCAAGGAAATACTTCAAAATACTGACTGTTTTAAACTTAGTTGTGGACTGTATATACATTTAGTAGTATCCATTAATTGACCTGAGTAATTTATTCGAGTGTTTATATGTACAGTAGGGCCTCACTTATTTGGTAGTTTAAGTTCCAGGCTATTGCCAGAAAGTGGACATTGCAGGAAAGCAGAACACCATTTTTGCCTTTTATAAATGCATATAAATGCCAGATAAGTTTACACTAACATATATTAAGTTAGCAATAGAATTAAGCATTTAAAAAACAATGAAGTGAAATACACACACAGTACACTCATTACTTACCTTAAAATATTTGTAGCCTTAATGTGGGGTGAAAAATGAGTAGTGTTTATTGTAAGAAGTCAGGTGTGGTAGGTAAGGTATCCCACCCCACCCACACATAATATGCAATGACATTTAAAGTACCCCAGAGCAATAAAATGCATATACAGTACTCTCATTACTTACCTTAAAATGTTTGTAGTCTTACTGTAGCATGAGAGGTGAGTAAACGAGATAAAATGAAAAACGAGAGAGAGAGAGAGAGAGAGAGAGAGAGAGAGAGAGAGAGAGAGAGAGAGAGAGAGAGAGAGATAGATAGATAGATAGATAGATAGATAGATAGATAGATGTCCTATACACTTCAACTGGTACATGTAATGTGTTCCCAGATGCACTGATATTATTTATACAATGATTACAATATTACATAACAGTAAATAATTTTTTTATGAATAAAAATTCTTTGTGTAAATTAAAAATCAAAATGGAATTCATATGTAAAGCCTGAAAATGTAAATAATCAACAAAAGAAATGTTGGTGCCAGGAATGCCTTCATTGTTTATTCTGGATCCTGTTTTGAAATTGGAATAGTGGAACCTTGACTTAAGAGTGTCCCAACGTACAAGTTTGTTGAGATCCGAGCCGTCCCTGGGTTGATTTTTTCCTCTGAGTTACGAGCCAACATTTGAGTTACGAGCCAGCTGCCCCTCCCCTTCTTCCCCCTCAACCTTGACACCTCGCTTGTTTATCTATGATTTCATGCTTTAATTCCATAGAAATCATTCTCTTTCTCCTCTCAGCACTGTCCTTTACACTTACTTTCTTAGGACCCATGTTTAGAAAAACAAAATTTGGCCAAATGACTGTTAAAAAAATGTAGGCAAAGCAGGAGATAACTGCTCTTACAGCAAGGTAAACAGTGCACTGAGTTGTCGGTATTCATTATTATAATAAAAATAATAATAATTATGGCCACCCTGCCTTGGTGGGAATCGGCCAGTGTGATAATAAAATAAAAAAAAATAATAATTATTATTATTATTAGTGTTATTATTACAGTGGACCCTCGCATAATGCTATTAATCTGTTCCTGAGAGCTCAATGTTATGCAAAATTATCGTTATGCGAATTAATTTTCCCCATAAGAAATAATGGAAATCAAATTAATCCATTCCTGACACCCAAAAGTATGAAAAAAACTTTTTTTTACCACATGAAATATTAATTATAATACACACAAACTGAAAAGACATGCACAGTTACATGACACTTACCTTTATTGAAGATCTGGTGATGATTGATGTGATGGGAGGAGGGGAGTGTTGATGGTCTTAGTGTTTAGAAGGGGAATCCCCTTCCATTAGGACTTGAGGTGTCAAGTCCTTTTCCGGGGTTACTTCCCTTCTTCTTTTAATGCCACTAGGACCAACTTCAGAGTCACTGGACTTCTGTCGCACAACATACCTGTCCATAGAGGTCTGTACCTCTCCTTCCTTTATGACTTTCCTAAAGTGGTTCACAACACTGTCAGTGTACAGGTTGTCAACACGGCTTGCAACAGCTGTCTGAAGGTGATTTTCATCCATAAAGGTTTGCACTTTAAGCCACATTGCACAGATTTCCTTAATCTTTGAAGTAGGCAACTTCTTCAATTTCTCTCTCCCCTCCTCCGAAGTAGTTTCCTCAGGTCTGCCCTCTTGCTGTTGAAGATGATCTAGCAACTCATCAGTGGTTAGTTCGTCATTGTCCTCCTCCACCAACTCTTCCACATCCTCCCCACTAACCTCCAACCCCAAGGACTTCCCCAATGCCACAATTGATTCCTCAACTGGCATAGGATTCCCAGGGTTAGCCTCAAACCCTTCAAAATCCCTTTTGTCTACACATTCTGGCCACAGTTTTTTCCAAGCAGAGTTCAAGGTCCTCTTAGTCACTCCCTCCCAAGCCTTACCTATAAGGTTTACACAATTGAGGATATTAAAGTGCTCTCTCCAAAACTCTCTTAGAGTCAATTGAGTTTCTGAGGTCACTACAAAGCACCTTTCAAACAGAGCTTTTGTGTACAGTTTTTTGAAGTTTGCAATAACCTGCTGGTCCATGGGCTGCAGGAGAGGAGTGGTATTAGGAGGCAAAAACTTGACCTTAATGAAGCTCATGTCCCCACAAAGTCACTCAGCCAAGTCTGTAGGATGACCATGGGCATTGTCTAACACCAGGAGGCACTTAAGGTCTAATTTCTTTTCAGATAGGTAATTTTTCACATTGGGGGCAAATGCCTTACTGTTTGCCCTCCACAGCACACACAAATTAGCCTTGAGGATATTCTTTTGCCTGAATGCTCTGGGAGTTTCAGAGTGATACACTAATAAAGGCTTCACTTTGCAATCACCACTAGCATTGGCACACATGAGAAGAGTAAGCCTGTCTTTCATAGGCTTATGTCCTGGAAGTGCCTTTTCCTCCTGAGTAATGTAGGTCCTGCTTGGCATTTTCTTCCAAAACAGGCCTGTTTCGTCACAATTAAACACTTGTTCAGGTTTCAGTCCTTCACTGTCTATGTACTCCTTGAATTCCTGCACATACTTTTCAGCTGCTTTGTGGTCCGAACTGGCAGCCTCACCATGCCTTATCACACTATGTATGCCACTACGCCTCTTAAATCTCTCAAACCAACCTTTGCTGGCCTTAAATTCACTCACATCACCACTAGTTGCAGGCATTTTTCTAATTAAATCCTCGTGCAACTTCCTAGCCTTTTCACTTATGATCGCTTGAGAGATGCTATCGCCTGCTATCTGTTTTTCGTTTATCCACACCAATAACAGTCTCTCAACATCTTCTATCACTTGCGATCTCTGTTTCAAAAGCACAGTTAAACCTTTGGCAAGAACAGCTTCCTTGATTGCCGTTCTCTTGGACACAATAGAAGCGATGGTTGATTGGGGTTTACTATACAACCTGGCCCCCTCGGAGACACGCACTCCACTTTCATACTTAGCAATGATCTCTTTCTTCATCTCCATAGTAATTCTCACCCTTATTCCTGTAGGGTTGGCACTAGAAGCTTTCTTGTGGCCCATGGTCACTTATTTTGCAGATGAAATCGCCAAAAACTCTGTAATAATACGAAATATTCCAATTGTATGCTTAGATGTTACCACGGAGGCTGGCTTGTAAACAATGCCACCGGCGGAACATGTGAGGCTGGCTCAGGCCGCACATTAGACGCGTCTCGAACGAATAGCATTGAGCGAGTTTTTTAGCACTATGTGAGGCAAAATTTTAGCGATAAAATGTATCGCTATGCGGATTTAGCGTTATGTGATGCCAGTGGTATGTGAGGGTCCACTGTATTATTATTATGAATTAAGTGCCTGGAGCACAGATTCAATTCCCTTAATTAATAATAATAATAATAATAATAATAATAACAATAATAATAATAATAATAACAATAATAATAATAATAGAGCTTCAGTTCCTTAAGTTAACCATTTCAGGGTTGGTGCCGTACTAGTACGGCTTACGCACCAGGGTTGGTGCCGTACTAGTACGCATAAATTCTAGTGGCTTCAAATTATTCGGGAAACAGCTGGTAGGCCTAGATATGAGAGAATGGGTGTGTGTTGTCGGTGTGTGTGGTAGAAAAAAATTCTGGGACCCAGTGGCGCATTGTGGGAATGCCATTTTAGTACACCTTGTTCACCATGTCTCATGGTAAAAAGCTCCTCACTCCTCGGTGAATTGGGACACTTTTGTTCCCCAGTGGCAGTTCTGATACAGCTGGATGTGCCAGTGAAGATGAGTTTCAAGGTTTTGATGAAGTTGTGACCGAAACTAATGACCATAATACCGGTAAAGAAAAACTAATTTTAGGTGTAATATACCGACCTCCAGGCTTGGCTCACGATAGAGGGAGACTCCTTTGGGACAAAATTGTTAGGGCTTATAGAGACAGTAACTTAGTAATAGGGGATTTTAACTATAGTCAAATTGACTGGAATTCTTTCACTGAAAGAAGCAATGTGTAACAGAGCCTACCAAGGGTAATAATTTGCTAGACCTAGTCTTGTCAAATAAGGAAACACTCGCAAATAATCTGGAGATCACTGAAGAGCTTGGCACAAGTGATCACAAATCCATCACTTTTAGCATTACTTGGGAATACAAGAATAATGATAATACGGTAAAATCCCCTGATTTTCGTTCTGCTGATTACAATGGACTTAGGTATCGCCTGTCTAATCTTGATTGGGGTTATCTAGCTAATGATTTTATTGACGATCATACTTATGATTACAAAGGAATATGCATTTATGTTTTTTTTCTTAATCTTAATCTTATTCTTAATCTTTCTTAATCTTTCAGTGGGCTGCAGAAAACAATATGAAGTTCAATGATGAGAAATTTCAATTACTCTGATATGGTAAACATGAGGAAATTAGAACTTCATCAGAGTATTAAACAAATTCCTTTCACAAAATAGAGTGAAAAACCAACGTCAAAGACCTGGGAGTGATCATGTCGGAGGATCTCACCTTCAACGGCCATAACATTGTATCAATTGCAACTGCTAGAAAAATGACAGGATGGATAATGAAAACCTTCAAAACTAGGGATGCCAAACCCATGATGACACTCTTAAGGTCACTTGTTCTATCTGGGCTGGAATATTGCTGCACACTAATAGCACCTTTCAAGGCAAGTGCAATTGCTGACCTTGAAAATGTACAGAGAATCTTCATGGCACGCATAACGGAGATAAAACACCTCAATTGCTGGGAGTGCTTGAAGTTCCTGAACCTGTACTCCCTGGAATGCAGGTGGGAGAGATACATGATTATATACACCTGAAAAATCTTAGAGGGACTAGTACCGAACTTGCACACGAAAATTATTCTCTACGAAAGCAAAAGACTAGGGAGAAGATGCAACATCCCTCCAATGAAAAGCAGGGGTGTTACTAGCATGTTAAGAGACAACACAATAAGTGTCAGGGGCCCAAGACTATTCAACTGCCTCCCAGCATACATAAGGGGGATTATCAATAGACCCCTGGCTGTCTTTAAGCAGGCACTGGACAAGCACCTAAAGTCGGTACCAGACCAGCCGGGCTGTGGCTCGTACGTTGGATTGCATGCAGCCGGCAGTAACAGCCTGGTTGATCAATCTCTGATCCACCATGAGGCCTGGTCACAGACCAGGCCATGGGGGGGCGTTGACCCCCAGAACTCTCTCCAAGTAAACCATGCTCAGAGTATAAACCTTCCCCAAAGAGAAATTAGGTCTAATAATAATGATCCCAAATGGGTTAACCCTTTGACTGTCGAAAGGCCCAATCCTGAAGTGTCTCCTGGTGTCGCAAAATATTTGAAAAAAAATTATTTTTTCTTATGAAAATGTTAAGATTATTTTTCTGATTGTATTAGTCCCCCCCAAAAAAAATTCCCGTCAGTACTTACCGAGATATAGAGTCCTGAAGTTTGCTGAAATTGATCTGCGAGCGGCAACAGCGGCGACTGCCACTCACCCGGTAAACTTTGATTTACTTGTATTCGATGGTTTCTTGTTTTTTTTACTATTTTATTTTTTCACATAACCTTTGTGGCCTGTGAGACCAAATTATTGTGCAATGTTCAAATATACACTCGTTGAATGTAACACAATTATAGCAAAAACACTCGTATCATTATAATGTTGCTAAAACTTGTTTACACAAACAATGTAAACAAATGTTTATTATATACATATGTACAATCACTGGACACTTTTCTAGAAGTGCTGCAGCTTGTGGAATTCTTTGAATCATGGGTATAAGCACAATGGTGTCTTACACTCCTCACACATAAAACGAGTGTCTCTGCGTTTTTGTGGGCGTTTTGTGGTATGTCCACAGACAAAACACCTCTTCTGAGCATTTTTCTTGGCAGTAGTAGCAGGCAGTGGTATGGGGTAGTGATCACCAGGCCTCAGACGAGAGGACATGTGTTGATAATTTCGTGGGCGCTGGTCTATTGCAGGTGTTGTTTCTTGGTACTTGAATATTATTTGTCTGATGACTGACAAACAAAATTCACCATATTTGGGTTTCTTCTTGGTCTTCAACTTACACATATTATAAGCATTCAGCATGGAAATGTCAAGAAGATGGAAAAACAGTTTTATGTACCACTTATAACTCTTGCGAACACAGTCAGCAAACCCAATCTGCATGTCACATTTGTCCACTAAGTGCATATTGAGGTTGCAATCCATCACAGCTGCAGGTTTTACAATGGGTTCATTGGTCTCTATTCTGCTTGCCAGTGTCTACCATTTCGTGTCGGTGAACTGATGTCAGCAGTGTGACATCACGTTTGTCATGCCACCGAAATGCCATGATGTCATTGGCAGCAAACACCTGCACTTCACCTCTACGACTGCCAGCATTGAACCTAGGCATATGTTTACGATTTCTACGCACTGTGCCACACACATCTGTCATGTTCACTCGCAAGAAATCACTGAGTATAGGGCTTGTGTACCAGTTGTCAGTATATAAAATATGCCCCTTACCAAGATATCACTCCATTATTGTTCTAACCACATCACCAGAGATACCCAGTAACTTTCTGGTATCTTCCATTCTTTTACCACCAGTGTACACAATTTTATCCAAAACCAGACCAGTTTTGCAATCACACAGAACAAATAACTTTATACCAAAGCGTTTCCTCTTGCTTGGTATATACTGCTTGAATGAGAGTCTTCCTTTGAACAAAATCAAAGACTCATCAATAACAAGCTTCCTGAAGGGATAAAAATACATACAGCACTTTTGTTTCAGGTACATAAACACACATCTGATCTTATATAAATAACAAAAAGGCACAATACCGTGACTGGAACGATACACAAATAACCCGCACATAAAAGAGAGAAGCTTACGACGACGTTTCGGTCCGACTTGGACCATTGACAAAGTCACGACTTTGTCAATGGTCCAAGTCGGACCGAAACGTCGTCGTAAGCTTCTCTCTTTTATGTGCGGGTTATTTGTGTACTGATCTTATATAACCTGTCGCTTCTGTCAGGCCTGGTTTTGTCTGAAAAGTGTAACATACATAACAGTAACACAAATCTATTCACTGGTATAATGTCACTGAAAGCAGGGGTTGAAATCAGGCGGTCTGTCGCCCAGTATGTGTTGACACTATGCTTATACACATGCGGCATAAGCATTATTGTGGCAAAGAACAGATACATCTCTGCCACAGTTGTGTCCTTCCACTGGTGTAGGCGTGATCTTGGTGACAGAATAGTGTTTGCCATGGTGTACTCATAGTATGTATTGCTTTCCCTGACAATAATGTCCATCAGGGGTTCATCGAAGAACAACTGAAAGCATTCCAGTTCAGTGGGATTGTTCCCAAGTGTACATGATGGCCGTATTCCACTTTGTCCTCCATCAAAGTCATGGGGATTGGGAACAAAATCGTCATCTTGCTGCTAATCCCAGATGCGGTCAGCTCGTGCGTTCTGGATATTGTAATGTGATTGTGGTTGTGCAGATTGTGGTTGTGGTTGTGGGAGTGTGGGGTCGGGTGAGGCTGGTTGTAGTTGTGCAGAGTCAGCAGCGCGGGTAGTAGCATGGCCTGCTGTTGGTGTCACATGACTCATGCCACCATCACTATCACCACCACCGCCTGCTGCCTCACTTGCATCATTGATACCCATCGTAACAATATCGTCATCTTCACTATCAGGACGTGGTGTAGGGCCACGGGATGTGCTCCGAGATGCACTCCTTCCTCTTGGAAGAGCATATGGCACACTACCAGACTGCATGCGACGTCGTATATACTACCGCTTCACTGGGGAATATTCACCCTCACTGTCACAACTAGAACTGCTTTCAATAACCTTGAAATCACTATCACTATCACTTGCACTGCTCACATCTGAGTCTTGTACACGGGCAAATAGTTTCCTCTTTCGTCCTGGTACAGGTGAACATGAACGAGCCGGCCCAGCACCAGAGGTGGAAGGTTGTGGGTCATCTGGGTTTTCATCATTAATTATGTTATCCTGGGTAATTTTTTCGGTCACACCCGCTTCAAAACCAGGGAATTCACTTTCACTGACACTATCATCACTGTTTGAGCTATCACTTGGGAACAAAAGACCTCCAATCCGCCGAGGAGTGAGGAACTTCTTACCGCGAGGCATGGTGAAAATGGACTACCAAGATGGCGTTCCCACAATGCACCGCTGAGTCCCAGATTTTTTTCACAGGGTGCACACCAACCACTGAGACCCATTCTCTTTCGTGTAGGCCTACCAGCCCTCTCCCACTTGATTTGAAGCCGCTAGAATTTATGCATATAGATACGTCAAACACGGTATCTCCCATGACGTATATATACGACCGCGACAGTCAAAGGGTTAACAGGAGGTTAAAACATCTATTAGGGGAGAAAAGGGAATTTATACGCACATCAGAAGAGGAGACCAATATGTTCAGCTTAAAAGAGAAGTAAAACAGGGAATTAGAAAGGCTAAACATGACTATGAAATTAGAGTTGCTAATGAATCAAAGATCAATCCAAAAGGGTTCTTTCAAGTGTATACCTGGAGTTACCTGGAGAGAGTTCTGGGGGTCAACGCCCCTGTGGCCTGGTCTGTGACCAGGTCTCCTGGTGGATCAGAGCCTGATCAACCAGGCTGTTACAACTGGCTACACGCAATCCAAAGCATGAGCCACAGCCCGGCTGATCAGGTACCAACTTTAGGTGCTTGTCCAGTGCCAGCTTGAAGACTGCCAGGGGTCTATTGGTAATCCCCCTTATGTGTGCTGGGAGGCAGTTGAACAGTCTCGGGCCCCTGACACTTACTGTATTGTCTCTTAACATGCTAGTGACACCCCTGCTTTTCATTGGGGGATGTTGCATTGTCTGCCAGGTCTTTTGCTTTCATTGTGAGTGATTTTCGTGAGCAAGTACGGTACTAGTCCCTCTAGGATTTTCCAGGTGTATATAATCATGTATCTCTCCCGCCTGCATTCCAGGGAATACAGGTTCAGGAACTTCAAACGCTCCCAGTAATTGAGGTGGTTTATCTCCATTATGCGTGCTGTGAAGGTTCTCTGTGCATTTTCTAGGTCAGTAATTTCACCTGCCTTGAAAGGTGCTGTTAGTGTGCAGCAATATTCCAGCCTAGATAGAACAAGCGACCTTAAGAGTGTCATCATGGGTTTGGCATCCCTTGTTTTGAAGGTTCTCATTATCCATCCTGTCATTTTTCTAGCAGATGCAATTGATATAATGTTATGGTCCTTGAAGGTGAGATCCTCTGACATGATCACTCCCAGGTCTTTGACGTTTGTTTTTCACTCTATTTTGTGGCCAGAATTTGTTTTGTACTCTGATGAAGTTTTGATTTCCTCGTGTCTACCATATCGGAGTAATTGAAATTTCTCATCATTGAACTTCATATTGTTTTCTGCAGCCCATTGACAGATTTGGTTGATGTCCGCCTGGAGCCTTGCAGTGTCTGCAATGGAAGACACTGTCATGCAGATTCGGGTGTCATCTGCAAAGGAAGACACGGTGCTGTGGCTGACATCCTTGTCTATGTCAGATATGAGGATGAGAAACAAGATGGGAGTGAGTACTGTGCCTTGTGGAACAGAGCTTTTCACCGTAGCCACTTCCGACTTTACTCTGTTGACTACTACTCTTTGTGTTCTGTTTGTGAGGAAATTATAGATCTATCTACCAACTTTTCCTGTTAGTCCTTTAGCACGCATTTTGTGCTCTATTACCCCATGGTCACACTTGTCGAAGGTTTTTGCAAAGTCTGTATATATTACATCTGCATTATTTTTGTCTTCTAGTGCTTCTAGGACCTTGTTGTAGTGATCTAAGAGTTGAGACAGACAAGAGTGACCTGCTCTAAACCCATGTTGCCCTGGGTTGTGTATTTGATGGGTTTCTAGATGGGTGGCGATCTTGCTTCTTAGGACCCTTTCAAAGATTTTTATGATATGGGATGTTAGTGCTATCGGTCTGTAGTTCTTTGCTATTGCTTTACTCTCCTCTTTGTGGAGTGGGGCTATGTCTGTTGTTTTTAGTAGCTGTGGGATGACCCCTGTGTCCATGCTCCCTCTCCATAGGATGGTAAAAGCTCGTGATAGGGGCTTCTTGCAGTTCTTACATAAGAACATAAGAAAGAAGGAACACTGCAACAAGCCTACTGACCCACGCGGAGCAGGTCCATGTCCCACCCCGGATTAGACCAATGACCCACCCCCCGGATTATCCCAATGACCCACCCAGTCTGGTCATCCCCACTCAAGGATGGAGCACTGTACCAGACCCAGCAGCAAAGGTAGTCAGGTCCAACTCACACCCATCCACACCCACTCATGTATTTATCTAACCTATTTTTAAAACTACACAACATTTTAGCCTCAATAACTGTACTTGGGAGCTTGTTCCACTCAACCACAACTCTATTACCAAACCAGTGCTTTCCTATATCCTTCCTGAATCTGAATTTTTCCAACTTAAAACCATTGCTGTGAGTCCTGTCTTGGATGGAAATTTTCAGCACACTATTTACATCCCCTTCATTTATTCCTGTTTTCCATTTACACACCTCGATCATATCCCCCCTAATTCTACGCCTTTCGAGAGAGTACAGATTCAGGGCCCTCAGTCTATCCTCATAGGGAAGATTTCTGATACATGGGATCATCTTTGTCATCCTCCTTTGTACATTTTCCAGAGCATTTATATCCATTCTGTAATTCGGTGACCAGAACTGAGCAGCATAGTCTAAATGAGGCCTAACCAAGGATACATAGAGTTGAAGAACAACCTGAGGACTTCTATTATTTATACTTCTAGATATGAAGCCAAGAATTCTGTTAGCTTTATTGCGAACACTAATGCACTGTTGTCTTGGTTTTAGATTACTGCTAACCAGAACTCCTAAATCCTTTTTGCAATCGGTAGTATTAAGATCTACATTATTTAGTTTATATGTGGCATGGTTATTTAACTGTCCAACATTTAGAACTTTGCATTTGTCAATATTAAACTGCATCTGCCACTTCTCCGACCATTGCGTCAGTCCATTCAAATCATCCTGGAATGCTCTAATGTCCTCATTAGAATGAATTGGACAGCCTATTTTGGTATCATCAGCAAATTTGCTTATGTTGCTATTTATTCCCTCATCTATGTCGTTTATCAGCGCTGTATAGCCCTTGTGGCTTAGCGCTTCTTTTTGATTATAATAATAATAATATGTCGTTTATGTAAATTGTGAACAACAACGGGCCCAACACTGACCCCTGAGGAACACTGCTTGTGACATGCCCCCATTCTGATTTCTCCCCATTTATGCAAACTCTCTGCTGTCTATTTGTCAGCCATGCCTCTACCCAGGAAAAAATTTCTCCTCCTATTCCGTGTGCCCTAAGTTTCCTCAATAGCCTCTGGTGTGGAACTCTATCGAAAGCCTTACTGAAGTCCATATACACAATATCATATTCATTACCATGATCTACCTCCTCAAACACCTTAGTGAAAAAAGTTAGTAAATTCGTAAGACAGGAACGCCCCTTTGTAAAACCGTGTTGAGAATCATTAATCAATCTGTGCCTGTCAAGATGGCTACGAATTGCTTCGGCAATTATTGATTCCATAAATTTTCCCACTATGGAGGTAAGGCTTATTGGTCTATAGTTCGAAGCCAAGGACCTGTCACCTGCCTTGTAAATAGGTATTACATTTGCCATTTTCCACTTATCAGGCACTATGCCAGTTTGTAGTGATATGTTAAAAAGATTAGTCAAAGGTATGCTAAGTTCCTCTTTACATTCCTTTAACACCCTTGCAAACAGTTCATCAGGACCTGGGGATTTGTTAGGTTTTAGTTTCTCTATTTGTCAGAGGACCATGTCACTAGTTACCGCTAACGTACATAGCTTATTATCATCCTGTTCTATGTAATCTATTATTTCAGGAATATCGCTAGTATTTTCCTGGGTGAAAACTGAGAGGAAGTAGTTATTTAGTATTTCACACATATCCTTATCACTGTCAGTGATCTGACCAGAGTTACTCTTAAGTGGGCCAATCTTGTCTCTCATCTTACTTCTGTATACCTGAAAGAACCCTTTTGGGTTAGTCTTTGAATCCCTTGCGACCTTAGCCTCATAATCCCTTTTTGCTTTTCTTATTCCTTTTTTTATTTATCTCTTTAATTGAATGTATTGATTTCTTAACTACCCATCCCCTCTTTTGATACACCTATATATGCCTCTCTTTTGACCAATGAGATGTTTTAATCTATTGTTCATCCATTTGGGATCATTTTTGTTAGATCTAATTTCCCTACTCAGAACAAAAGTTGTCTGGGCAGCTAGAACTATGCTCTGAAAAAGTCATAGTGGCAACCAAGATCACCTACCTGACCCATAGTCGGGACATCCTAATTTAGCCCACCCAAGTAATTTTTCAGTCCCATGAAGTCGGCCAAGCGAAAATCTGGGACAGAGATTTGATTGCAGTTATCTGGGTAATTCCATGATATATTGAAACTAAGTGATTTGTGATCACTTTCCCCAAGCTCATCATTAACCTCAAGATTATTAATTAGTGAATCTTTGTTGGCAAGAACCAAGTCAAGCAGATTGTTTCCTCTAGTTGGTTCTGTCACAACCTGCTCTAAAAAGCAATCCTGAACTGTATCAAGAAAGTCACTAGACTCAAGATTTCCTGTCATATTGTTCCAATCAATTTGTCTAAAGTTAAAAATCTCCCATTATCACAACATTTTCATATCTAGATGCCTTATGAATTTCGTCCCATAACAGCTTACTGCACTCCCCATCAAGGTTTGGGGACCTATAAATCACACCCAAAATTAATTTGTCACGTCCCTCGAGAAATGTAGCCAAACCAATTCTGTGTTCGATGTTTCTAATCTTTTATCATGTCTAAGACAACAATTTAAATTTTCTCTGACATACTTTGCCACACCACCACCCTTCCTGTTGACCCTATCAGTGTGGAATAGTTTATAACCCTGTATGTTGCATTCAGAAGGCATTTCTCTATCTTTCAGGTTGAACCAGGTCTCTGTTATACCAATAATATCTATATTACCCACACTTGCAAGTAATTTTAGCTCATCTATCTTATTTCTTAGACTCCTACTATTTGTATAGTAAACCTTTAGGGAGCTAGTCACTCGTTGCCCTCTACTATTTCTCTTTGTTTGTTGATCAATTGATTTGCCATTACTAGCAACTTTATTTTGAATATTGTCTTTTAAACATATCCCTGCGGTATCCCGGTAATAACTGCTGTTTTTAACCCTAATGGTATCCCGGTAATAACTGCTGTTTTTAACCCTAATGCTGCAGCCTGATTGTTTCCCACAAACACCCATACCTCTATAATCTGTCAGTTTAAATTCCTAGACAAGTCATCAATTACCCTCTCAATTGAATTGGCTAATGCAACCACTCCATCCCCATAGAGATGAACCCCATCCCTTGCATACATGTCACATTTGCCAAAGAAAAGGTCCCAGTTATCAATGAATGGGATTGCAAGTTCCTTGCAGTACCTGTCTAGCCAGCGATTTATACCAATTGCCCTAGACATCCATTCATTGCCCACTCCCTTTCTATGCAAGATGCTACATATGACTGGGATCCCTCCCTTAGACCTAACTACTTCTATGGCTGACCTGTACTTATCCAGCAGCTCCTCTCTCCTGCCCTTCCCAGTGTCATTACCCCCAGCACTAAGACAGATAATGGGCTTGTTCCCATTACCTGCCATAATATTATCCAACCTGCTGACTATGTTGCCAACACCAGCTCCAGGAAGACACACTCTCTGTCTGAACTTTCTGTCTCTGTTACAAAATGCACGGTCCATATATCTTACCTGAGAATCGCTTACTATTAAAATATTCTTACCTTGATTAGCAGGGGAATCAGTGGTACCTTCAACCTCACTAACCACAGAAGTACTCTCGTCTTGGAGAACAGAGAATCGATTTCCTACCTTCACAACTTCTCTATTAACTCTCCTCATCTTCCTTCTTCCTGAACTGTGAACCACTTGCCACTTAAAGTGGCTGCCAGTCTCACTGCTGATGACCATTCCTACCTTACCAGCTAAATCCTTCTCACACTCGCTCCCAAACTCATCTATGCGAAGCTTCAGCTTCCTATTTTCCTCCTGAAGAAGTAGAATCTCCTTCTTCAACACATGAACCTGGGATTCTAAAGCACTACAACAAGCCATGGTATGGGTAACAGCCCACGCTAACTCCCAAGAGCTTGGCAGGTATGACCGCACTTGACCAATTACCTCAGCGTACTTGATGAACACGGAGTTCCATGAGTCTGGCCCTGGGGCAGAGTGCATGGGCATGTCATTTATCGCCTGTTGGAAGTCATTTGGCGTCAGGATAACATCAGATAGGCTTGTGTTAACCAAATTTTGTGGCTCTCTCATAAAAAATTCATTTTGATCTTCGACTCTCAGTCTGGTTAGCAACTTGCTAAAAACTGAGTCATATTGGGACTTGAGTAGCTCACTCATTTCCTTGCTGTCATCTGTGTAGGACCCATCTTGAAGATTGAGACACTTATGCAGCATATGGGAATCTTTATTCAGGAAACGTTTCACCACACAGTGGCTTCATCAGTCCAATACAAAGAGGAAGGCGTAAGGAGAGGAGGAGTATGAGGTAATCAGTCCCTCAGCCTGGAGTCGATGTGTTCAGTCCATCAATCTTGTAGAATGTGCAGTATAGGGCCGTAGACGTGGCTTATATACTGTAGAGAGGTGAGGTGAAGCAGGCGGAGGCGGGGTCATAGTGGTACCATCCACTAGTCGAAGTAGGTCTTTGTCCAAAAGTTGAACAAGTGTTGAAGAATTCTTTGTAACAAGATCCCATGACGCTGCAGTGTCTGACAGTTGTGATGAATGGTTTGAAAAACCGACAAGTTGAAGATTGAGACACTTATGCAGCATAAGTGTCTCAATCTTCAACTTGTCGGTTTTTCAAACCATTCATCACAACTGTCAGGACCCATCTTGTTTAAGTATGCTGCATAAGTGTCTCAATCTTCAACTTGTCGGTTTTTCAAACCATTCATCACAACTGTCAGGACCCATCTTGTTTAAGTAGGGGCCCAATGCTGGACGTTGTTCTCGACTTTGATTTGGCATAGGAAAAGAAATACTTTGGGTTTCTTTTGATTTCATTTATGGCTTTTAGTTCTTCCTGCAATTCCTGACTCCTATAAGATTCCTTTAGCCTAAGTTCGATGTTTGCTATTTCTCTGACCAGTGACTCCCTACGCATTTCAGATATATTGGCCTCTTTTAGCCGCTCTGTTATTCTTTTTCGTCGCCTGTAAAGGGAGCGCCTGTCTCTTTCTATTTTACATCTACTCCTCCTTTTTCTTAAGGGAATAAGCCTTGAGCATACATCGAGTGCCACCGAGTTAATCTGTTCTAGGCATAAGTTGGGGTCTGTGTTGCTTAGTCTATCTTCCCAGCTTATATCAGTTTGGACTTGGTTTACTTGGTCCCACTTTATGTTCTTATTATTGAAGTTGAATTTGGTGAAGGCTTCCTCATGACTAATCTCATTATGTCAGTCTGGAGCTCCACACATACATGTCTGAACCTCGATTATGTTGTGATCTGAGTTTATTGTTTTTGATATGGTGACATTTCGTATCAGATCATCATTGTTAGTGAAGATGAGGTCTAGTCTATTCTCCAGTCTAGTAGGCTCTATTATTTGCTGGTTTAAGTTGAACTTTGTGCAGAGATTTAAAAGCTCGTGTGTGTGTGTGAATTCTCGTAAGAGGTGCCTCCTGGAGTTATCACTGAAACAATATTATTTGCTATATTCCTTCATTTTAGGTGCCTTAAGTTGAAATCCCCCAGGAGCAAGATGTTGGGGGCAGGAGCTGGCAGATTTTCCAGACAGTGGTCAATTTTTAACAGTTGTTCCTGGAATTGCTGGGACGTTGCATCCGGAGGCTTGTAGACTACCACAATGACTAGGTTTTGGTTCTCGATCTTTACTGCTAAATCTTCCACTACATCATTTGAGGCATTAAGCAGTTCTGTGCAAACAAGTGATTCTGCGATATACAGGCCAACCCCCCCCCCCCCTTTTGCCTGTTCACTCTGTTGCATCTGCATAGGTTGTAACCTTGGATCCATATTTTGTTGTCCAAGTGTTCCTTCATGTGGGTCTCTGTGAAAGAAGTGAACATTGCATTTGCCACTGCAAGCAGTCCACGGATGAAAGGTATTTTGTTGTTCGCTGCTGGCTTTAGACCCTGTATATTTGCAAAGAAGAATGTCATCAGACTGGTGGTATTGGTGGTACTGGGGGGGACTTTTTTTCTGGCATTAGTATCGGTATCTGTTAGTTTAGAGTGGAGGCCATTGACTGTAGTTCCACTCCAGGAATGACTGGATTTGGTGTACAATTTCTGCCATTTCATGCCAGTTTATTTTTTCTTCCTGGCACTAAAAAACCTCTCCCTCTTGAGTGGCTGTGGCTACCCAGGTTTTCCCATGGTCTGGATGTTTTATATCTTTTTGTCCCCTTTAGATGGTGTGCCTGGCAATTTAAGAGAGACACATTTCAGGGTGAAAAAGCTTACAGGAAGGGAGTTTGCATTTTCCTGTTGTCATATGGGCACGGCATTTTCTAGGGTGGTCAAAGTTGCATGTCCCATCTGTTTTTCCAGATTTCCCATGCCTACAGATACTAAGTGCATAGTGTGTGCACAGTCTTGGTTTCTGTTTGCCTTGGAGTTCTGTGACTGTATTCCCTGTTGGTGCATGTTTACCTGTGTCTTTCCTATCCTCACTAGCACTAACAATGGGACTCTCACCAGTTGTTTTTGGTAATGTATCCTCACTAATGCTAGTGGAGTCCCCTTGTTCGCTATCTCCTGTGGTATTACTAGTTTGTAATATTGGTTTTATCTTGTCTTTGACTACACTTGTTTCCTCGCTACAGCTCCTGTCTCCCTTGGGGTCATTTATATGCATTCTCTCCTGCGTACATTTACTGACTCCCTGGACAGCACCTCCAGCTTCACCATTACTGTCTACCAGGACATCATTATCCGCCCTACATTTACTGACTAACGGGGCAGCACCTCCAGCCTTACAGTTTCTGACTACATGGCCAGCACCGAGGGCGATACCATCCAGCCCAGACTTTTTATTTTCCCATCTATTATAGAATGCTTCCAGGTTTTCTATGAAGGCTGCTCTGATGTTATCCTCTTTTAATACCAGTGTGATTTTAGTCCACAGATTGATCTCATTTGGGCATACCCAAAAACACTTCCCTGATTTAATACTGCTTGTAGCTAGTTCTTGGATATCTGCACAAGAGGCGTGACACCAATTTTCACAAAAATGGCAATTTATCCATGTGGAAGCCCGTTTGTTTGATGTACTGCAGACTATACAGAGCTTCATAATGATTTGAATGGTTGATTTACTGTAATTCTACTAGTAACCTCTTGAATATTCTACTAATAACCTCCTTAAAGTGAAGCTCTAGCTATTTGTATTTCTATTTCTAACTGTACTTGTATATTAGGACAGCTTACTGGTGTACGTTCCTGTTTTATATTTATTGTTTGTGTTTGATAAGGGCGCCTAAAACCCCGTCTGCTTAGGACGAAGGTGAAGGAAAAAGTAGGACCTCTGAAAATTGGGAATGGACAGCTGACGGATAATGAACTGGAAATGTGTTCCTTATTTAATGACTATTTTTTGTCAGTTTTTACACAGGAAGACACAAATGAGATTCCAGAAATTAAAATTTTTTCAGTTCCTGATGAATTCAAATTAACTAATATTACTGTCACGAGGGACATGGTTATGAAACAGATAGACAAACTGAAGCAAAATAAGTCTCCGGGATCCAACGAGTTGTTTTCCAGGGTACTTAAGGAATGCAAGATGGAGCTTAGTCAGCCATTAATGCATCCATCCTTACTGGTGTTGTGCCAGAGTTGTGGAAGATGGCTAATATGGTTTCTATATTCAAATCAGGGGATAAGTACATTCCTTCAAATTACCTCCCAATAAGCCTGACATCTATAGTAGGCAAGTTATTAGAATCAGGTATAGCTGACATTATTAGAAGTCACCTTGAAGAACATACTTTGATTAATGAATCTCAGCATGGATTTACGAGAGGTTCCTGCCTGACAAATTTACCGACGTTCTTCAATAGAACATTTGAGATGGCAGTAGACAGTGATAAAGAATATGTTGTTGTTTATTTGTGTTTTAGTAAAGCCTCCGGTAGAGTACCTCACAAGAGACTCTTAAGAAAAGTGGCAGCTCATGGTTTAGGAGGTAAAGTTCTAGCATGGATAGAGGCATGGCTTACCAATAGAAAGCAGAGAGTTTCCATTAATGGAGTCAAATCTGATTAGGGATTAGTCACTAGTGGCATTCTACAAGGATCAGTTTTAGGCCCTCTCTTGTTCAAAATTTACATTAATGACCTTTATGAAGGGATTATGAGTGACATGAGTAAATTTGTTTATGATACAAAGATAAGCCATATAATACATTCTGAGGACGATGGCAATGAACTCCAGGAGGATTTGGACAAATCAATATCTTGGTCTGAAAAATGGCAGATGATGTTCAATGTGGATAAGTGTAAGGTACTAGTCCTTGGTAATAAAAAAAACCCTCGAAGCTATAAAGAGTGAAGTAGAGCTTGATCATTCAGAATGTGAAAAAGACTTAGGAGTCATGGTAAGCAGAAATCTAAAGCCAAGAGAGCAGTGCCTTAGTGCGCGCAATAAGGCTAACAGATTACTAGGATTTGGCTCTAGAAGTATAAATATCGGAAGTCCAAAAGTTATTTTACACCTCTGTAAGTTACTAATGAGGCCTCATTTAGATTATGCCACTCAGTTTTGGTCTCCTTACTACAGGATGGATATAGACTCATTGGAGAACATACAGAGAAGAATGACTAAAATGATTTACTGTGTAAGGAGTCTCCCGTTCTACGTCTCCCCTCATTCTACGTCTCTGGAGAGATGTAGAATGAGGGGAGATATCGTTGAAGTGTATAAGTGGATGACGGGCATAAACAAAGGAGATATTAATAAAGAACTGAGAGTGTCGTACCATGTAAGAACCAGAAATAATGGATTTAAATTGAATAAATTTAGATTTAGAAAGGACGTAGGTAAGTACTGGTTTTCTAACAGAGTTGTGGATGCGTGGAACAATCTTCCCAGTAGGGTGATCGAGGCTAGGAGCTTAGGTAGCTTTAAAAAGAGATTGGACAAATATATGAGTGGGAGGGGCTGGGTTTGATATGTGTCATTGGGTACGGGAGTAAATTCTTGGGTAGCTTTGGGTAGAGGTTGTTTTGATAAGGACCTGGCTTGTATGGGCCAGTAGGCCTTCTGTAGTGTTCCTCCATTCTTATGTTCTTATGATTCCTTGATTAGCGATGAAATCATTTACTGATGGGGTCATAGGCCCCTACGTCCATTGTTAAGTGAGGAGAGGCTGTACTACAATGCTTAAAGCACTCTAGAGTGATAAAATGCATATACAGTACACTCATTACTTACATTAAAATATTTGTAGTCTTAATGTAGGGTGAAAGGTGAAAAGTATTTGTTGAAAGTCGGGTGTGGAAAGTAGGGTAGCCCGCCTGGCCACCCCACCCATGTAGAGTACTATGTAAACAAACGGACAAAGCTTATGATTATGGTTTATGCATGTTCATAGAAGCGCCTTACATTGTGTACAAGATGTCTCCACAGTGGTACAGTAGAATAAATAAAGACCAACACTTCCATTCTCATGTAACATCATTCTAGAAGGAATGATGCTCTGACAAGTTAGTATAGGATAAATAAACAGCAACACTCTCATTCTCATGCAACACACCATTTTTAGAGTAAATGATACTATTATTATTATTCTTATAATCATAATAAAAAAGAAGTGCTAAACTCACAAGGGTTGTGAATACCTATAGATAGAGTGAAGGCATATGAAAGGAATATTTTTCTACAGTTAAGTACTTAAACTGGTGCTTGACTAGAGAAAACGTAGTTCTTCTGACACTTCTACTCACCTCTTGGTAAAGGAATCTCATATTTATGTCAATTTTTATACTGTGGGTGTATCATGTTTATATGTTATGTAGTATCTTTATTACACAATTTTGAAAAAAAATATAAATGAATTAATGGAAATGTCTATATTAACGTAATATACGACATTTAATGCGCCCAAGAAATTATTATATGTCATCTTCAAGAGTACAGACTCTTAGTGATTTTAATGTGTATCTGCATGCCAGCACGGTATATAAGTATATTTAGGTACAGATACACATAAGTATAATTATCAGAGTACAGCTGGGCCGTGCTTTATGGTGTTTTGCGATATGGCATTCTGCTAATGCAGTTATTTTAATCCTTTGACTGTTGACAGGCCCAATCCTGAAGTGTCTCCTATTGTCGCAAAATATTCGAAAAAAAAATTATTTTTTCTTATGAAAATGTTAAGATTATTTTTCTGATTGTTTTAGTCCCTCCAAAAAAATTTTCCCATCAGTACTTACCCAGATATAGAGGCATGAAGTTTGCAGAAAATGAGCCACATATGGCAACAGCGGCGACTGCCGCTCACCCAGTAAACTTTGGTTTACTTGTATTTGAAGGTTTGTTGTTTTTTTCACTATTTTATTTTTTCACATAACGTATGTGGCCTGTGAGACCAAAGTAAGGTGCAATGTACATATATACACTTGCTGTATACAACACAATAAGCACACTAATATAATTATCAATATATTGTTTACAAAACTTGTTTACAAAAACAAACAATACAAAAATTTGTTTATTACTATTGTTCTATAATATATATACCAATATACAGTCACTGGACATATTTCTAGAAGTTCTGCAGCTTTGAAACATGGTGTCATACACAATGGTGTTTTATACTCCTCACACATAAAACCAGTGTGTGTGCATTTTTATGGAAGTTTTTTTTATGTGCAAAGACAAAACACCTCGTCTGAGAAGTTTTCTTCAAAGTATTAGCAGGCAGTTGTGTTATGTAGTTATCCTAGGTAAATGGTCGTGTGTCATCATTCCTTCCTTCCTAATTTCCTTCATTCCTTTCCTACATCTCTTCCTACATTCCTTCATCTGTTCTTTCCTACCTCTCTTCCTACATTCCTTCATCTGTCCTTCCTTACTTTTTTCTTTCCTTTCATCTCGTCCTTCCTTCATTCCTGCCTTCCCTTCTTGCTTCTGGTTTCTATAATATATATACACATATATGGTCACTAGATACTTTCATATAACTGCTATTATCTTCATTCAGCAAGCTTGTCTTGGGTGTGAGTGTGTGGCTTATAATTGTTTTGAGTCAGGAGTTGGCACCTGTCAAAATGACATATTGTCTCATTACTCACTTCCCCTACCGCCTGTCAAAACAATGGGGTCGGATGCTGCTTCCCCTCCATTCTATCTAATTATCTTTCTCCCTCATTCTATCTCTTTCAATCTGTCTCTCTCTTTCTCTCTGTCTGTCTATCTCTGTCTCACAGGTACACATAAATATAAGTATACATAGTGTAAATTACCTAGGATAACCCAAAAAATCCAGACAAAGTGCTATACTCTGCTTGAAGATGTGAGTAAACGTGATGATGACACAGTCTTGTGGCTCTCTCTGAGACAGAGCTAGATGGATAAACATGGAGCTTGGCAGACAGACAAATAGACAGACAGACAAATGTTTGTGTACCAGCAAAAAGAAAGCGAGGGGGATGGTCATCTAATCTTTCCTTATCAGCTGCCCCCTCTCTCCACCCTCCTTTACGCTCATCAAACGTCATCTCTTATCAGATGTTATCTCCCCTTATCTTGTCACTGTCATGGGGTGAACTGTTTTCATGCCTCAAGGGAACATATCATTACATATTATTATTACGTCTTCTTCTTCTTCTTCTTCATCTCCTTCTCTTTCTTCTTCATCTCCTTCTCCTTCTTCTTCTTCATCTCCTTCTTCTTCTTCATCTCCTTCTTCTTCTTCTTCTTCTTCATCTCCTTCTCCTTCTTCTTCTTCATCTCCTTCTTCTTCATCTCCTTCTTCTTCATCTCCTTCTCCTTCTTCTTCTTCATCTCCTTCTTCATCTCCTTCTTCTTCATCTCCTTCATCATCATCATCATCATCATCATCATCATCATCATCATCCTCATCATCATCCTCATCATCCTCCTCATCCTCCTCATCCTCCTCATCCTCCTCATCCTCCTCATCCTCCTCATCCTCCTCATCCTCCTCATCCTCCTCCTCCTCCTCCTCCTCCTCCTCCTCCTCCTCCTCCTCCTCCTCCTCCTCCTCCTCCTCCTCCTCCTCCTCCTCCTCCTCCTCCTCCTCCTCCTCCTCCTCCTCCTCCTCCTCCTCCTCATCCTCCTCATCCTCCTCCTCCTCCTCATCCTCCTCCTCCTCCTCCTCCTCCTCCTCCTCCTCCTCCTCCTCCTCCTCCTCCTCCTCCTCCTCCTCCTCCTCATCCACCTCATCCTCCTCCTCCTCCTCCTCCTCCTCCTCCTCTACTTACACACTATGCTGGTGTGCAGGTACACATTAAAATCACTAAGAGTCTCTCTAATCTTGATGCCATATTAACAATACATTATCTCTTGGGCATATTTAATTTCATATACTATTATGTTAATATAGACATTTCCATTAATCCATCTATGATATTTTTTTGAAAATTATGTAATAAAGATGCTACATAACATATAAACATGATAAATACACCTCACAGTAGAATAAATTAATATATATGTGAGATGTGGTAGCCAGGCGACTTGTGGTAGCCAGGGGAGGCATGGTGAACAAGGCCTACCTAAATGGGACTCTCACAATGCACCACTGGCTCCCCAATTTTTTTTTATACTGCGCACACTGACCATGCAGACCCATTCTTTGGCATGTAGATCTACCAACTTTCTCTCACTAGATCTGAAGCCCCTAGAATTTGGGTGTAGTACTACGGCACCAACACTGGCTTGCAAGCTGTAGTACTATGACACTGACAGTGAAAGGGTTAAACATATCTAATATAAATTTTGGTGAAACTTTTTTTACTGCCACTATATGGAGAAGCTTTATAAGGGTGCTTACTGTATTCTGAAACACCAGTGTTAATATAAAGACAAGATACAAAATTGTACAGTCATGTGTCGCATGACACAGTATTACGTTCTGAGAAATGTTGGGTGATTTCGTCTTTGTGCGAGTGTCATAGAGTGTATGTACTTACACAAACCAAGATGTGATATCCTACTGCACACCTAGGCTATATGGTATAGCCTACTACACACCTAGGCTATATGGTATAACCTGTTGTTTCTAGGCTACAAACCTTAGGATCCATGATGATAAAAAACCAAGATTAAATCGAGCACAAGGTAAATGATGTTATGAAGAGACAAAGTAAACATGAGATGTATGAGACTTCTGCCAGAGTAACACCTCATACTATTTACACTACACTTCTTTTTATTAGTATCTAGAATTGATTCTAGAATACCGATAAAATTTACACTACAGCCTCTCCTCACTTAACGACTGAGTTCCGTTCCTAAGACCACGTTGGTAAATGAATTCTTCACTTAGTGTTGAGCATAGTATAATGGTTATTGGGTTTGTAACAACCATTTTTTATATTGTTGTAATGTCACCTTTACACCATTTATAACATTTTTGGTATATTTTTAAATGTTTATACAGTAGTGTACCGTATATTGTAATAAACAGAATAGAGGAAATCGGCTCTAATATACATTATGTAGGTATGCACACTGGTCAGAGAGCCCGTCATAAGTCTGAGTTCTTAGTAAACGAGAACATCGCTAAGTGAGGTAAGGCTGTATAGTAAATACATGAAGCAGTTACATTGTTGTTTATTATCATTATCAAGTATTATGTACTGTACATAATTGTATGTGCTACACTTTTATCTGACTGGCAGTGTAATAGGGACCACTGTTGTATATGTGGTTTGTCATTGTCTGAAACATTGTTATGTGGCAGATGATTGTAATAACAATTTTAATTATGAGAATTATTAAGGTGGTAGAAATATAGAGGTGATAATAAGTGCATGATTGAAGTCTGTATAAGCAGGTTATTGCACTACATAAACTAAATATATTTGACATTTATATTTGATCTACATTAATTTACATAAAAATTGGGTGTTTTTAAAGTGAACTTTTAGAATCTGCTAATAGATGGTTCTATATTTTTTGGTCTTTTATTTGCTTGTAGTTTCTGAGGTAGATGGTGCTGGCGGTGGATGGTGGTGGTGGACAGTGGTGGTGGCAGTGGATAATGGTGATGGTGGTGGTGGTGGATATTGGTGTTGGTAGTGGTGGTGGATGGTGGTGGTGGATGATGGATGGTGCCTTCTTCAGAGATCAAGGAGATTTATGCAGTGTGGAATAGGATGCAGGCATTTGCTGAAAAATATCACCCTGAGCAAGCTGAAACAAGCCATCTCTGCAACAAGTTCAGTGCCAGAACCATGCCCCATTTTAGGGAAATCTTAAAGAGGTACCAGAGACAGAGGACTGTGGACAGTTATTTTGTGAGACACTGGTCCAGTGACTCTCAAGCTGATCCTAGTGGCATTAAAAGACAAAGAAGGGAAGAAACCCCAGATAAGGACTTGTTACCTAAAGTCTTTATGGAAGGGGACTCCCTTTCCAAACAATAAGTGCTCTCTCACTCCTCCGTATCTTCCACATGCCATCAACAGTCTTCAATAAAGGTAAGTAAAAATGTTAATTTATATGTTTATTTAAATGTTTATTTATCTGTTACTAATTGTACTGTGTTGTATGTAAAACTTTAATTAATCTCTATAAAATGTATTTTTTTTTGTGAATATTTTTGGGTTTCTGGAATGGATTAATTGTATTTACATTATTTCTTATGGGAAATATTGCTAAGAGTTTCGAATGTTTCGACATTAGAACTAGCTCCTGGAATGGATTAAGTTAAAAACTTGGGGTTACTCTGTATATTAATGTGAGCAGCTCTCAGCTATTTTGTGTGTACCTTTATCTACTAAAAGTGACACAAAACACCCAGAACTCACCACGAGGAGGTGGCTGCTACTAGAGTTCCTTTTTTTTTTTTGTTTTTTTTTTTTTTTTTTTTGTACGAATGAGTATGAAACTTGTTGATAGATGGAGATGTCAGTTGGTGTGTCTGAGTATGGTCATCAAACTGGGCATATCAATCTGTTCACGTCCTTTTGGACTTTTCGGTTTTTATTTTTCTGCCCTTACCTGTTGAGGTAGTAGGTTGGTAGACAGCAACCACCCAGGGAAGTACTACCGTCCTGCCAGATGACTGTGAAACAAAAACCTGTAACTGTTTTGCATGATGGTAGGATTGCTGGTTTCTTTTTCTGCCTCATAAACACGCTAAGATAACAGGGATATCTTGCTACTCCTACTTACACTTTGGTCACACTTCACAGACACGCACATGCATATATATATATACATACATCTAGGTTTTTCTCCTTTTTCTAAATAGCTCTTGTTCTTTTTTATTTCTTCTATTGTCCATGGGGAAGTGGAAAAGAATCTTTCCTCCGTAAGCCATGCGTGTCGTATGAGGCGACTAAAATGCCGGGAGCAATGGGCTAGTAACCCCTTCTCCTGTATACAATTACTAAAAAAGAGAAGAAGAAAAACTTTATAAAACTGGGTTGCTTAAATGTGCGTGGATGTAGTGCGGATGACAAGAAACAGATGATTGCTGATGTTATGAATGAAAAGAAGTTGGATGTCCTGGCCCTAAGCGAAACAAAGCTGAAGGGGGTAGGAGAGTTTCAGTGGGGGGAAATAAATGGGATTAAATCTGGAGTATCTGAGAGAGTTAGAGCAAAGGAAGGGGTAGCAGTAATGTTAAATGATCAGTTATGGAAGGAGAAAAGAGAATATGAATGTGTAAATTCAAGAATTATGTGGATTAAAGTAAAGGTTGGATGCGAGAAGTGGGTCATAATAAGCGTGTATGCACCTGGAGAAGAGAGGAATGCAGAGGAGAGAGAGAGATTTTGGGAGATGTTAAGTGAATGTATAGGAGCCTTTGAACCAAGTGAGAGAGTAATTGTGGTAGGGGACTTGAATGCTAAAGTAGGAGAAACTTTTAGAGAGGGTGTGGTAGGTAAGTTTGGGGTGCCAGGTGTAAATGATAATGGGAGCCCTTTGATTGAACTTTGTATAGAAAGGGGTTTAGTTATAGGTAATACATATTTTAAGAAAAAGAGGATAAATAAGTATACACGATATGATGTAGGGCGAAATGACAGTAGTTTGTTGGATTATGTATTGGTAGATAAAAGACTGTTGAGTAGACTTCAGGATGTACATGTTTATAGAGGGGCCACAGATATATCAGATCACTTTCTAGTTGTAGCTACACTGAGAGTACAAGGTAGATGGGATACAAGGAGAATAGAAGCATCAGGGAAGAGAGAGGTGAAGGTTTATAAACTAAAAGAGGAGGCAGTTAGGGTAAGATATAAACAGCTATTGGAGGATAGATGGGCTAATGAGAGCATAGGCAATGGGGTCGAAGAGGTATGGGGTAGGTTTAAAAATGTAGTGTTAGAGTGTTCAGCAGAAGTTTGTGGTTACAGGAAAGTGGGTGCAGGAGGGAAGAGGAGCGATTGGTGGAATGATGATGTAAAGAGAGTAGTAAGGGAGAAAAAGTTAGCATATGAGAAGTTTTTACAAAGTAGAAGTGATGCAAGGAGGGAAGAGTATATGGAGAAAAAGAGAGAAGTTAAGAGAGTGGTGAAGCAATGTAAAAAGAGAGCAAATGAGAGAGTGGGTGAGATGTTATCAACAAATTTTGTTGAAAATAAGAAAAAGTTTTGGAGTGAGATTAACAAGTTAAGAAAGCCTAGAGAACAAATGGATTTGTCAGTTAAAAATAGGAGAGGAGAGTTATTAAATGGAGAGTTAGAGGTATTGGGAAGATGGAAGGAATATTTTGAGGAATTGTTAAATGTTGATGAAGATAGGGAAGCTGTGATTTCGTGTATAGGGCAAGGAGGAATAACATCTTGTAGGAGTGAGGAAGAGCCAGTTGTGAGTGTGGGGGAAGTTCGTGAGGCAGTAGGTAAAATGAAAGGGGGTAAGGCAGCCGGGATTGATGGGATAAAGATAGAAATGTTAAAAGCAGGTGGGGATATAGTTTTGGAGTGGTTGGTGCAATTATTTAATAAATGTATGGAAGAGGGTAAGGTACCTAGGGATTGGCAGAGAGCATGCATAGTTCCTTTGTATAAAGGCAAAGGGGATAAAAGAGAGTGCAAAAATTATAGGGGGATAAGTCTGTTGAGTGTACCTGGTAAAGTGTATGGTAGAGTTATAATTGAAAGAATTAAGAGTAAGACGGAGAATAGGATAGCAGATGAACAAGGAGGCTTTAGGAAAGGTAGGGGGTGTGTGGACCAGGTGTTTACAGTGAAACATATAAGTGAACAGTATTTAGATAAGGCTAAAGAGGTCTTTGTGGCATTTATGGATTTGGAAAAGGCGTATGACAGGGTGGATAGGGGGGCAATGTGGCAGATGTTGCAAGTGTATGGTGTAGGAGGTAGGTTACTGAAAGCAGTGAAGAGTTTTTACGAGGATAGTGAGGCTCAAGTTAGAGTATGTAGGAAAGAGGGAAATTTTTTCCCAGTAAAAGTAGGCCTTAGACAAGGATGTGTGATGTCACCGTGGTTGTTTAATATATTTATAGATGGGGTTGTAAGAGAAGTAAATGCGAGGGTCTTGGCAAGAGGCGTGGAGTTAAAAGATAAAGAATCACACACAAAGTGGGAGTTGTCACAGCTGCTCTTTGCTGATGACACTGTGCTCTTGGGAGATTCTGAAGAGAAGTTGCAGAGATTGGTGGATGAATTTGGTAGGGTGTGCAAAAGAAGAAAATTAAAGGTGAATACAGGAAAGAGTAAGGTTATGAGGATAACAAAAAGATTAGGTGATGAAAGATTGAATATCAGATTGGAGGGAGAGAGTATGGAGGAGGTGAACGTATTCAGATATTTGGGAGTGGACGTGTCAGCGGATGGGTCTATGAAAGATGAGGTGAATCATAGAATTGATGAGGGAAAAAGAGTGAGTGGTGCACTTAGGAGTCTGTGGAGACAGAGAACTTTGTCCTTGGAGGCAAAGAGGGGAATGTATGAGAGTATAGTTTTACCAACGCTCTTATATGGGTGTGAAGCGTGGGTGATGAATGTTGCAGCGAGGAGAAGGCTGGAGGCAGTGGAGATGTCATGTCTGAGGGCAATGTGTGGTGTGAATATAATGCAGAGAATTCGTAGTTTGGAAGTTAGGAGGAGGTGCGGGATTACCAAAACTGTTGTCCAGAGGGCTGAGGAAGGGTTGTTGAGGTGGTTCGGACATGTAGAGAGAATGGAGCGAAATAGAATGACTTCAAGAGTGTATCAGTCTGTAGTGGAAGGAAGGCGGGGTAGGGGTCGGCCTAGGAAGGGTTGGAGGGAGGGGGTAAAGGAGGTTTTGTGTGCGAGGGGCTTGGACTTCCAGCAGGCATGCGTGAGCGTGTTTGATAGGAGTGAATGGAGACAAATGGTTTTTAATACTTGACGTGCTGTTGGAGTGTGAGCAAAGTAACATTTATGAAGGGATTCAGGGAAACCGGCAGGCCGGACTTGAGTCCTGGAGATGGGAAGTACAGTGCCTGCACTCTGAAGGAGGGGTGTTAATGTTGCAGTTTAAAAACTGTAGTGTAAAGCACCCTTCTGGCAAGACAGTGATGGAGTGAATGATGGTGAAAGTTTTTCTTTTTCGGGCCACCCTGCCTTGGTGGGAATCGGCCGGTGTGATAATAAAAAATAAAATACCTGTTGACTCCTCCTTTTTTATTTTTCTAGGTTTACCCTCACGTCTAAACAAACCATAACCATGGTAGAGGTCATCATAGTAGTTGTTGTCGAGGGATTCATGGTGGTCAGGGAGGTGGCTCCTCTCAGGGAATTTGTTGTTGTTGGGGACATTGAGGGTCTCACCAAGTTTCTTCTTCTTCTTCTTGCAAACATAGTGCCACTCACCGAGTTCATCATTGTTGGTGGCAGGGCACCTCTCTCCCTGTGTTATCTTCTCTTTCTTCTTCTTCTTCTTCTTCTTCTTGGAAGTGCATTCATAGTTGTTGGGGTCATGGTTGTCACAGTAATTCTCAAAGTCGATGTGGGCAACTCTTCTGAACAATGCCATTGTTGATACTAAGACTTGGAGGCTCAGAACAATTATTAGATTTATCTGGAAATCCACAAATTTCAGATGATCAGTGAATGATAATGACCTTCGAATTCTGGTACTGCCCATGTGTATACTAGTGGTAATGGATGTGGAAAATAGTGATGATAATATAGTGAATAATGATAGAAATGATGTATAGTGATGGTGAGGGATGTGGTAAATAGTGAGGGTGATAAATGTAGAACATAATGATAAATGTGGTATATAGTGATGGTGATAGATGTGGTATATAGTGATAGATGTGGTATATAGTAGATGTAGTAATTTTATGTAGCGATGTTGTGTATTGATACTGATTAGTGATGTGTAGTGATACTGATATATAGTGATGTTAATGTGTAGTATTGTGTATTGATGTGTAGTGATGTTGATGAGTAGTGTTGTGTATTGATGTTGTGTAGTGATGATGTGTAGTGTTATATAGTGTTGTTGATATGTACTGTTGTTTATTGATGTTGATATGTAGTGTTGTGTATTGATGTGTAGTGATGTGTAGTGTTGTGTATTGATGTTGTGTAGTGTTGATGTGTAGTGATGTGTATTGATTTTGTGTAGTGTTGTTGATGTGTAGTGTTATGTACTGATGTTGTGTAGTGTTGTTGATGTGTAGTGTTATGTACTGATGTTGTGTATTGTTGTTGATGTGTATTGATATGTGTAGTGACAGTGATGATGTGTAGTAATGTGATATTGTGCAGTGATAGTGATGTGATGTGATATTGTGCACTGATAGTGATGTCTTTTGATATTGTGCAGTGATAGTGATGATGTATAGTGATGATGTATAGTGATGTAATATTGTGCAGTGATAGTGATGATGTGTAGTGATGTAATATTGTGCAGTGATAGTGATTATGTGTAGTGATATGATATTGTGCAGTGATAGTGATGATGTATAGTGATGTGATATTGTGCAGTGATAGTGGTGTGATGTGATATTGTGCAGTGATAGTGATGTGATATGATATTGTGCACTGATAGTGATATGTAGTGATGAAATATTGTGCAGTGATAGGGATGATGTGTAATGATACTATTCATTGTACTAACATTCTTTGACCCCTCTGTTCATGGTACTAACATTCTTTCACCCACTGTTCATGGTGCTAACATTTCTTTGACCCTACAATTCATGGTACTAATATTCTTTGACCTCACTGTTGATGGTACTAACATACTTTGACCCTACTATTCATTGTACTAACATACTTTGACCCCACTGTTCATGGTGCTAACATTTCTTTGACCCTACCATTCATAGTACTAACATTTTTTGACCCCCTAGTTCACTATGCTAATATTCTTTGACCCCAATGTTCATGGTACTAACATATATTTGACCCCACTGTTCATGGTACTAACATACTTTTACCCCACTGTTCATGGTGCTATCATATCTTTGGCCCCACCATTCAGGGTACTAACATATCTTTGACCCCACTGTTCATGGTGCTAACATATCTTTGACCCTGCCATTCATGGTAATAGCATATCTTTGACCCCACTGTTCATTATACTACCATATCTCTGACCACACCATACATGGTATTAACATATCTTTGACTCCACTGTTTATGGTGCTAACATGTCTTTGGCCTCACTGTTTATGGTACTAACATATCTTTGACCTCACTGTTCATGGTAATAACATATCTTTGACCTCACTCTTCATGGTGCTAACATATCTTTGACTGCATTGTTCATGGTGCTAACATATCTTTGACTGCATTGTTCATGGTGCTAACATATCTTTGACCTCACTGTTCATGGTACTAATGTATCTTTCACTCCACTGTTCATGGTACTAACATATCTTTGACCCCACTGTTCATGGTACTAACATATCCTTGACCTCTCTGTTCATGGTACTAACATATCTTTGACCCTACTGTTCATAAGAACATAAGAAAGAAGGAACACTGCAGCAGGCCTACTCGCCCATGCTAACCCCCAGCTTAGACCAATGGCCTACCCAGTAAGGTCACCTTCACTTAAGGACCCAGTAGCACCAACTAGTCAGGTCCAAATCACACCCACCCACACCCAGTCATGTATTTATCTAACCTATTTTTAGAACTACACTTCTTAGCTTCTATGACAGTACACGGGAGTTTGTTCAACTCATCCCCAACTCTATTACCAAACCAGTGCTTTTCTATATCTTTCCTGAATATGATTTTTTACAGCTTAAAACCATTGCTTCAAGTCCTGTCTAGGCTAGATATTTTTAGCATGCTATTTACATCCTCTTCATTTATTCCTGTTTTCCATTTATACACCTCAGTCATATCTCCCCTAATTCTATGCCTTTCTAGAGAGTGCAGATTCAGGGCCCTCAGCCTATCTTCATAGGGAAGATTTCTGATAAATAGGATCAACTTTGTCATCCTTCTCTGTACGTTTTCTAGTGCATTTATATCCATTCTGTAATATGGTGACCAGAACTGTGCAGAATAATCTACATGAGGTACTAACATATCCTTGACCTCACTGTTCATGGTACTAGCATATCTTTGACCTCACTGTTCATGGTACTAACATATCTTTGACATCACTGTTCATGGTATTAACATATCTTTGACCTTACTGTTCATGGTACTAACATATCTTTGACCACTTTGTTCATGGTACTAACATCTTTGATCTCACTGTTCATGGTACTAACATATCTTTGACCTCACTGTTCATGGTACTAACATATCGTTGACCTCTCTGTTCATGGTACTAACATATCTTTGACCTTACTGTCCATGGTGCTAACATATCTTTGACCTCACTGTTCATGGTACTAATGTATCTTTGACCTCACTGTTCATGGTACTAACATATTCATTATTTCACATTATTATATATGTCTTACATTTATTTTAACAAAAAACATCAAAGAGACTGTGATATATAATAAAGAAAAAAATGTGTAAATAAGAATATTGTTACAAAGAAATTAATATTGTGTATTGTGATGTATATAGTGTATTGTGTTGTGATGTGTATAATGTATCGGTGTTACAATGTATATAGTGTATTGTGTTGTGATGTGTATTGTGTAGTGATATATATTATGTATTGTGTTGATGTATATTGTGTATTGTGTTGTGATGTATATAGTGTATTATGCAAAACAACCACTCTGAAAGAATAGAGAAATTCCAAGCGCTTTCGTGACTACTCACATTATCAAGGAACTATGAAAGTGAAGCATCCAAGGAAGCTATATAAGGGGTCCGGCCAGCACCTCACTATCAGATCCCACAACGGTTAAACACGTGACGCGCGGCGAGCCAACTTGGATAGGTCCTTTGCACAACTCACCCCCAAGCTATTCTACCCAAGAAAATTTAAAAATTATTTGTCCAGTGTATTATTAAATTCTTCCCAAATTCTATTAATTATAAATGGATCTAATTTATATAAACCAAAGGAAATATTCATATTATTGTCAAAACTGCTTTTTATGAAACAAGATTCAATTATATTCCTGTCGACCATGGACTTGCTAGATACTACTTTCTCATCTTTTTGAAAATCAATTGGATGGTTAAAATCTCTTACATGAATAAATAGAGCATTGGAATCTTGTCCAGTTCTAATGCTATATTTATGTTGTTTTAATCTTAGTTCGAGATTTTTACCAGTTTGACCGTAATAAACTTTATCGCAAATTTTACAAGGAATCTTATAGACACATCCATCAGCATTTTGGGGGGAATTCTTTATCAAAAGTTTTTTTACTGTATCAAGATTTTTGAATACAACTTTAATATTAAAAGTCTTAAGAAGAGAAGGCATATCAACCAAGTTTTCATGGTATTTACCTGGAGTTTACCTGGAGAGAGTTTCGGGGGTCAACGCCCCCGCGGCCCGGTCTGTGACCAGGCCTCCTGGTGGATCAGCGCCTGATCAACCAGGCTGTTGCTGCTGGCTGCACACAAACCAACGTACGAGCCACAGCCCGGCTGATCAGGAACTGACTTTAGGTGCTTGTCCAGTGCCAGCTTGAAGACTGCCAGGGGTCTGTTGGTAATCCCCCTTATGTGTGCTGGGAGGCAGTTGAACAGTCTCGGGCCCCTGACACTTATTGTATGGTCTCTTAACGTGCTAGTGACACCCCTGCTTTTCATTGGGGGGATGGTGCATCGTCTGCCAAGTCTTTTGCTTTCATAGTGAGTGATTTTCGTGTGCAAGTTCGGTACTAGTCCCTCTAGGATTTTCCAGGTGTATATAATCATGTATCTCTCCCTCCTGCGTTCCAGGGAATACAGGTTTAGAAACCTCAAGCGCTCCCAGTAATTGAGGTGTTTTATCTCCGTTATGCGCGCCGTGAAAGTTCTCTGTACATTTTCTAGGTCGGCAATTTCACCTGCCTTGAAAGGTGCTGTTAGAGTGCAGCAATATTCCAGCCTAGATAGAACAAGTGACCTGAAGAGTGTCATCATGGGCTTGGCCTCCCTAGTTTTGAAGGTTCTCATTATCCATCCTGTCATTTTTCTAGCAGATGCGATTGATACAATGTTATGGTCCTTGAAGGTGAGATCCTCCGACATAATCACTCCCAGGTCTTTGACGTTGGTGTTTCGCTCTATTTCGTGGCCAGAATTTGTTTTGTACTCTGATGAAGATTTAATTTCCTCATGTTTACCATATCTGAGTAATTGAAATTTCTCATCGTTGAACTTCATATTGTTTTCTGCAGCCCACTGAAAGATTTGGTTGATGTCCGCCTGGAGCCTTGCAGTGTCTGCAATGGAAGACACTGTCATGCAGATTCGGGTGTCATCTGCAAAGGAAGACACGGTGCTGTGGCTGACATCCTTGTCTATGTCGGATATGAGGTTGAGGAACAAGATGGGAGCTAGTACTGTGCCTTGTGGAACAGAGCTTTTCACCGTAGCTGCCTCGGACTTTACTCTGTTGACGACTACTCTCTGTGTTCTGTTAGTGAGGAAATTATAGATCCATCGACCGACTTTTCCTGTTATTCCTTTAGCGCGCATTTTGTGCGCTATTACGCCATGGTCACACTTGTCGAAGGCTTTTGCAAAGTCTGTATATATTACATCTGCATTCTTTTTGTCTTCTAGTGCATTTAGGACCTTGTCGTAGTGATCCAGTAGTTGAGACAGACAGGAGCGACCTGTTCTAAACCCATGTTGCCCTGGGTTGTGTAACTGATGGGTTTCTAGATGGGTGGTGATCTTGCTTCTTAGGACCCTTTCAAAGATTTTTATGATATGGGATGTTAGTGCTATTGGTCTGTAGTTCTTTGCTGTTGCTTTACTGCCCCCTTTGTGGAGTGGGGCTATGTCTGTTGTTTTTAGTAACTGAGGGACGACCCCCGTGTCCATGCTCCCTCTCCATAGGATGGAAAAGGCTCGTGATAGGGGCTTCTTGCAGTTCTTGATGAACACAGAGTTCCATGAGTCTGGCCCTGGGGCAGAGTGCATGGGCATGTCATTTATCGCCTGTTCGAAGTCATTTGGCGTCAGGATAACATCGGATAGGCTTGTGTTAATCAAATTTTGTGGCTCTCTCATAAAAAATTCATTTTGATCTTCGACTCTCAGTCTGGTTAGCGGCTTGCTAAAAACTGAGTCATATTGGGACTTGAGTAGCTCACTCATTTCCTTGCTGTCATCTGTGTAGGACCCATCTTGTTTAAGTAGGGGCCCAATACTGGGCGTTGTTCTCGATTTTGATTTGGCATAGGAGAAGAAATACTTTGGGTTTCTTTCGATTTCATTTATAGCTTTTAGTTCTTCCCGCGATTCCTGACTCCTAAAGGATTCTTTTAGCTTAAGTTCGATGCTTGCTATTTCTCTGACCAGTGTCTCCCTGCGCATTTCAGATATATTGACCTCTTTTAGCCGCTCTGTTATTCTTTTCCGTCGCCTGTAAAGGGAGCGCCTGTCTCTTTCTATTTTACATCTACTCCTCCTTTTTCTTAGAGGAATAAGCCTTGTGCATACATCGAGTGCCACCGAGTTAATCTGTTCTAGGCATAAGTTTGGGTCTGTGTTGCTTAGTATATCTTCCCAGCTTATATCGGTTAGGACTTGGTTTACTTGGTCCCACTTTATGTTTTTGTTATTGAAGTTGAATTTGGTGAATGCTCCCTCGTGACTAGTCTCATTTTGTCGGTCTGGGGCTCCTCGCATACATGTCTGAACCTCAATTATGTTGTGATCTGAGTATATTGTTTTTGATATGGTGACATTTCTTATCAGATCATCATTGTTAGTGAATATGAGGTCTAGTGTATTCTCCAGTCTAGTAGGCTCTATTATTTGCTGGTTTAAATTGAATTTTGTGCAGAGATTTAAAAGCTCGTGTGAGTGTGAGTTTTCATCAGAGCTGCCTCCTGGTGTTATTACTGCAACAATATTATTTGCTATATTCCTCCACCAACCTAACATATTTTTAGTTGAATAAGGCTGGTTGCCCCTTTTTGGATTATAAAAAGTGTTTCTAGCAACTTTAAAAGATTTATCAATTACATTTCTTGGGTATTTTAAATCATTACCTATTTCATAAATTTTGGATATTTCCTCATCTATGAACTCAGGACTACAAATTCGTAAAGCTCTCAAAAACATTGATGAGAAAACAGACAGTTTGACTCTATCTTGATGCGAGGAATAATAGTGGACATAGGAACAGTTATTTGTAGGTTTTCTGTAAATTTTAAATTTGAATTCATTATTACCCTTAATAATTAAAACATCTAGAAAAGGCAATGAGTTATTTTCTTCAAACTCAACAGTAAAGTTTATAGAATGGGCTAAGCTATTTAATTTTCCAAGAAAATGGTGTATATCTACATTTTTGGGCATAAGACACAAAATATCATCAACATATCTGAACCATTTAGCTCTATTAGGGAGGATTGTGTTAAGCAACCTTGTTTCAAAAAATTCCATGTATAGGTTACTAAGAACAGGTGAAAGAGGATTTCCCATTGCCATACCAAACTTCTGAGTGTAAAACTTATCATTAAATACAAATTTTGCATCAACAATGCAAAGTTTAATAAGTTTAATGATAGTAGGAACTGGCAATGGTAAATCATAGTTAACGAGTTCTTCAGATAAGAAACTTAATAAATCATCAACAGGAACTTTCGTAAACAAGGAAGTAACATCAAAACTAACCATGTTAAAATCATTTAAGTCAGTCAAGGAGCTTAATTTATCAACCAAGTCTATGTTGTTTTTAACATTAAAGTTAGAAATTTTGCCAACAATAGGGCTCAAAATATCAACAAGCCATTTGGATAATTTATATGAAACTGACCCTATGGAGCTAATAATTGGTCTGACTGGATTCCCTGGTTTGTGTGTTTTTATTAGTCCATACATGTAAGGTAAAGATGGATTAGTGGAAGTAAATTGTTTGACTAATTCATCTTTGCCTTTCAGTAGAAGTTTTATTGTTTTATTGAAATTGCTGTTAACAGTTTCTAGGGGATTTTTCCTAAGTTTAGAATAGGTTTCAGTATCATCTAAGAGATTATTCATTTTTTCTTGGTAATCATTTTCTTTCATAATTACTATTGCATTTATTTTGTCTGCTTTAGTAAGGCGCAAATTTTTATTGTTATTAAGTGTATCATAAGACTTAAAGAATCTTTGAGGGCAATTGGGAATGTTTGGTTTTAACATAGAGCTATATACCATTCCTTTACTAATATTAATTTCATCAGAGGATAAATCAGAAAATTTTTCAAAGTTACAAAAGGCTTTTGCAATTTCAACATTATTAAGTTTTTTTGAAGTTGCAAAACTTAGGCCAAAACCTAGAGCAGCAGTTGTATGTTTGTCTAAAATTTCATCTGATAAGTTAATTACAAAATTGTTATTAGCATGCTTTGTCCAATCACTATTTTCAATTAAAATGTCTAATTTTCTTTGTAGTTTGCTCTTGAGTTCATTACAAATTCTTCTGAGAGCTTTACGAATTTGTAGTCCTGAGTTCATAGATGAGGAAATATCCAAAATTTATGAAATAGGTAATGATTTAAAATACCCAAGAAATGTAATTGATAAATCTTTTAAAGTTGCTAGAAACACTTTTTATAATCCAAAAAAGGGGCAACCAGCCTTATTCAACTAAAAATGTGTTGGTTCTCCCTTACCATGAAAACTTGGTTGATATACCTTCTCTTCTTAAGACTTTTAATATTAAAGTTGTATTCAAAAATCTTGATACAGTAAAAAAATTTTTGATAAAGAATTCCCCCCAAAATGCTGATGGATGTGTCTATAAGATTCCTTGTAAAATTTGCGATAAAGTTTATTACGGTCAAACTGGTAAAAATCTCGAACTAAGATTAAAACAACATAAATATAGCATTAGAACTGGACAAGATTCCAATGCTCTATTTATTCATGTAAGAGATTTTAACCATCCAATTGATTTTCAAAAAGTTGAGAAAGTAGTATCTAGCAAGTCCATGGTCGACAGGAATATAATTGAATCTTGTTTCATAAAAAGCAGTTTTGACAATAAAATGAATATTTCCTTTGGTTTATATAAATTAGATCCATTTATAATTAATAGAATTTGGGAAGAATTTAATAATACACTGGACAAATAATTTTTAAATTTTCTTGGGTAGAATAGCTTGGGGGTGAGTTGTGCAAAGGACCTATCCAAGTTGGCTCGCCGTGCGTCACGTGTTTAACCGTTGTGGGATCTGATAGTGAGGTGCTGGCCGGACCCCTTATATAGCTTCCTTGGATGCTTCACTTTCATAGTTCCTTGATAATGTGAGTAGTCACGAAAGCGCTTGGAATTTCTCTATTCTTTCAGAGTGGTTGTTTTGCATATTTTGAAATCACCTGTTTACTGTGATCTTATTGCATAGTGTATTATGTTGTGATGTATATTGTGTATTGTGTTGTCATATATATTGTGTATTGTGTTGGGATGTATATTGTGTATTGTGTTGTGATGTATATTGTAAATTTTACTGTCAGCAATATTTACACATCTGCAATTTTGCCCACTTTGACTCCTATTTTAAGCTAATTACATTATTCCAGTTGACCAAATTCTTAGCTATTTTGTTAGTATTACTTCTATTGTATCGATTGAGCACAAGAAACTGTGCAGTCAACTATTTAAACTAGCCAATAAAGTGAATAGAAATTGGTAATTTTGCCAATTTCACACAAAGTTCAAAATATTCCAGTTGCAAAACAGGATCCAGAATAAACAATGCAGACATTGGTGGCACTGAAATAGCATTTTCTCTGATTATTACTTATATTTCCAGGCTTTACAGATGAATTCCATTTTGATTTTTTATTTACATAAAGAATTTTTATTAACTCGAAAACATAGATAAATTACTCTTATTCAATATTGTAATAATTGTATAAACACTCTCAGTGCATTTGTAAATGTACATTGAACCCAACAGTTGACGTGCATTGTTTACATGATGTGTTTTGTTTATTCTTGAAAATCAGCAAAATTCAAATATTTCTGCTACTTTGAGCTCAATTACAAGATATTTTCAGTAATAAAACCAATCAAAATCATCCCTATTTCTGTAATATATCTTCCATTCTGTCAAATGCGACTAAGAAACTGTGAATACAACCATTAAAACCACATGAAAATACACCTCAAAGTTGCTGTTTTAACCCTTAAATGGTCCAAATGTATATATACGTTCACTCGCGCAGTGCCCCGAATATTTTGGAAAAAAAATAGTTTTTATATAGAAAAAAAAGCACATTTTTTAAGTGTTTTAGAATAAAAAAAATGTTAGGGTCAGTACTTACAGAGATACGAGGCAGAGAAGTTGGCACTGGATGCTAATGTGATGACAACATGGAGTCCTGCCACTTGCAGAAGTGTGGCCAATTTACCTTTTTTTCTATTTTTCATACTATTTTATATAATTTTTATGTTCTGATAATTACAATTTATAGTAGTTCTTGTCATTTCATAACCAATCTTTGCTCTGACACTAGTATTAGGTACTGAAATAGTACTCAAATTGTCACAAACACGTTGACAGGTGGACATTTACACCTGCCTTGATCATTTACTACTGTCTTGGAATATATACGAAGTATTTATATGTCCCAGCAATGTTTTGGATATGTGGAACTATATAATAATAATGAGGAGGACGAGGAGGAGGAGGAGAAGGAGAAGGAGAAGGAGAAGGAGGACGAAGAGAAGGAGGACGTAGAGAAGGAGGATGAAGAGAAGGAGGACGAGGAGAAGGAGGAAGAGGAGGAGGAGGAGAGAAGGAGGAGGAGGAGGAGAGGAGGAGGAGGAGGAGGAGGAGGAGGAGGAGGAGGGGGAGGAGGAGAGAAGGAGGACGACGAGAGAAGGAGGAGGAGGAGGAGAGAAGCAGGAGGAGGAGGAGGAGAGAAGCAGGAGGAGAGAAGCAGGAGGAGGAGAGAAGCAGGAGGAGGAGAGAAGCAGGAGGAGGAGAGAAGCAGGAGGAGGAGGAGAGAAGCAGCAGGAGGAGGAGAGAAGCAGGAGGAGGAGAGAAGCAGCAGGAGGAGGAGAGGAGGAGGAGAGAAGCAGGAGGAGGAGGAGAGAAGGAGGAGGAGGAGGAGGAGGAGGAGGAGGAGGAGGAGGAGTCCAGCCGCTTGCAGAAGTGATGCCGATATACCTTTTTTCTCATGTTTTAATTTATATTATTTTTATGTTCTGGTAATTACAATTTATAATAGTTCTTGTGATGTGTATGTACAGAGCCCTGGGATGGGGGTGGCAGGGAAGGAAGTTAGGCCTCCCCCACAAAGACAGTGGTCTGATCCACAGGCAGACTGCCAAGAGGAAAAAATCCCCATTGTCCAGATTGTGGCACTCCAGTTTTTTTCCACCTCAGAAGTGGAACCGTGTTAGTTGAATTTTTTGAAGTGTTTAGAATATACTGCAATTTTCCATTAATGTAATTCTTAAAATTGAGATAAAGAAACCCGTAGTAATCAATAGTCTTTTATAACACACAAAGTATTGTAATTGATTCTGCTACAATGAAAATACAATACGAAATTATTTTTTTTTTTATATTTTATTAAAGAATAATAAAAATATTGCCTTATTGAAGTTTATTATAAACTAAATAATGAAAGCACTTTTACACTTTATTGTTGATCTAAATTAAGACGTTTTCCATCGGTCATTTCTTTTGAGTGTGGTTCAAGCAAGTCACTACATTTGAGAGTTCATTTCATTGTAACCAAGCTACCTTCCATTGTCTGTTATTTCTTGTGAGTGTGATTCAAGCAAGTCATTAACATTTGAGAGTTCAGTTCATTGTAACCAAGCTACACAAAAAAACCCGCACATAAAAGACAGAAGCTTACGACGACGTTTCGGTCCGACTTGGACCATTGACTTTGTCAATGGTCCAAGTCGGACCGAAACGTCGGCGTAAGCTTCTGTCTTTTATGTGCGGGTTTTTTTGTGTATCGTTCCAGTCACGGTATTGTGCCTTTTTGTTATTTATTTGTAACCAAGCTACCTTCCATTGTCTGTTATTTCTTCAACAACAGCTGCATTTTAACCCGTAAACAGTCTAAACATATATATACGTTTTTACCGCTAGTGCCCCAAACGTATATATATGTTTTATGTGTCATACATTTAACATTGCCACGATAAGCCTGAGTCACCTAGACATGAGAGAATGGGTGTGAGCACTCCCTGTGTGCCATATTAAAATAATTGGGGATGCCTGGGTACCATATGCTATTTTTTCCTATTAACCCTTTCAGGGTCCGTCCCGTAGATCTACGGCTTTATGTTCAGGGTCCAAACCATAGATCTACGCCATGAGCTCAGCTCACTCTGATAAACTGTGAGTGGTACATTTGGGCCTAGATATGAGAGAATACATCAATGTGGTATGTGTGCACCACATAAAACAGATCCTGCAGCACACTCTGTATAATGAGAGAAAAAAAATGAAATCATGATTTTTCGATTAAAACAGCAACTTTGCAGTGTTTTTTCGTATGTTTTTTATAGTTGTATTTGCGATTTCTTGGTCTCATTTGATAGAATGGAAGACATATTACAGAAATAGAGATGATTTTGATTGGTTTTAGCACTGCAAATGGCTTGAAACTGAGCTCAAAGTAGCAGAAATGTTAAATTTTTGCCGATATTCAAGAGTAAACAAACGACCTCACACGTCTAATACACGCCAGCTGGTGGGTCTAATATACATTCACAAATGTGGTGATGATATTTATACAATTATTACAATATTGCATAACAGTAAATCTTCTATTTTTTTGGTGTGAATAAAAATTCATTATGTGAATAAAAAATCAAAATGGAATTTATTTGTAAAGCCTCAAAACATAACTAATGAACAGAGGAAATGTTAGTTTAGTGCCAGGAATGCCTACATTGTTCATTCTGGACCCTATTTTGAAATTGGAATATTTTGAACTTTGTGTTAAATTGGCCAAATTAACAATTTCCAATCACTTTATTTTGTAGTTGAAACAGTTGACTTGGCGATTTCTTGTGCTCAATCGATAGAATAGAAGTAATACTAGTGAAATAGCTAAGAATTTGGTTGATTGGAATAATGTAATTGGCCTAAAATGGGAGTCAAAGTCGGCAAAATCGCCGATTCGTAAATATCGCTGACACATCAAAATTCGCGAGAGCATAATTTCGTTAATTTTCCACCAAATTTTGTACTTTTTGTTTTATTACCTTCACAAAAAGATGCTCTACGATTTCATAAGAAAAAATAACAAATTTTTTTTTTTAAAATTCTTGGACACTGGTGCATGACTCCAGATTTGGGCCTTGGACCCTGAAAGGGTTAAAAAACAACAATTTTTTTTTTCTCAAAAAAGTTGGGGCAGTACGGTAGTGAACGTATATATACATTTGGACTGTTTACGGATTAAAGGGAAATATCAACAAATAGCAAATTATCAGGATATTTATGGAAAATTTTCTAGGGTGTTTATCTGTATGTACCTCAACATTATATACATACAAGTAATCTCATTGGGAGACGACCATATTGTTTACCGTAGTCACCCCGGGTAGACATGTGAGAAAACTTAACCACCTCTGGTCACTACAGGTGGCCCCTTCGACCTCACAATCTTATCCATATCTATCCGAGACCAGTATGGATTGGGTAGCACACACAAGTACGGTGCTACTAGTTAATTGTGGACTGTATAGATTATATTAGTTTCGCTGAATGAAGGGGAGGGGGGTAGGATACACCTGGATACATCCATCAAGGAAAACATTTGTACATAATCCCACCACTTACCAGATGTTCTCTGGTGGTCACTTGATGTAGCTGGATCACTCATAACCTATCTAATTATAACATAACACTACTGGCCAGCATAAGTTTGCTATAACTAGAAGGGTTACTTAACTGTGGGTGATTGATACTCCTTATTTCTTCCATTCACCATCTCAGTTTCGATGTCCTGCTACACCGACACGGTTCTCATTCCAGCAGGACGAGGTATCCGTCGGTTTGTCCCGGTTAGAAGTCGTGATTCCATAAATCTCCATTATCCCCGGTACGAGAGTCACACGTTCACTCGGAGCAAGGCGCTCTATTTCACATCCTGCATTCTCTTAACTCAATGCTATTATCACTGATTACATTACCATTCACAAGACGATTTAACGTCTCATAACTATTACACAAATTAGAGGTCACTCCATTAAGATCTGAGGCCGATGAGCGAGGATTAACACACGGGTATGTCCCCTGGACACACCCTGGCCGTGCACCTGACACCCGGTCCTACTCTTATCACACTTTTTACCACTCTATTACCGTGGTCCCGTAAATCACGTTCCCTCACTCTCCACCAGGAACAGTTACGACACTTCTTATTATGAAATGAGGCCTATATTAATCCTTAGGCCGCCGTGAATGTCAATTTCGTGGTTCCATGCTTTCTCAGCTTCTTCACCACATTCAAAACAATCCGCGCCTACCTCCCCCGCACATCCGCGCATGCGCCAAGGGAACTCTTGGTTCTACTCCATTTTCAAATACATTTTGACTCATATCGGCACATAAAACACCTATTAGGCGCTATAGTTTTGGAAAATTAAAAATTTTCCACACTGCGGCCGGGCGGAAGTCGTTGTTAGACGACTTAAATTGCGTCTTCCTCCAGGAGACGGTTCCAGCCCTCTCTAGATTGCGCTGCTGTTTTCCTAGTGGGTCTTACTACAGTTTCTTCTTGCATTACCCGGTCAGTGTCTTCAGTATCACTCGTGTCACTTTCCCTTAGGTTTCCATCTGCACTGGATTGAACACCATTTAATTCTAAGGGAATTAATTTATTAATGGTACGCAAACTTTCCTGACCACGACACAACACTTTGACGTTTCTGACAACACCTTGTGCATCTGGGTATAATGTAACTACCTTGCCCAGAGGCCACAGTACTCACCTAGTTGTACTCACCTAGTTGAGGTTGCGGGGGTCGAGTCCGAATGTTCTGTCGGTTTACTGCCTCTGGCGCACCATAAAAGTGTTCACGTAGTGTAAGAAGATATTCTTTACGCCACACATCAGACCAATGAATAATTACCTTATTTAACATTTTGAACTTGTCACTCAACACAGTCACGTTATTATAATCCTCATCACTTCCCTCGGGATTATCTCTATAGATAGGCGCAGCTTCTAACCTTTGTCCACATATTAGGTGAGAGGGAGTCAGTACCTCCGCGTCAGGAGTGTCGCTCATGTATGACAGAGGGCGATTGTTCACTCGATTCTCTGCCTCCACCAACACTGCCCGGAACTCCTCCAAATCAATTCTCTTCCTGTGTAGCACCTTACGAAGACATCTTTTCACTGTACCTATCATTCTTTCGTACAGTCCTCCCTGCCAGGGGGCTCTGGGAGTAATAAATTTCCAGACACACCCTCGCTGGGTCAACAAAGACTGTACATCATCACTCTTATTTAATTTCATCAAGTGTTGAGCACCCGCTACAAAATTGGTGGCATTATCTGAGATCATCAATCTTGGACAGGATCGTCTAGCTGCAAATTTCCGGAACAGCTGTATGAACTGTTCTGCAGACAAGTCCTGAGCCACTTCTAGATGAACAGCCCTAGTAGCTGTACAAGTAAATAGACATACATACACCTTCAAGGGGACACCATCTGAAGTACCCGTCAAAATGATTGGCCCACTATAGTCCACTCCGGTCACATCAAATGGTTTTACCAACTGCACGCGTTCCTTGGGCAATGGTGGAGGACCTGGGTACATGTAGGTTCTGGCATCCACCCGGCGACATATTACACACGACTTGATAACCCCCTTTACACTTTGCCGTCCTTGTGGAATCCAGAAGGTTTCCCGAATACAGTTTAAGGTATCCTGTACCCCACCGTGCATCACGTTATTATGGGCATTAAAGACAATCAAGGTTGTCAGGTGATGAGTTTTGGGCAGCAAGATAGGGTGGTTAGCATATTCCCCCAATTCAGCATTTTGTAACCTGCCTCTGCACCTAATTACATCATCCTCTAAATACAGCCCCAGCTTTTCTATTATTGAGCCTTTCACAATTTTTCCGTCCATCATGAATTTAATCTCATCCCTGTAGGTTTCTTCTTGTACCCTCTGTAGCCAGTATTTCAGGGGATGGGGAAAATTATGTGAGATATTCATCTTACTTATAAATTTAAACACTAACCTGGTCACACTAATCAGCTTAGGTAAGGAAGAATACCTGTTCATATCAATGGCTAAGGAGGGACTACTGACCGGAGCGGTGCTCACCGTAATTTCGACAGGAGCAATATGTGCCTTTTGCACCGGCCAGTTAATTTTGTCCACCAGCCAACTTGGCCCTTTAAACCACGATAAAGCACTCACAAATTTTTCATAAGTCAAGCCTCGAGACAAGAAGTCAGCTGGGTTCTCGTCACCAGGAATGTGATTAAAGGTTAACATATGCTGACCCAAACTGTGATGTTTCTCCTGCATTTGATTGATTTCAGCGACTCTGTTTTGTACATACACAATCTTACTGTTACCATTACGAATCCATTGTAAGGATACCTCGTTATCAGACCAAATTACGGTGTCGCTGATATTTATCTCTCGCAATTTATTTCTTATATAATTGGCTAATTTGACACCTACATAAATGGCCGTTAATTCCAACTGAGGTAAGGTGCGTGATTTGATTGGAGCCACCTTAGCCTTAGACATAACAAGAGAAATGGCACTATTACATTGAAGGTAAGCGACTGCTCCATATGCTAATTTCGAAGCATCGCAAAAAATGTGGAGTACATTTTCTCCCTCTTGACTGGCCACATTACGGGGGAACTTCAACATTGGTAATTTTACATATTCCCCTATTAGTTCTTCCCACCTTTCAACAAATTCCTCAGGTAGGGTTTCATCCCAAGCACACTTAAGCTTCCATGCTTCTTGTATCAACAATTTTCCTCTTATGGTAAGTGGGGACACTAAGCCTAGTGGATCGAAGCATTTTGAAACTTCTGCAAGCAAGACTCTCTTGGTTAATTTATTGGGCATGCTGTAGTCATTAGGCTTTAACGATAACAAGTCTCCCTCTGTGTCCCAAGTCAGTCCCAGCACATTACTATATTTGGACACTTCAACTCCAGGGTTGTCTTTATTTATTTGAACTCTTAAACTGGACGAATTACTGTTCCATTCCCTCAGGGGCATATTTGCACCTTGCATTATTTCATTAGCCCCTGCGTATATGCTCATTAGTTCCTCTTCAGTAGACGTCACCCCCAGGAAATTGTCCACATAAAATTGTTTACCCATTACTCCACTCAGTGGACCACCCGTACGCTTAAGGTGTGCATTTATCGTTGCCTGGAGTAGGAACGGACTGGAGGTAGCACCAAACAATACACTCCTGAAGCGAAAAGTCTTCAGGGGACTAAGTGGGTCACCAGGATTCTCGGGCCATAAGAACCTAGTGCAATCCCGGTCAGCCTCCTGCAGACCCACTCTCAGGAAAGCTTTACTTATGTCTGCCGTAAAGGCATAATTCTTAACCCTGAAGTTTAATAGTATGTCTCCCAGTTTTTCCGTCAACGACGGACCTGTCATCAAACAGTCATTCAAACTAGGTACACTTTTATTACTCCTGGCACTACAATTAAACACAATCCTCAGAGGAGTGGTCTTAGAATCCTTCTTCACTCCGTGGTGTGGCAAATAGTGACCATAAATCTGGGTTTGCTCGGGAGGTACCTCCTCTATGAATTTATTATTTAACTGCTCATTAATTATATCATCGTAAGCAGTCAACAGTTCTGGTGTCTTGCTCAATTCGTGGAGCTGAGCCTTTAATTGTCCATACGCCATCCGGTAATTAGTTGGTAGGTCTGGATGGTTCAGCTTCCACGGAAGTCTCACCCAGTATTGTCCAGATTCAAATTTAACATCCTTCTGGTATTGTTCTTGAGTAAAGGAATCATCTGGACTTTCTTCATTTACATTGATCCCTATGCTGTCCAATTCCCATAATTTATACACAGTTTCAACTTCATCCTCTATTGAAGTATATTTACACTGGGGTGATACTTCATGAGTAAGACACACCGTAACTGTATTTATGGATTCCTCCAGTCATTCATTATCGGTACGAGGAAGCCAGCCATACATCACGTGACCTCCGGCAGTCCTTAGAAGGGTGACTCCGCATTTCTTTGTCATACCCTTTACAAAGGTGGCATAATGGTCACTACCTATCAAAATATCTATTGGCCCCACCGAATCATTATTTATACCAGAAGGTGCCAAATCTACCTTACTCGAAAGCCTTTCAGTAGCGTTACCAAGCCCTATGGTAGATATTTTCTCTGGGAGCCTATCCACAATTACGGCATTAATACGTTTTCTCTCATTGCCCAGCCGGACAGTTACATAAACAGTGTCGTATGACTGTGCCTTCTTATTCGAGAGAAAGCCAGATAGCTTGAGTATAGCAGGATCTCCCATTTGTACCTTCATCCCATTAAGGCAGTTACGTTTTATGAAGGTACGTTGTGATCCCTGATCCAGTAATGCTGTTACAGTTTTGGATTTACGCCGTTTATCATTAATCACCACATCCAACACAGGCAAAGCTACCTCAGCTAGGCCATCATTACCGACGTTAGCTGCAATCTTTACGTGGGCTACTGTTGTGTCTGGGTTATTATCACTATCAGTACTATTGTTACCATCATTACGATTAGATCTGCCCTTACACATAGCTATGTGGTGTCTTCCCTTGTTACACTGATAACAATAGTGCAAGTTAGCACGGCAATCCCTTACATTATGATTTCCTAGACACCTGATACATCTAGCAAGCTCTTCCAATCTTTCCACTTTAACATCCCATGAATTATAGGCATTACAGTTCTTAGAGAAATGAGTACCGTTGCAGAAGATACAATCTCTCCTTTCTTTGCCTGACCTCTTATCAACTGGGCTACCCTTATTGTGGTACTTCCTCCTCTTGCTTGGAGGTGGAGAACCACTATAACTGGCACCTGTCACTTGATACGTGCCTACGTAACCCCGTGTAGTAGGTGGCTTAGGATTATTGATATTAGGATAAGGTTTCCCTTTGTGGAACTTGGCAGGTGCACTGGGGTCTGTAGACGTGGTATTCCTAGAGGTAATGGGTTGGCTGATCTGCAGTTGGACAATTAGCTCTTGCAGTCCCACTCTTATTTCTTCCAACCTGAAGTAACCCTTGTGATATCTGTTAGATAACCACTCTATGGTCTTGTGGTTCAATTTATTCTGAATCAAGGCACTCAACAACCACTCTGCTCCCTCCAGATCATATTTATTACTCAAGGTCTTAAGAGTGCTTTCTAGTTTGATCCTAAATTGCTGTAAACTGTTGCGGTTGTGATCTGAAGTCTTCAAATTAGCCAAATTAGCCACTAGGTCCAGCCTACTTTGCTCCAAGTTACCGTAAGTGACCTCCAACAAGTCAACTGCCTCACTATAGGAGTCATCTACATTTGGGAATGCTTGTATGAGAACATGCGCATCTCCCCTTACTTGTCCCTTTAAATAGCATAATTTGGTAACACTTGCAAGATCACTCCTATCATGTACGACTGCTTTAAAGATAGACCAAAACTCCTCCCAGTGTTCTCCCGGATTAAACACAGGCATACATAATTCTGGGAGTTTTGGTAGATGTCTCTGACTTTCCTTACTAGGTTGACCAACAACATTGTTTACACCCTTTACCTTCTCCAAAGCCTTAGTTTTGCAGGACACAATGTTGTCCTCCACTTCATAATGTTGATCCAGCAGTCGCTCCCTTTCAGCATCATCTGCACAATTCTCTAGCAGCTCTTTTTCATAGTCTTTAAACCACAATCTATATGACTCATGTCTATTTCCTAAGGCATCTAGGTGTAGCTTTAATTCATCAGGGTTTACCGTTTCTTGTTTCATTAACTCCATACACTTCTTGTATGATTTAGTAACATGACCCTTCCGAGCTTGTAGTGACGCTTTCTTTGCTTTGGCATCCATGGACTTGCCAGTCGCACTAACTTCCTCAGACCCAGCCATGGTTAGGGAATTAATAATCACCCATTATACTACTTAAGTAGACACCTTATAAGAGTAATTCTTGCACTTTACTCTTGTATAAATCCTAGCCACCCATGTGCTAGCAATTTATTGGGCTAATTATCATCCATCACACGATCGATTAAACTTGTGCACCCTACACCGACTTCCTTCAATCAGTCACTTAATTATTAAGTAATTAATTCAATTAATTTTTTCACTGATTGCATCCGGTTCACGAAGGACTAGCGGGCAGATATGGAAAATTTTCTAGGGTGTTTATCTGTATGTACCTCAACATTATATACATACAAGTAATCTCATTGGGAGACGACCATATTGTTTACCGTAGTCACCCCGGGTAGACATGTGAGAAAACTTAACCACCTCTGGTCACTACAGGTGGCCCCTTCGACCTCACAATCTTATCCATATCTATCCGAGACCAGTATGGATTGGGTAGCACACACAAGTACGGTGCTACTAGTTAATTGTGGACTGTATAGATTATATTAGTTTCGCTGAATGAAGGGGAGGGGGGTAGGATACACCTGGATACATCCATCAAGGAAAACATTTGTACATAATCCCACCACTTACCAGATGTTCTCTGGTGGTCACTTGATGTAGCTGGATCACTCATAACCTATCTAATTATAACATAACACTACTGGCCAGCATAAGTTTGCTATAACTAGAAGGGTTACTTAACTGTGGGTGATTGATACTCCTTATTTCTTCCATTCACCATCTCAGTTTCGATGTCCTGCTACACCGACATGGTTCTCATTCCGGCAGGACGAGGTATCCGTCGGTTTGTCCCGGTTAGAAGTCGTGATTCCATAAATCTCCATTATCCCCGGTACGAGAGTCACACGTTCACTCGGAGCAAGGCGCTCTATTTCACATCCCGCATTCTCTTAACTCAATGCTATTATCACTGATTACATTACCATTCACAAGACGATTTAACGTCTCATAACTATTACACAAATTAGAGGTCACTCCATTAAGATCTGAGGCCGATGAGCGAGGATTAACACACGGGTATGTCCCCTGGACACACCCTGGCCGTGCACCTGACACCCGGTCCTACTCTTATCACACTTTTTACCACTCTATTACCGTGGTCCCGTAAATCACGTTCCCTCACTCTCCACCAGGAACAGTTACGACACTTCTTATTATGAAATGAGGCCTATATTAATCCTTAGGCCGCCGTGAATGTCAATTTCGTGGTTCCATGCTTTCTCAGCTTCTTCACCACATTCAAAACAATCCGCGCCTACCTCCCCCGCACATCCGCGCATGCGCCAAGGGAACTCTTGGTTCTACTCCATTTTCAAATACATTTTGACTCATATCGGCACATAAAACACCTATTAGGCGCTATAGTTTCGGAAAATTAAAAATTTTCCACAATATTTATAAGCAGCTGTATATTTTTAAATGTTTATACTGAAGTGTACTGTATACTGTAATAAACAGAAGATACTAAATCAGCTGTAATATACATTTCTTAGGTTTGCATACTGGTCGGAGAGCTGGATGTAAATCCGAGTGGTCATTAAGCCTTTGACTGTCGAGACCCCAAATCCTTGTGTTGGCACAAATCCACTACTATTATAGTATGCTCCTCATTTATCGACAAATTCGCTTACCGACGGGGTCGTAGGTCCTTATCTCCATCGTTAAGTGAGGAGAAGCTGTACTACTTGTACCTGGGAGACAGGTGGCACTGCAGCAACACTAGTTGTATCTGGGAGATAGGTGGGACTTTAGTAACACTAGTTGTACCTGGGAGACAGGTGGTACTGTAGCAACACTAGTTGTATCAGTGAGACAGGCGAGACTAGCAACACTGCTTGTACCTGGGACACAGGTGGTACTGCAGCAACACTAATAACCTGTGAGACAGGTGAGACTGTAGCAACATTAGTTGTACCTGGGAGACTGGTGGGACTTTAGCAACACTAGTTGTACCTGGGAGACAGATGGTACTGTAGCAACACTAGTAACCTGTGAGACTGTAGCAACACTAGGTGTTCGTGGGAGACATGTGGTACTGTAGCAACACTAGTTGTACCTGGAAGACAGGTGAAACTGTAGCAACACTAGTTGTATCTGCGAGATAGGTGGTACTGTAGCAACACTAGTTGTACCTATGAGACAGGTGCTGCTGTAGCAACACTAGTTACCTGGGAGACAGGTGGGGCTGTAGCAACACTAGTTGTACCTGGGAGACTGGTGGGACTTTAGCAACAGTGGGCACAACACTCCCTCCTTCCATGCCCACCTCAGCTCCTCACAGTGAGCACAATACTCTCCCTCCTTCCATGCCCATCTCAGCTCCTCATAGTGAGCACAACAATCCCTCCTTCCATGCCCACCTCAGCTCCTCACAGTTGGCACAACACTCTCCCTCCTTCCATGCCCACCTTCTCAGCCTCCCACAGTTGGCACAACACTCTCCCACCTTCTATGCCCACCTTCTCAGCTACCCACAGTGGGCACAACACTCTCCCTAATTCTATGCCCACATTCTCAGCTCCCCACAGTGGACACAACACTCTCCCATCTTCCATGCCCACCTTCTCAGCTTCCCACAGTTGGCACAACACTCTCCCACCTTCCATGCCCACTTTCTCAGCTGCTGACAGTGGACACAACACTCTCCCTAATTCCATGCTCACTTTCTCAGCTGCCCACAGTGGGCACAACACTCTCCCTAATTCCATGCCCACCTTCTCAGTTCCCCACAGTGGGCACAACACTCTCCCATCTTCCATGCCCACCTTCTCAGCTTCCCACAGTTGGCACAACACTCTCCCACCTTCCATGCCCACCTTCTCAGCTGCCGACAGTGGACACAACACTCTCCCTAATTCCATTGCCACATTCTCAGCTCCCAACAGTGGACACAACACTCTCCCTCCTTCCATGCCCACCTTCTCAGTTCCCCACAGTGGGCACTATACTCTCCCATGTTCCATGCCCACCTTCTCAGCTCCCCACATTGGTCACAACACTCTCCCACCTTCCATGCCCACCTTCTCAGCTCCCCACAGTGAGCACAACATTCTCCCACTTTCCATGCCCACCTTCTCAGCTCCCCACAGTGGGCACAATACTCTCCCACCTATGCCAAACTTCTTAGCTCCCCACAGTGGGCACAACATTCTCCCACCCTCCATGCCCACCTTCTCAGCTTCTCACAGTGGGCACAACACTCTCCCACCTTCCATGCCCACCTTCTCAGCTTCCCACAGTGGGCACAACACTGTCCCAAATTCCATGCCCACCTTCCATCCCACCTTCCATGCCCAACTCACACTTTGGGATCTTATATAATTTAAACATATTGTTCTTGAAATTATTTTTAATATCCACAGTGAAACCTTGACTTACAAGTTTAATCCATTCCAGGAGCTAGCTTGTAACTCAATTTACTCATTTATCAAATAAATTTTTTTCATTTAAATTAACTGAAAAGCCATTAATCCATTCTTGCACTCTGGCCAGAGAAAAAATACTTGAATATGACATTATTATCAACTGTATGGCTTATTCAACTATTGCAATTCATCTGTGACATAATAAACAATATAATTAACACAGAAACATGATACATACTCTAGAATGAATAAAATAGGCCATAATATGGTGGCAGAGGCAGTGGCAGAAGCATCTGCCATTTCTGTCCTAATTTGACTATAGTGTCTTCCCATGTTCTTACTATAAGAGAAAATGGAGTATTTTTTAAGCTAACTGCAGTAGATCACTACTTTTTATAAGGAAAACACTGAAATAATGTACAGTGGACCCCCGCCTTATGAACAAGCCAGCCAGTGTGGTCGCATCTACACATACATTCGGTACATTTCACATTATCCCAGTGTTTTTAGTGCTTGTAAATGCAAAATAAGTCATCATGGACCCTAAGAAAGCTAGTGCCATCCCTGTGATAAAAAGGGCAAGAATTAGTATGGAATTGAAAAAGGAGATTAAGGAAATGTGTGCAAAGTGGGTTGAACTGCAAACCTTTATGGATGACAATCACCCTGACACAGCTACTGCAAGCTGTGTTGGCAACCTGTACAATGACAATGTTATGGCCCATTTTAGGAAAGGAAGGAATGGGAGGTACAGAGCTCTATGGACAGATTTGTTGTGCAACAGAGGTCCAGTGACTCTCAAGCTGGTACTAGTGGCATTAAAAGAAGAAGGGAAGTAACCCCAGAGAAGGACTTGCTACCTCAAGTCCTAATATTAGGAAGGGGATTCCCCTTCTAAACAATAACTTCCACACTCTCCCCTCCTCCCATCCCATCAATCATCACCAGGTCTTCAATAAAGGCAAGTGTCATGTATTCTTTTCTTAGTAGAGTAGTAATTGTGAATGTCTTCTTCAGTTTGTGTTTATGAAAATTAATATTTCATGTGGTAAAAAAAAACTTTTTTTTCATACTTTGGGGTGTCAGGAACAGATTAATTTGATTTCCATTATTTCTTATGGGGAAAATTAATTTGGTTAACGATAATTTCAGCTTATGATGAGCTCTCAGGAACGGACTAATATCGTCCACTGTATGTATTTATAAACAAGAAATATCATATAAAACTGTTTATATAAAGTGTGGGTGAGGGATGTTGATGGAAATCATCATCATTTTCTTCTTAGCACTGTCCTTTGCACTTATTTTCTTAGGACCCATGGTTAGAAAAAAGAAATTTGGTGAAATGACTCTAAAAAATGCGAACAAGCATGAGAAAACTGGTCCCACAGCGATGTAAACATGTTTACTGCTTACCAGCTGTGGTAAGTAGCAGAAGCAATCTGAATTATCATTACGTATATACAGTGGACCCCCGCATAACACTATTAATCCGTTCCTGAGAGTTCAATGTTATGCAAAATTATCGTTATGCGAATTAATTTTCCCCATAAGAAATAATGGAAATCAAATTAATCCGTGCAAGACACCCAAAAGTACCTATGTATGAAAAAAAAATTTTTTTTACTACAGGCAATATTAATTTTAATACACACAAACTTAAGAAAACATTTTGTAGATGAATGGTTCAGAGAACCGACATGTTGATAAATTAGACACATGTGCAACTCTTGGGTATCTTTATTGTGGAAACGTTTCGCCACACAGTGGCTTCATCAGTCCATGAAGCCACTGTGTGGCGAAACGTTTCCACAATAAAGATACCCAAGAGTTGCACATGTGTCTAATTTATTAAGAAAACATGCACAGTTACCTTTATTGAAGATGTGGTGATGATTGATGGGATGGGAGGAGGGGAGACTGGATGGTTTTAGTGTTTAGAAGGGGAATCCCCTTCCATTAGGACTTGAGGTGTCAAGTCCTTTTCCGGGGTTGCTTCCCTTCTTCTTTTAATGCCACTAGGACCAGTTTCAGAGTCACTGGACTTCTGTCGCATAACATATCTGTCCATAGTGGCCTGTACTTCTCGTTCCTTTATGACTTTCCTAAAGTGTTTCACAACATTGTCAGTGTAATAGTCACCAGCATGGCTTGCAATAGCTGTCTGAGGGTGATTTTCATCCATGAAGGTTTGCACTTTAAGCCACTTTGCACAGATTTCCTTAATCTTTGAAGTAGGCAATTTCTTCAATTTCTCTCTCCCCTCCTCCAAAGCAATTTCCTCAGGTGTGGCCTCTTGCTGTTGAAGTTGATCTAGCAGCTCATCAGTGGTTAGTTCTTCATTGTCCTCCTCCACCAACTCTTCCACATCCTCCCCACTAACCTCCAACCCCAAGGACTTCCCCAGTGCCACAATGGATTCCTCAACTGGCTTATGCCTCTCAGGGTTAGCCTCAAATCCTTCAAAATGCCTTTGGTCTACACATTCTGGCCACAGTTTCTTCCAAGCAGAGTTCAAGGTCCTCTTAGTCACTCCCTCCCAAGCCTTACCTATAAGGTTTACACAATTGAGGATATTAAAGTGCTCTCTCCAAAACTCTCTTGGAGTCAATTGAGTTTCTGAGGTCACTACAAAGCACCTTTCAAACAGAGCTTTTGTGTACAGTTTTTTGAAGTTTGCAATAACCTGCTGGTCCATGGGCTGCAGGAGAGGAGTGGTATTAGGAGGCAAAAGCTTCATATTAATGAAGCTCATGTCCCCACAAAGTCGCTCTGCCAAGTCTGTAGGATGACCAGGGCCATTGTCTAACACCAGGAGACACTTAATTAAGGTCTAATTTCTTTTCAGTTAGGTAATTTTTCACAGTGGGGGCAAATGCTTGGTGCAACCAGTCATAGAAAAAGTCCCTAGTGACCCATGCCTTATTGTTTGCCCTCCACAGCACACACAAATTAGTCTTGAGGATATTCTTTTGCCTGAACGCTCTGGGAGTTTCAGAGTGATACACTAATAAAGGCTTCACTTTGCAATCACCACTAGCATTGGCACACATGAGAAGAGTAAGCCTGTCTTTCATAGGCTTATGTCCTGGAAGTGCCTTTTCCTCCTGAGTAATGTAGGTCCTGCTTGGCATTTTCTTCCAAAACAGGCCTGTTTCTTCACAATTAAACACTTGTTCAGGTTTCAGTCCTTCCCTGTCTATGTACTCCTTGAATTCATGCACATATTTTTCAGCTGCTTTTTGGTCCAAACTGGCAGCCTCACCATGCCTTATCACACTATGTATGCCACTACGCCTCTTAAATCTCTCAAACCAACCTTTGCTGGCCTTAAATTCACTTGCATCACCACTAGTTGCAGGCATTTTTCTAATTAAATCCTCGTGCAACTTCCTAGCCTTTTCACTTATGATTGCTTGAGAGATGCTATCGCCTGCTATCTGTTTTTCGTTTATCCACACCAGTAACAGTCTCTCAACATCTTCTATCACTTGTGATCTCTGTTTAGAAAGCACAGTTAAACCTTTGGCAAGAACAGCTTCCTTGATTGCTGTTCTCTTGGACACAATAGAAGCGATGGTTGATTGGGGTTTACTATACAACCTGGCCAGCTCGGAGACATGCACTCCACTTTCATACTTAGCAATGATCTCTTTCTTCATCTCCATAGTAATTCTCACCCTTATTCCTGTAGGGTTGGCACTAGAAGCTTTCTTGGGGCCCATGGTCACTTATTTTTCAGGTGAAATCACTATAAAAAGGCTGTAATAATATGAAATGTTCCGATTGTATGCTTGAATGTTACCGCGGAGGCTGGCTTGTAAACAATGCCACTGGCAGAACAAGTGAGGCTGGCTGAGGCCGCATGGACCTGTCTCGGACGAATCGCGTTGAGCGAATTTTTTACCGCAATGCGAGGCAAAATTTTAGCGATAAAAGTATTGCTATGCGAATTTAACACTATGCGATGCCAACGTTATGCTGGGGTCCACTGTATTATGCATTATTATTATTATTATTATTATTATTATTATTAATTTAGGAAACTGAAGCTCTATCATTATAATTATTATTATTAAATTAGGGAACTGAAGCTCTATCGTTTTTATAATAATACATATAGTAGATCGCCATTGAAGAATTGCGGCAAAATTTTATGTAACACATTGTATAATTAATTTTACGTGGTTCAGTTTGTGGGAATGAAAAAAAAATCTCTTTTGATCAAGCGGCCGCCTTGTTGTGTAGCAACCGGGGAGCCCTCCCACCATCCCCTACCACTCCCCGTGACACCACCCCACCATCCCAGTGTTCTTAATTCATACGTGTCCAGTCTAGTCTTTCTCTGCTACAAGGCAGCTGTCTTTGTGAATTGTGTTATGATATTTTAATTACTTTTTCTTGTATCTGTCAAGCAATCATGACACCCAGTAGCCATACCAGTGTTGCTGAAAGTGGCATGAAGAGGTATAAGCACTTAAGTCTTAGAATTAACAAAGAAACAAAGATATTAGACAAGGTAACCTGTAGCCGTAATGAAGTGTTACTTTGTACACAGAAAAAGAGGTTAACACGAGTTTGTGTGACTGACTTACTGAATGACTGACTGACTGACTTATTGAATGACTTGACTGACTGAATGACTTGACTGACTTACTGAATGACTTGACTTACTGACTTACTGAATTGCTTGACTGATTTACTGAGTGACTTGACTACAGTTCTCAGAATAGTGAGGGTCACCCTGATCCATAAAGGAGGAGACTAAACAGACTTGAACAACCATAGGCCAATATCCAACTTACACCCTTTCTCTAAAATCTTTGAAAAATTAATTCATAAGCGAATCTATTCCTACCTCATCTCCCACGACATACTCAACCAGTGTCAGTTTGGGTTCAGGCCTAATAAAAATACGAATGATGCTATTTATACACATGCTAGAACAAATATACACTGCACTAGAGAAAAAAGAAGTCCCATTGGGGATCTTCATTGATTTACATAAAGCTTTTGATACAGCTGACCATGATTTGCTCCACATAAAATTGTCACACTATGGTATAAGAGGGCACTCCTTCAACTACCTTAAGTCATACCTCGGCAACAGAAGCCAATAAGTGTACACAAATGGAGCAAACTCTTCCACACAGTCAATTACAGTTAGTGTCCCACAGGGAAGTGCCGTTGGTCCTCTTCTCTTCCTCGTTTACATAAATGACCTTCCAAATGCATCGCAACTACTTAACCCTTTGAGGGTCGACAGGCCCTCTCCGAAACTCGTTCTCAGGGTCGGCCAAATTTAAAAAAAAAAAAAAATTATTTTCTCTTATGAAAAGATAGAGAATCTTTTCCCGATCATAAAGACACCAAAAGTTTGAAATTTGATAGAAAACTTACGGAATTATGCTCTCGCAAAGTTAGCGGTCTCGGCGATGTTTACGCATCGGCGATTTTGCCCACTTTGAGCCCCATTTTCGGCCAATTTCACTGTACTAGTCGACAAAAAACATGAATATTTCGATAGAACTCCATTTTTTCTATCGAATGGGTGCAAGAAACCACTCATTTATGAAATTCTACTATCCAGTACAGTGGTCAGAATTCAGCAATTTTGCCAATTTCACACAAATTTCAAAAGATGCCAATTTCCGAATAGGGTCCAGAATAAACAAGAAAGACATTCCTGGCACTAAAATGACATTTCCTCTAGTCATTAGTCATGTCTCAAGGCCCCTCTTATATTCTTTTGCTTTCCACTTTGAATTTTTATTTTCACAAAAAATATAAGATTTACTGTTATGCAGACTACTGCATTAGTGTAAAAAATGGTATAAATATTATTGGTGCACTTGTGAAAGAATATTAGACTCACCAGTTGACGTGTATTGCACGCTTGGCACGATTTGTTTACTTTTGAAGTTTGGTAAAAATCGAACATTTCTGCTACTTTGAGCTCAATTTCAAGGCACCTTTCTTTGTAAAACCAGTCAAAATCATCTCAATTTCTGTAATATGTATTCCATTCTATAAAATGAGACCAAGAAAACTAGAATACAACAATAAATACCATACGAAAATACACTGCAAAGTCGCTGATTTATTAAAAAAAAATGGTAAAAGTTTTTTTTTTCTCATTATGTACTGTGTGCTGCAGGATTTTTTTTAGACTGTGCACACTGACCACATAGACCCATTCTTTCATATGAAGGCCTACCAGCTTTCTCCCACTAGATTTGAGGCCGCTAGAATTTATGAGTACTAGTACGTCAAAAACCCCTACGCGTAAGACGTACTAGTACGACGAAAACCCTCAAAGGGTTAAACCCACACTATTTGCAGATGACACTACATATGTCTTCCCTCACCCGAGCCCAGTCATGCTAGCCAATACTGTGAATACTGAATTACAGAAAATATCTACCTGGATAATGACTAACAAACTTACTCTCAACATGACAAAACCTACTTCATTCAGTTTGGTAACAGAGCTACAGATGCCCCTCTTAACATAATGATAAATGGATCACCTATCACAAAGCTCACAGAGGGAAAATTCTTAGGAATCCACCTTGATAATAGACTCAAATTTCAAATGCATGTACAACAAATTTCCAAGAAAATTTCCAAGACCGTAGGCATACTATCAAAGATACGGTACTATGTTCCACAGTCAACCCTCCTGGCCCTATATCATTTGCTTATTTACCCCTATCTCACCTATGGAATTTGTGCATGGGGCTCAACAACAATAAACCATCTCAGACCATTAATTACCCAACAAAAGGCTGCAGTCAGAATGATGATAAATTCCCACTACAGGCAGCACACTGCACCAATATTCAAAACACTAAACCTACTCACCATACAAAACATCCATACTTATTATTGTACCTACTACATACATAGAACACTTTACATGGATATAAACCCTCCCCTCAAACGTCTCCTTACCAACCTCAACGGAACACATGACCATAACACAAGGCACCGATCACTCTTTGATGTTCCTCGTGTCCATCTCACACTATGCGAAAGCTCAATGCACATAAAAGACCCAAAAATCTGGAATTCATTACCAGTGAATATAAAAGAAACATTGTTTATAAATTCAAGTCTCTTCTTAAAAATCACTTACTCACCCTCAACTAAATAAATACTGAATAACTGTATCTCATAAATGTTTACCCTGTGACCCAATCAAACTTTGTTATTTTTAATTACATTACCTAACAGAATACTCCATTCTACTGAATGCACAGCAACATAGTAAATGACAATATGACTTGTCTTTGAAATACTCATTTGTGCTTAATTGTTATTTGTTTACAGTAATGTCTACCACTGAATGTATCATTGCTTAGTTAATCTAAAGTTAATTTTAAGCCTGCCCATAATGCTTTGCATACAAGGGGCTTTGGCATGTTACACTTAACCACTGTATTTCTTAGTACAGCAGGGCCCCGCTTTACGGCGTTTCGCTTTACGGCGTTCCGCTAATACGGACATTTCAAATTATGACCAAAACTCCCTATACGGCTCCCCCACCTGTCTTTCTAATACGGTCACAGCTGCCCACCGAGTTTGTTTACATTCTCCCTGAGCACATCTCCTTATTATGTCTGGAAACTTTCCAAATTTTCAAGTGTTTTAAAGTTATTGTGTATTTTATATGTATTGAACTTGATAATTAAACTTGTGTACACTTGTACCTAAATAAACTTACTGTGCTGGCATGTAGGTACACATTAAAATCACTAAGTCTCTCTACTCTTGATGCAATAATAATAATAATAATAATAATAATAATAATAATAATAATAATAATAATCTCTTTGGCGCATTAATGTCGCATATTACGTTAATATAGACATTTCCCTTAATCTATCTATGATATTTTTTTCAAAATTATATAAGAAACACATTATGTAACACACAAACATGATACATGCACCCACAGTATAAAAATTTATACAAATATATATGAGATGTTTACCAAACGGTTTGTAGAAGTTTCGGAAGAATTACGTTTTCTCTAGCCCGTCACCTGTTACTAGGGATAACTGTAGAAAAATATTCCTTTCGTATGCCTTCACTTTATAGCTATAATTCTGTACTAACTTGTACACAGTGTAAGAGTATTTGTTTCGTGATTTAATTATTATAATAATAATAAAAATATTATAAGGTAAAAGTTTCACAAACTCTTACAAATGTACATGAATGAACTAAAACTGGACACGTATTAATACCGTCTATTTTGCCTGACCGAGTGATCGTCCACAACCTGTTCAGTTTGTTTGTTTACGCTGTCTGAGCTCGGTGTATCATTAAATGTTGTATATTACGTTATTATACACATTTTCATTAATCCATCCATGATATTTTTTTCAAAATTATATAATAAACACGATACATAACATAAATACATAACAACATATGTGTAGAGAACCTAGGATAACCCAAAAAAGTCAGTGACTTACTTCCATTGCCTTCACTCAGAGCATCATTTCTTCTCAAAATCATGTTACATGAGAATGGGAGTGTTCTTCTTTATTTATTCTACCGTATCAATGTAGAGACAACCTGTACACAATGTAACTTGTACACAAACCAGATGTGTACACTGTTTACAAAACTTACCTTCGCCTGGTTTGTTTACATAACTCTGCGCCTGTCCTCTCTCATGCACTCATTCTTTCTCTCTGGTATGGTAGCCTGCCTGACTACCATACATACCACACTTGATTTTTTACAATAAATACTACTCATCTCACCCTATATTTTAAGGTAAGTAATGAGTGAACTGTATATACATTTTATCGCTCTGGGATGCTTAAATATCATAGAATAGTATGTGTGGGTGGGTTGGCCTGGTATGGTAGCCTGGCTGACTACCATACATACCACACTTGATTTTTTACAATAAATACTACTCATCTCACCCTATATTTTAAGGTAAGTAATGAGTGAACTGTATATACATTTTATCGCTCTGGGATGCTTAAATATCATAGAATAGTATGTGTGGGTGGGGTGGCCTGGTATGGTAGCCTGGCTGACTACCATACATACCACACTTGATTTCTTACAATAAATACTACTTGTCTCACCCTAGATTAAGACTATAAATATTTTAAGGTAAGTAATGAGTGCACTATGTGTGTATTGTACTTTTTTATTGTTTTTTTGATGCCTGGTTCTATTGCTAACATAATATATGTTAGTGTAAACTTGTTATCTAGTGTTTGTAAGTGGAAAAAAAGGGTGTTCCACTTTACGGCGGTTTCCGCTTTACGGCGGTAGCCTGGAACCTAACCCGCCGTATAAGTGGGGCCCTCCTGTACTTCTATGTATCATGTTCAAATTAATAAATAAATAAATAAAATAAATAAATAAATACAGTGGACCCTCGCATAATGCTATTAATCTGTTCCTGAGAGCTCAATGTTAGGCAAAATTATCGTTAGGTGAATTAATTTTCCCCGTAAGAAATAATGGAAATCAAATTAATCCGTGCAAGACACCCAAAAGTATGAAAAAAACAAATTTTTACCACATGAAATATTAATTTTAATACACACAAACTGAAGAAGACATGCACAGTTACATGACACTTACCTTTATTAAAGATCTGGTGATGATTGATGGGATGGGAGGAGGGGAGTGTTGATGGTCTTAGTGTTTAGAAGGGGAATCCCCTTCCATTAGGACTTGAGGTGTCAAGTCCTTTTCCGAGGTTACTTCCCTTCTTCTTTTAATGCCACTAGGACCAGCTTCAGAATCACTGGACTTCTGTCGCACAATATATCTGTCAATAGAGGTCTGTACCTCTCGTTCCTTTATAACATTCCTAAAGTGTTTCACAACATTGTCAGTGTAATAGTCACCAGCACGGCTTGCAATAGCTGTCTGAGGGTGATTTTCATCCATAAAGGTTTGCACTTTAAGCCACATTGCACATATTTCCTTAATCTTTGAGTAGGCAACTTCTTCAATTTCTCTCTCCCCTCCTCTGAAGCAGTTTTCTCAGGTCTGGCCTCTTGCTGTTGAAGATGATCTAGCAGCTCATCAGTGGTTAGTTCTTCATTGTCCTCCTCCACCAACTCTTCCACATCCTCCCCACTAATCTCCAATCCCAAGGACTTCCCCAATGCCACAATTGATTCCTCAACTGGCATACGCTTCTCAGGGTTAACCTCAAATCCTTCAAAATGCCTTTGGTCTACACATTCTGGCCACAGTTTCTTCCAAGCAGAGTTCAAGGTCCTCTTAGTCACTCCCTCCCAAGCCTTACTTATAAGGTTTACACAATTGAGGATATTAAAGTGATCTCTCCAAAACTCTCTTAGAGTCAGTTGAGTTTCTAAGGTCACTACAAAGCACCTTTCAAACAGAGCTTTTGTGTACAGCTTTTCGAAGTTTGTAATAACCTGCTGGTCCATGGGCTGCAGGAGAGGAGTGGTATTAGGAGGCAAAAACTTCACATTAATGAAGCTCATACCCCTACAAAGTCGCTCTGCCAAGTCTGTAGGATGACCAGGGGCATTGTCTAACACCAGGAGGCACTTAAGGTCTAATTTATTTTCAATTAGGTAATTTTTCACAGTGGGGGCAAATGCATGGTGTAAGCAGTCATAGAAAAAGTCCCTAGTGACCCATGCCTTACTGTTTGCCCTCCACAGCACACACAAATTAGCCTTGAGGATATTCTTTTGCCTGAACACTCTGGGAGTTTCAGAGTGATACACCAATAAAGGCTTCACTTTGTAATCACCACTAGCACTGGCACACATGAGAAGAGTAAGCCTGTCTTTCATAGGCTTATGTCCTGGAAGTGCCTTTTCCTCCTGAGTAATGTAGGTCCTGCTTGGCATTTTCTTCCAAAACAGGCCTGTTTTGTCACAATTAAACACTTGTTCAGGTTTCAGTCCTTCACTGTCTATGTACTCCTTGAATTCCTGCACATATTTTTCAGCTGCTTTGTGGTCCGAACTGGCAGCCTCACTGTTATGCAGGGTTCTGCATGACATCGTAATGTATATATAGTGGAGAAGTGTGCCATAATAGTATGAATATTATAATTATAAAATTATTCTTTACAATTATAATATTCATACTATTATGGCACACTTCTCCACTATATATACATTACGATGTCATGCAGAACCCTGCTTAATGCAGGGTTCTGCATGACATCGTAATGTATATATAGTGGAGAAGTGTGCCATAATAGTATGAATATTATAATTGTAAAGAATAATTTTATTATTGATAATGTGCATTTGGGGGTACTGTAAAGTACTCTGACTGTAATTATAAAGAAATTTTGTTAATGATTTATTTTCCAAGGATGTTTGGGTACGCGGAGTAAGCGTGGGTTGGGGAGTCACGTAACGTTAGCATGGTGTGTAGAGGCTGGCGTCGGAGATGCTGTGTATTTAAGATAAGTTTGTAGTTGTGCACTCATTTTGTTTATCTAACTCAAGCCATAGGCTCTCATATGGCTTACCTGTATGTTCACCCAGGCTCTGACATGATCAGGGTGCTGTGGGAGGAGTGAGGAAATAAGAAATGAGGTTGGGAGTGGAGTAGAGTGGGCCTGGCGCTGACGAGGCATAGTTGTTATGGTGGCTGGACCTCAAGCCAGCTGTTGCTTGTGTACCCTCATTTGGGCGTTTAGGATTAAGGTGTTTCTGTTATGTTATGGTGACTAAATAGATATATTTTCCTAATTGGGATTTTTGCCTAACCCACTGTTACCCAACCCCTTTAAGTACACATACTAGTTTAGCACTTTCTGTTTTGACTGGGATAGCCATGGGTGGCCTGTTTGGGCTTGAGATATAAGTAACTTTTACCTTTGCCCGTAGACCAGGCTCAAGCCCCCAGATATCCCACATTTTTGCATAACACTCACCATGCCTTATCACACTATGTATGCCACTACGCTTCTTAAATCTCTCAAACCAACCTTTGCTGGCCTTAAATTCACTCACATCATCACTAGTTGCAGGCATTTTTCTAATTAAATCCTCATGCAACTTCCTAGCCTTTTCACTTATGATCGCTTGAGAGATGCTATCTCCTGCTATCTGTTTTTCATTTATCCACACCAATAACAGTATCTCAACATCTTCTATTACTTGCGATCTCTGTTTCGAAAACAAAGTTGCACCTTTGGCAAGAACAGCTTCCTTGATTACCGTTTTCTTGGCCACAATAGTAGCGATGGTTGATTGGGATTTATTATACAACCTGGCCAGCTCGGAGACACGCACTCCACTTTCATACTTAGCAATGATCTCTTTCTTCATATCCATAGTAATTCTCACCCTTATTCCTGTAGGGTTGGCACTAGAAGCTTTCTTGGGGCCCATGGTCACTTACGAAATGTTCTGATTGTATGCTTGGATGTGACCACGGAGGCTGGCTTGTAAACAGTGCCACCGGCGGAACAAGTGAGGCTGGCTTTGGCTGCACATGGACACATCTCGGATGAATTGTGTTGAGCGAGTTTTTTAGTGCTAGGCAACGCAAAATTTTAGTGTTAAAATGTATCGCTAGGCAGATTTAACGTTATGTGATGCCAACATTAGGTGAGGGTCCACTGTATTATTATTATTATTATTATTATTATTATTATTATTATTTTTTTTTTTTTTTATTATTATCACACTGGCCGATTCCCACCAAGGCAGGGTGGCCCGAAAAAGAAAAACTTTCACCATCATTCACTCCATCACTGTCTTGCCAGAAGGGTGCTTTACACTACAGTTTTTAAACTGCAACATTAACACCCCTCCTTCAGAGTGCAGGCACTGTACTTCCCATCTCCAGGACTCAAGTCCGGCCTGCCGGTTTCCCTGAACCCCTTCATAAATGTTACTTTGCTCACACTCCAACAGCACGTCAAGTATTAAAAACCATTTGTCTCCATTCACTCCTATCAAACACGCTCACGCATGCCTGCTGGAAGTCCAAGCCCCTCGCACACAAAACCTCCTTTACCCCCTCCCTCCAACCTTTCCTAGGCCGACCCCTACCCCGCCTTCCTTCCACTACAGACTGATACACTCTTGAAGTCATTCTGTTTCGCTCCATTCTCTCTACATGTCCGAACCACCTCAACAACCCTTCCTCAGCCCTCTGGACAACAGTTTTGGTAATCCCGCACCTCCTCCTAACTTCCAAACTACGAATTCTCTGCATTATATTCACACCACACATTGCCCTCAGACATGACATCTCCACTGCCTCCAGCCTTCTCCTCGCTGCAACATTCATCACCCATGCTTCACACCCATATAAGAGCGTTGGTAAAACTATACTCTCATACATTCCCCTCTTTGCCTCCAAGGACAAAGTTCTTTGTCTCCACAGACTCCTAAGTGCACCACTCACCCTTTTCCCCTCATCAATTCTATGATTCACCTCATCTTTCATAGACCCATCTGCTGACACGTCCACTCCCAAATATCTGAATACATTCACCTCCTCCATACTCTCTCCCTCCAATCTGATATTCAATCTTTCATCACCTAATCTTTTTGTTATCCTCATAACCTTACTCTTTCCTGTATTCACTTTTAATTTTCTTCTTTTGCATACCCTACCAAATTCATCCACCAATCTCTGCAATTTCTCTTCAGAATCTCCCAAGAGCACAGTGTCATCAGCAAAGAGCAACTGTGACAACTCCCACTTTATGTGTGATTCTTTATCTTTTAACTCCACGCCTCTTGCCAAGACCCTCGCATTTACTTCTCTTACAACCCCATCTATAAATATATTAAACAACCACGGTGACATCACACATCCTTGTCTAAGGCCTACTTTTACTGAGAAATAATTTCCCTCTTTCCTACATACTCTAACTTGAGCCTCACTATCCTCGTAAAAACTCTTCACTGCTTTCAGTAACCTACCTCCTATACCATACACCTGCAACATCTGCCACATTGCCCCCCTATCCACCCTGTCATACGCCTTTTCCAAATCCATAAATGCCACAAAGACCTCTTTAGCCTTATCTAAATACTGTTCACTTATATGTTTCACTGTAAACACCTGGTCCACACACCCCCTACCTTTCCTAAAGCCTCCTTGTTCATCTGCTATCCTATTCTCCGTCTTACTCTTAATTCTTTCAATAATAACTCTACCATACACTTTACCAGGTATACTCAACAGACTTATCCCCCTATAATTTTTGCACTCTCTTTTGTCCCCTTTGCCTTTATACAAAGGAACTATGCATGCTCTCTGCCAATCCCTAGGTACCTTACCCTCATCCATACATTTATTAAATAATTGCACCAACCATTCCAAAACTATATCTCCACCTGCTTTTAACATTTCTATCTTTATCCCATCAATCCCGGCTGCCTTACCCCCTTTCATTTTACCTACTGCCTCACGAACTTCCCCCACACTCACAACTGGCTCTTCCTCACTCCTACAAGATGTTATTCCTCCTTGCCCTATACACGAAATCACAGCTTCCCTATCTTCATCAACATTTAACAATTCCTCAAAATATTCCCTCCATCTTCCCAATACCTCTAACTCTCCATTTAATAACTCTCCTCTCCTATTTTTAACTGACAAATCCATTTGTTCTCTAGGCTTCCTTAACTTGTTAATCTCACTCCAAAACTTTTTCTTATTTTCAACAAAATTTGTTGATAACATCTCACCCACTCTCTCATTTGCTCTCTTTTTACACTGCTTCACCACTCTCTTAACCTCTCTCTTTTTCTCCATATACTCTTCCCTCCTTGCATCACTTCTACTTTGTAAAAACTTCTCATATGCTAACTTTTTCTCCATTACTACTCTCTTTACATCCTCATTTCACCAATCACTCCTCTTCTCTCCCGCACCCACTTTCCTGTAACCACAAACTTCTGCTGAACACTCTAACAAGACATTTTTAAACCTACCCCATACCTCTTCGACCCCATTTCCTATGCTCTCATTAGCCCATCTATCCTCCAATAGCTGTTTATATCTTACCCTAACTGCCTCCTCTTTTAGTTTATAAACCTTCACCTCTCTCTTCCCTGATGCTTCTATTCTCCTTGTATCCCATCTACCTTTTACTCTCAGTGTAGCTACAACTAGAAAGTGATCTGATATATCTGTGCCCCTCTATAAACATGTACATCCTGAAGTCTACTCAACAGTCTTTTATCTACCAATACATAATCCAACAAACTACTGTCATTTCTCCTTACATCATATCTTGTATACTTATTTATCCTCTTTTTCTTAACATATGTATTACCTGTAACTAAACCCCTTTCTATACAAAGTTCAATCAAAGGGCTCCCATTATCATTACACCTGACACCCCAAACTTACCTACCACACCCTCTCTAAAAGTTTCTCCTACTTTAGCATTCAGGTCCCCTACCACAATTACTCTCTCACTTGGTTCAAAGGCTCCTATACATTCACTTAATGTCTCCCAAAATCTCTCTCTCTCCTCTACATTCCTCTCTTCTCCAGGTGCATACACGCTTATTATGACCCACTTTTCGCATCCAACCTTTACTTTTATCCACATAATTCTTGAATTTACACATTCATATTCTCTTTTCTCCTTGCATAACTGATCCTTCAACAGTACTGCTACCCCTTCCTTTGCTCTAACTCTCTCAGATACTCGAGATTTAATCCCATTTATTTCTCCCCACCGAAACTCCCCTACCCCCTTCAGCTTTGTTTCGCTTAGGGCCAGGACATCCAACTTCTTTTCATTCATAACATCAGCAATCATCTGTTTCTTGTCATCCGCACAACATCCATGCACATTCAAGCATCCCAGTTTTATAAAGTTTTTCTTCTTATCTTTTTTTAGTAAATGTCTACAGGAGAAGGGGTTACCAGCCCATTGCTCCTGGCATTTTAGTCGCCTCATACGACACGCATAGCTTACGGAGGAAAGATTCTTTTCCACTTCCCCATGGTCAATAGAAGAAATAAAGAAGAACAAGAGCTATTTAGAAAAAGGAGAAAAACCTAGATGTATGTATATATACAGGTCTCCCTCAACATTCGCGAGGGTTAGGGGATCAAGAGCCTCGCGAATGTTGAAAAACTGTAAATGTTTGGTGCCCCAATGTATTGTAGGGAAATATATTACAATACTGCTTCCTTAACTTGTTGAACCATGAACAATCATAAAATACATGAAAACGTCGTAAATTGTACTAAATATATACATGTTATGCTTTAATAACGTATGTTATTTAATAACATGTATGTTAATAACATGTATTTTATTAAAATACCTAACCTAACCTAAATACCACAGACTCCACCACTGCCTCCACCACTGCCTCCACCACTGTGAGTCCCTACTACCCTCCCTCCGACCCCCGCAACTGGCAGCCAGCCCTCCCACCACTCAGTGTGGTGAGTGTTTTGTTTGTTCATTATTTGCTATTAAACTACAGAATAAATAATGTAAACCCATTTATGACTGCATATTGGAATGGCTGTTAGGAAAGGTATTAGACAGTGGCATCATGTGTTTACTCTTTAACACAGCAAAGAATCGAACATTTCTGCTATTGCTAATAATAACAATAATAATAATAATAATAATAATAATAATAATAATAATAATAAATACGATATAATTGAAGAAGGAAATTGTACAAAAATACGAGGGAGTGGTTGACACATTGTCAGTGTGACTTTGTTTATGCTGGAGTGAACATTAGTCTCCCTGCTCTTCCAAACATTTCACAATAATTCAGTGGTTGAGGCAGTGGTATTTAATAACATATATATTATAAATAATAATAGTACATGTTATTATTAATAACATGTATTATTATTAACATGTATGTATTTAATAACATATATGTTATAAATAATAGTACATATTATTAATAACATGTATTATTATTAACATGTATATTATTAAATACCATTGCCTCAATCACTGCCTCTGCCACTCCAGTCACAATCAATCTACAAGCACCAAACACAATGAATTATTGTGAAATGTTTGGAATAGCAGGGAGACTAATGTTCACTCCAGCATAAACAGTCACACTGACGATGTGTCAACCACTCCTCGTATTTTTGTACAATTTCCTTCTTCAATTATATCATATTTATTATTATTATTATTATTATTATTATTACTATTGTTATTATTAGCTGTAGCAGAAATGTTTAATTCTTTGCAGTGTTCAAGAGTAAACACATGATGTCACCGTCTAATACCTGTCCGAATAGCCATTCCAGTATGCAGTCATGAATGGGTCCACATTATTTATACTGTAGTTTAATAGCAAATAATGAACAAACAAAACACTCACCACACTGAGTGGTGGGAGGGCTGGCTGCCAGTTGCGGGGGTCGGAGGGAGGGCAGTAGGGACTCGCAGGTGGCGGGAAACTTAAATATGATTTGGCGGCTGGGAATTTGGTGGCTGGGAATTTGGCAGTTGGGAATTCGCGAATGTGTGAAGCCCGCGAAAGCTGAAAACGTGAATGTTGAGGGAGACCTGTATATGCATGTGCGTGTCTGTGAAGTGTGACCAAAGTGTAAGTAGGAGTAGCAAGATATCCCTGTTATCTAGCGTGTTTATGAGACAGAAAAAGAAAACCAGCAATCCTACCATCATGCAAAACAGTTACAGGTTTCTGTTTCACAGTCATCTGGCAGGACAGTAGTACTTCCCTGGGTGGTTGCTGTCTACCATCCTACTACCTATATTATTATTATTATTATTATTATTATTATTATTATTATTATTATTATTATTATATTATTTTTAATTAGGGAACTGAAGCTCTATCATTATCATTATTATTATTATTATTATTATTATTATTATTATTATTATTATTATTATTATTATTATTAATTTAGGGAACTGGAGCACAGATCCAATTCCCTAGATCAAGAGCCCCTCACCAGCATCAAGGAACCTTGATGCTGTTGCCGATATACCTTTTTTTCTATTTTTCATATTATTTTATATAGTTTTCATGTTCTGATAATTACAATTTATAGTAGTTCTTGTCATTTCATAACCAATCTTTGCTCTGACACTAGTATTAGATACTGAAATTGTACTCAAATTGTCACAAACACACTGACAGGTGGACATTTACACCTGCCTTGGTCATTTACTATTGTCTTGGAATACAGTGGACCCCCGCTTTATGATCACCTCCCAATGCAACCAATTATGTAAGTGTATTTATGTACGTGCATTTGTACATGTATGTTTGGGGGTCTGAAATGGACTAATCTAATTCACAATATTCCTTATGGGAACAAATTCGTTCAGTACTGGCACCTGAACATTCTTCGGGAATGAAATAATATCGTAAACTGGGGATCCACTGTACGTGTATATACAAAATATTTATATGTCCCAGCAATGTTTTGGATATGTGGAAGTATATAATAGTAATTAGGAGGAGGAGGAGGAGGAGGAGGAAGAGGAGGAGGAGGAAGAGGAAGAGGAGGAAGAGGAAGAGGAAGAGGAGGAAGAGGAAGAGGAAGAGGAAGAGGAGGAAGAGGAAGAGGAAGAGGAGGAAGAGGAAGAGGAGGAAGAGGAAGAGAAAGAAGAAGAAGAGGAAGAGAAAGAAGAAGAAGAGGAAGAGAAAGAAGAAGAAGAAGAGGAAGAGAAAGAAGAAGAGGAAGAGGAAGAGAAAGAAGAAGAAGGAGAAGGAAGAGAAGAAGAAGAAGGAGAAGGAAGAGAAGAAGAAGGAGAAGGAAGAGAAGAAGAAGGAGAAGGAAGAGAAGAAGAAGGAAGAGAAGAAGAAGAAGGAGAAGGAAGAGAAGAAGGAGAAGGAAGAGAAGAAGAAGAAGAGGAAGAGAAAGAAGAAGAGGAAGAGGAAGAGAAAGAAGAAGAGGAAGAGAAAGAAGAAGAGGAAGAGGAAGAAGAAGAAGAAAGAAGAAGAGGAAGAGGAAGAGAAAGAAGAAGGAAGAGAAGAAGAGAAAGAAGAAGAA